>NW_003852466.1:8837327-8883967 GCF_000181295.1 Otolemur garnettii
AAACTGTGGTATATGTACACCATGGAATACTATGCAGCCATAAAGAAAGATGGAGACTTTACGTCCTTCATGTTTACATGGATGGAGCTAGAAAATGTTCTTCTTAGCAAAGTATAACAAGAATGGAAGAAAAAGTAGCCAATGTACACAGCCCTATTATGAAATTATAGCCTAAGAATATGGGGAGGGTGATTGGCGGGATCACTTCTACAGTTTATCTTACAAGGGTACAAATGAATGTATATGAAAACACCACACTGTACCCCATGATTGCATTAATGTACAAAGCTATTATTTAATAAAAAAAAATTGGAAGGAAAGGAAAAAACTAGTAAAAATACAAAATGATCAAATGATTGTGTTTATTAAGTGATAGTCAGTACTTTGTATTTTATGCATCTATATATGAACAGTACAGTAGAACCTCTGTACATTTTCCACCTAGGGACTGTAACAAACTGGTCAAAACATGTAAGGACTTAGGCCACCTCTACTGATATGTACATCTGGTGCATATTCAGTCTATAGGTCAGCTTAAGGAGGTGGTCAAAGTAGAGAGGTGGCCAACTATGGAAGTTCTACTGTATTTTACTCTTATTCAATTTCCAAAATATTGTCATTTTCATTGGTAACAAGCACATTAGATTACAAGGAGTTCTGCTTACTTACCAGAAATCACTCAAGTTGTCCAAGGAGCATGTTCTTTCCCCTGTAGGAGGAGGCCATACTACGCATAAATCCTGTGCCACGTTCCCCAGGGGGAAAAAGAAGCAGGATATACAGATGAGGAAGACATGTCCCTCACAATCCCCAAGGATTCTGGCCATGAGCAGAGAAAGAAACACGTCTAACACAATTGGATCCATGTTTAGTGGTGTGTGTCAAAGTGTGGCGAGAACACCATCGTCAGGCACTGCCCAGGGAAGGAGCTAAGAAAATGTCACCCCAGAATATGATTCCATGTTATAAAGATTATTTTTCAATTAAAGACTATTCGTAATAAGGAATCTCTGAATGAAGACTTTCTTCTGTCTACCTAAAATCTTAAAGGGCTGCTACACTTACCACAAGCTAATAAACCTGGCCCTAAGGTCATTTGAAGCAGGAGACCTGTCTCTCAGGTTAATCTGCAAATCAATCTGTTTCCACCCATCAACACACACTCCCGCTCGCAACCACATGCTGCACTTACACTTTCCACACTCTACCCCCTCCCTTCTAAAAAGCATCTTTAGAAGCCACTGACTATCACTGAGATTTTAGGAAAGCATTCTTGTGGTTGCCCCCATGCACATGGTATTTGGAAATAAACCATTCTCTTATTAATCTACCATAACTGTGAGTTGATCTTTTCAGCGAACCAACCTAAGGGAAAGGGTAAGTTTCATCAAGATCCCTTCACCAGCATCATCAGGCATCACATGGGCCCAGCACAGACTCCACCTGCCCTGGCCTTAACCATAACTTGCAATTTCTTAAACATGGTCTGAGTTGGTGTACAGATGATTCCCCTACCTGGAATACCCTTTTCTCATATCTACTTCATTTATCTGAACATAAATTCCTATTTGTCTTTCAAAACACCAACCAGACATTGAACTTCATATTCCCGAATCTCTCACTCACTCGTTGGCAAGGAGTTGCTCCTTAGCCCCCATCTCTCCGCGGTGGCTACCCTGCTGTATTTTATCTATTCTCAAGTCTTTCTTCACTACCAGCCTCTAAACTCCCAGAAGATGGAGACCTGGCTCCTTTGTTTGTTTGTTTGTTTTTGTTTTTGATCTTCACATATATTTTGAAATGATGTGGTAATGTCTTGATATATTTTTATCCACTGAAAACTATAAGAGAAAAAAAATGAAAGAAGAAACAAAATAGAGGACTTTTCTTCTTTTCTGTTTACTGAAGTGGCTGAAATCATTTTTTCACACATGAAAATGTGCTCCATGTAGCTAATTTCCAAGGATTTTGATTGGAGCCAGAGAGACCTGGCGCCTTTATTTGTGAATTACCAACTCCAAGTATCACGTAAGATGCTCACCTTGTACCCAGTGAAGGTATCTTGCATGAAGACATGAATTAAACAGTGATCGAATCATCACAAATTATTCCTGGAATGGGAAGAAGCGCTTAGGGAAATCAGTAGAAATTTTACCTGAGTCTTTAAGGATGTGCATAAAATTTTCAGGTAGAAAATTGGGCAAAGCATCTTACACAAGGCAGTCACACGAGAAAAGCCACAAGAGATTAATTGATCTGAGGAGACAAGACAGTCCAGGAATGAAGGGAGAGCTGGGCATTTGAGATGACTTTGAAAATGTGGCTAAGCGTCATGTTACACATATTGAGCTCCTTAAATTGCAGAGCCTCAGGAGTTTATAGACTGAATTTAGGAAACTCTGGGCTACAGAGTTGTGGGAATATCGTATGTGAACTTTACGGGAATATTGTACATGAACTTTATACTAGGCCATTTGAGATTTTAGGCAGGGAAAGGGCAGGTCTTTTGAGGAGATCATCTTACAATGTGGCAAGGCATGAATGGAGAGTCCAGGTGAGAAGCCCCAAAGGGAGAAGTGAGGGTGCCTGAGCCAGGACAAAGGCAGGATGGGCTGAGCTGTCCTGAGAATCAGAGCCCTAACCACCTCTGGAGCCCTGACCACCTCCAGAGCTCTCACCACCTCTGTAGCCCTCACTACCTCCAGAATCCTCACCTCTAGAGCCCTTACCACCAGACGATTCGCCTCCAGAACTCTCACCTCCCAAACCTTTACCACCTCCTGAGCCCTCACCTACTGAGCCCTCACCACCAGAGCCCTCACTTCCTGAGCCCTCACCTCCTAGGCCCTCACTTACTGAGCCCTCACCACCAGAGCCCACACCACCAGAGCACTCACTTCCTGAACCCTCACCTCCTGGGCCCTCACCTACTGAGCCCTCACCACCAGAGCACTCACCTCCTGAGCCCTCACCTCCTGGGCCCTCACCTCCTGGGCCCTCACCTCTAGAGCCCACACCACCAGAGCCCTTACCTCCAGAGTCCTCACCTCCTGGGCCCTTACCTCCAGAGCCCTCACGACCAGAGCCCTCACCTCCAGAGCCCACACCACCAGAGCCCTCACCTCCTAAGCCCTCACCTCCAGAGCCCGCACCTCCTGAGCCCTCACCACCAGAGCCCTCACCTCCAAGCCCTCACTTCTGGGCCCTCACCTCCAGAGCCCACACCACCAGAGCCCTCACCTCCTAAGCCCTCACCTCCAGAGCCCACACCACCAGAGCCCTCACCTCTTGAGCCCTTACCTCGAGAGCCCTCAGTACCAGAGTCCTCACCTCCTGAGCCCTCACCTTCAAAGCCCTCACCATCAGAGCCGTCACCTCCTGAGCCCTCACCTCCAGAGCCCAGTAGCTTGGCCCCATTCAGTCTGCCCTCGGCTCTTGAGAATACTGGCTGAGATGCAGCAGGAGCACTCATTCTGAGCAATCAGCTTTATGCTAGATTCTGTCCTGTGCTCTGCGGCACTGGGGCTATGCCATGTGGGTGGAAGAAACAGGTAAAACCAAAACAAAGGTATAGGTTTTGCATGGAAGCTACAGCTGAAAAATACTCCCAAGCGAAGGGCCAGCCCCAATGCAAACATTATAAGTAGGCGATGAGAAACATTTCTCTATGTGACGATTGCAGCATGTGGGAGATGGGGATTAGGAGAGGGACTTTTGAAGAAGCCTTTTCTGGGAAGAGTTGTGTGGTGATCTCCTTTTTCTTCCCCAGCGGTGAGGGAAGGAAGGAAAAACCTCCCCACTGGGGTGAAAGACCACCTTGAAACTTTCTTCCAGTGTCAGTTGAGTTTTAGGGCCAGAAGGACTGGTGTCCCCATCTGGAAGGTGTAAAGAAGAGAAGCTGACTTGCTGATTTGATGCCAGGGCAAGCATAGGCCTGCGAGATGGCACCTGGCTCAATCAGCAGTGAGCTGGAAGGACAGTGGAAGGTTCCCAGGTTTCAGAGGGACATTTACTGCTGTCTGGGAAATAGATCGGTGGGCAGAAAGCAGGGAGAGTAGCTTATGACAGTCTAGGGGAGAGACGATGGAGGCTTGGTCTACTGTAATGGGGTGGAGGAGTTCAGAAGTGGCCAGATTATTGTTTTATTTAAAGGAGCTGATTACAAGATTGCTGATGGGCTGGGTACGGGATGAGAGAAAGTGAAGTTCAAAGAATTCTGGAAGGAGGGGCTTCCTCTCTGGAGAGCAGGCAGGCATGAAGCAGCCTTGCTGATAGAAGTGTCGGAGGGGGCACAGAGTGTCTGGTTGGGGCTATGTAAGTTTGAGAGTTTGCTAATCATTACAGGGTCAAGCCTGTGGTTGCTCACGTGGAACTGGAATTAGAGATACAAACTCTGGGCTCTTCAGAGTATAAATATGATTTAAAGCATTGGCACTGGATAGAGAAAATTTAGGGAGTAAGTGTAGGTAGAAAAGAAAAGAGAAATGAGGAATGAACCCAAAGAACTTCTAGTGTTCTCAGTGAAAACAGCAGGAGAGACTGAGAAGAAGGAGCCATCAAAAACCAAAGGCCAGGCCAGGCGTGGTAGCCCATGCCTGTTGTCCCAGCGCTGTGGGAGGCCAAGGTGGGTGGATCTCCTGAGCTCAGCTGAGTTTGAGACAAGCAGAAGACCAGCATGAGCCAGAGTGAGCCAGAGTGAGACCCCATCTCCATATATAATGGTAATAATAATAATAATCCAGGCATTGTGGCAGGCACTTGTAATCTCAACTACTTGGGAGGCAGAGGGCAAGAGAACTGCTAAAGGAAGAAAGAAAAAAAGAAATAATTTAAAAAAAAAACCCCTTCAAACTAAGATAAGTGCAAGTCAGCTGAAATTGAAAGCAAAAATAAAAAAAAAAAAAATGAAAAAAAAAAAAGAAAACCGAAAGGCCAGGGGGTGGCACCTGTGGCTCAAAGGAGTAGGGCGTCAGCCCCATATACTGGAGACTGTGGGTTCAAACCTGGCCCTGGGCAAAAACTGCAAACAAACAAACAAACAAACAGAAAACAAACCCAAAGGCCAGTTTCCTCCTCTGGGCCCTCCTCTTCCTCCTTTCAAGACTGTACCTCTGTTGAGCTTGCCAGAGCTTCTTCATCCCCAAGCTTTTCATTGGCAGCCCCTGCCCCTCCCCAGCTGTGCTAGGCCCCGCATAGCTGTCCTCAAGGCCTACAAGGTGGGGAGCAGGTGAGGTGACCGTTGGGCTCGCTGCTGGCCTTGCACTGCCGTTTCAACACCTACTATGATTTTAGGTCTAATGCTTTTCTTTATTTTTTTGCATGTATTTCTCTGCCTGAGATAATGTCACAATGCTTTAACCCAAAATTTCTCCAAGTAGTTATTGAAGGAGATAAGGAAATTTCACCCCAAAATATTTCTTGGTATAAAGAATATTTTAAGTTAAAAGACCATTTTTGATCAGAAAGCCCTGGCCTCTCTCTATAAAACCTGAGAAATCTGATTTAGAGTCAGAAAAGGGGGTTGAATTCTGTACTGCACATGAGTAAACCTGGCCCTAAGGTCATTTGAAGCATAGAGACCTGTCTCCTAGATTAATCTACAATCCAATCTGTTTCCACCCATCTACACACCCGCCTAGCAACCACTTGCTCCACCTGTACTTTCGACACCCTCTCTGCTCCCTTCTAAAAGGCATCTTTAAAAATCACTGACCATCACTGACACTTTGGGGGATCATTCTTGTGGCTCCCGCCATGTGCATGGCATTTGGAAATAGACCTTTCTCTTATTAATCTATCATAATTATG
Source organism: Otolemur garnettii (assembly GCF_000181295.1). NCBI lineage: Eukaryota > Metazoa > Chordata > Mammalia > Primates > Galagidae > Otolemur > Otolemur garnettii. The sequence goes on from NW_003852466.1 coordinate 8,843,136, forward strand.
AGTTGATCTTTCAGCTAACTAGATCAAAGGGAAAAGGTAGGTTTCACCGTGATCCCTTCACTATGAAAGAGGAATTTTGCCCAGAACAGCAATGATTTAAAAGCCAAAAGTATGTTGGCTTATTCTCAAATGCCTCTTTTCTCCACCACTGTTGGCTTCCAGTGATCACTATGGGTTACAGTTTTCTCCCATTTTCCAGACTGTACTACTGGGATACTGTGTTCTACAGAGAGCTACACAGGGTTGCCTGGACTCAACTGAGGGTGACATGGGGCCACGGACATGCATGAGTTAGTGTCATTGTTCGAAGTGTAGAATGTTAAAGTTTTGGGAGCCCATGTTGATTTGTATTTTACCTTTTTGTCAGTCCTATGTATTGAGAGGAATTTTGATTGTCCTAGTGGGAGATGCTACATGGATGTTCCACGTGCCCTCGTGCATCCCCCTCTTCTCTGTGTCTGTCCTCAGTCCTCTCTCAGTGAACTTTACAAATAATTATATCATAACTGTTTCAGTGATCAAATTCTGTGAATTTTCATAATAAAGTATTGAATTGACCTCACCGAGTCTTAAACGTTGCATTTGGAAAGCTTCATCCAGTTGTGGTTGGAAGTTAGTAACTCGATGCTTCCTACTAACTAAGAAATTAGAGGTTTAAGAAGAAAGGAATACGGATTACAATTTGGAAGTATGTACGTGCTGTCCGAAAGAGCTGAGCTCTCTCTGGAATTTTATCCGTGAACTATTTCATACAATGATCATTGTTGTTTTGTCTTCTTATCTTTTCCTATCCTATTACTCTCTGTGGTAAGAGCCCACTATTAATTTATTTCTTATGCTTCCTACTGAGATGAAAGCAGTTTATTCTCAATGCAGTGCTGACATGCCCGGGATTTCAAGCAGCCACAGACTTCCTCAGTGAGGAAGGGAGCTGAGTTATTCTTCACTTCTCATAGGCTCCTCTCTTCACGGTTGACAGTCCTCCTGTAATCTGTCTGTGGCCTACATCCAGGAGTGAAATGAAGAAGGAAACCACAGTCATGGACAGGAGAAAACAATATTCCATTATGAGCATCTTTGGTCAAAGCTGGTTCTGGTTCTCTGAAGTGTAAACCCCAGGTGGCAATCAACCATATCTGGAAACTGAATTTATAGGATCAATTGAGAGAAACTTCCAGGTCAGAACATTTAGAGAATTAAAGAATTTTAGAGTTGCTAAGAATCTTGTGGAGGAAATGCAAATATGACTTTGACACGCTTGCATCCAGGAAGTGAGTCTAAGTTTCCACAGCCAATTTAAAACTAAAGGAGCAGGCACATGTGCATACAAGCGATAATCCGCTGTGTGCTGTACTCTCATACTATTGTGAAAAGATATATTTGTAGACTCAGTACCTGTGGCTCAAGTGACTAAGGCACCAGCTACATACACCTAAGGTGGCGGGTTTGAATCCAGCCCAGACCCGCCAAACAACAATGATGGCTGCAACCAAAAAAGCCGGGCATTGTGGTGGGCACCTGTGGTCCCAGCTACTTGAGAGGCTGAGGCAGGAGACTCGCTTGGGCCCAGGAGTTGGAGGTTGCTGTTAGCTGTGATGCCACAGCACTCTACCCAGGGGGACAGCTTGAGGCTCTGTCTCAAAATTTTAAAAAAAGATATATTTGTAGTAAATTTTCAAATTTTGTGCATCTAATGTCCTATCCTGGATTTTATTTAACTTTCATTATAGCCTTATTCTGTTTCTTATTTAAAGAATTTGCTGGTGCAGCCATCGAATTCCACACTTGCCTGAAGTTATATAAAGAAGAGAGTGAGGCCCTACTAGTGTGCAGACCAAGGCTCTTCTGATGCTTCCTCAGCTGTGAGATGGGGCCTCTGGCTGGCCCTGCTGAGGCTCTGAAGGGACTGTCACTACGGAGAAGACAGATCACTCCTCAAGTGGGAGGCGCAGGCCCAGGGCATGTGGAGCATTGCCCTCTTGCACCCCCCTTTCCCGTGTCCATCCTCAGTCCTCTGTTAGTGAACCTGAAGGGCCTGGTGGCTTGGGGTCCACTCTGGACAGCAGCCTGGCCTCCTTGCTCCTCCACACACCCACACTCATGAGCTCCCCCTTGCTTCCAGGGCCTCAACACTCCTGCTGGCCTGAGTCCAATTCTGTTTGAGCAAATCCTAACTCCCTGATGCTTACCTAAATTGATTTTTTTTTTTTTTTTTTTTTTTTTTGTATGAAAACTCCTGCGGAACTCCAGAGGTTGAGGAGCAGTGGGCCACTCCACAGCTCTTCTCAGAATCCATCCTGGCATCTCTGTTTCTGTCCTCTAACAAATCTGTGCTTGATGATGGCCAAGCTGCGGACTTGCTGGAGTATTTCTGGGTTTTATTTTGTGCTCTCAGAAGTCCCATGGCCTGCACGGACTGAGGGTTATTTCTTGCTGTGTCTTCACATCTCCAGTGGTTTAGTCATTTGTTCTTGCTCAGCATATTTCTTCCCTCAATTAGATCTCACTTTGTTGCTCTCTTTTTTTCACAGCACGAGCTCTGAAATTTCCACATTATTCTGCCTTTATCTGAAATACTCTACACTTTTTCCATTTTCAAAATGTCAGTAGATGTATAAATTGTGTGCACCTCCCCATTCCATTTTTTTTTTAATGGGAATGGTCTCAGGAGGAGCCATCTGGGCTGATGAATGCTGTCACCGCCACAATGCCATAAAATTATGGTGCATGAAGGGAATGTAAGATCAGGCAGTTATTTCCTTGGTTTTAATTTCAGATGAAGCCTTTTAGCAAGTAACTTGGCTGGGTGAAGGGCACTGGAGAGACACAGTAAGTGTGGTATCCTGAGAAAGGGGGATATTCACCATTCCACCTTCTTGTGAGTGTGTGTTTTTTTTGAGACAGAGTCTTCCTCAGTCACCCATGGTAGAGTACCCTGGCTTCGTATCTCACAGCAATCTCAAACTTTTTGGCCTCAAGTGATCCTCTTGCCTCACCCTCCAGGAAGCTGGGACTGCCACAACACCTGGCTATTTTTAGAGATGGAATCTTGCTTTTGCTCGGGTTGGTCTTGAGCTACTGAGGTCAAGCAAGTCACCTGCCTGGGCCTCGCAGAGTGCTGGGAGCTCTTGTGTTTCTCTAACACGTGTTCACAGCCCTACTGTGTCCATGAGCAGGGAGCACGGCGTTCTTCATCCCGGGCATTTCTCCCTCTCCCTGCAGTTCTCTTCTCCCTAGGAAGATGGGGGATGGGTTCCATTGGTTGATGACTGAGGCCCCTGGACCAGGGTGCTCTATGGTGACCACAATGGTGGCTAGCCAGTCACACTTTCTCTGCCCTGCCTGCCCATGGCTGGCCTCAGCCCACCCCGCAACCTGGCTGGTGAGTGGCTTTGGAGTGTGCTCTCCACCCCAGCCTATCACAACGTGTAAACTTGAGAAGGAGCACCCAAGACCTGGGATCTGGAAGCAGACAGGAGCAGCCATGGGCGTCGGCACCGAGCCAGGTGGTGCACTGCAGTGTTCCACAAAGAGCCTCCGCTGGGAGTCAGGGCACACAGGTGCACAACACGGGCTTCTCCATCTGCCGTGGGTCCCGAGGCATGTTGTGTTCTTTGAAGAGGACACTGAGCCAAATATCCCTCTCCTCCTCCCTCTAACTTTCTAACCACATGGGCTTTCTCAGCTTCTTCTGCCCCCAGCTCCCAGTCAGCTGCCCTGGACGTCTGCAGCCTGGGAGGAAGGTGCTCTGTGACCTTTATATATCATCCGCCACCCTCAGCCACCTTGAAATGAGGGGTGTCATCAGCCCAATGCTACAGCCTGAGTGAAGGCTCAGGCAAGGAGGAGTCAGGCCTCCTCTGCCACAGCCTGTGCTCCTCCCAGAGCCCACAGTTCCCCTAAGGAGCCTGGGGGATCCATTTCTGCACTTTCTCTTGGGACTGTCTCTGCCTCGCATCATAACTGCTGCTGCTTCCTCCCAACTCTCATTTCCACTCCAGGAGGCTCGTGGCTGGCTCCTCCTTTGTTCTGTTCATTTACACTACCTTTGGCCAGATTTTGCCCCTAAATTGCAGCACTGATAACATCAATTCCCTGAACTTCAAACCCTTTACTCCTTAAAACAAATGCAGCCCATCCCCACCTCTTTCAGCATCCTGGACCATCACGGTGTGATGTGTGTGCTCCTGTCACCTTTCCTTTTTCCTTTTCCTCTTCCACAGGTGCAGAAGAGCCTGCACTCTCCTCCGTCTGCACGCTGGGCTGTGCTCACATGCTCCCCCTCTGCCCCGTCCCTCTCCCTCACTTGAGCTGTTGAAAGTCTCGTGTCCTCCAGGTCCATCTCACACACCTGTTCATCCATAAAGACTTTGTGTGTGTGTGTTGTGCGTGATGGTTCCTCCATGACATTTGTCATCATATCTTTGATGCCTCATGTACCCTCTAAGCTAACTTCTCTGCCTCGGTCTCCCCCCCACCTAACACAGTGCTTCCTGCAGAGTCGTCACCCCATATAAACGCTGTGGCCTTCCTCCAGCGCCAGGAGACTTGCGTCCTAAGGGGACTGAGGTTTCCCAGCCTGTGATCTCTGTGTTGCCAGCAGACTCCCCTCTACTTCACCTTAGCAACATGTTCCTATCATTCTGCACCTGACCTCATAATGCCCTGGAGTTCAGGCCACATGAGAATCTTAAATTCAGAAATATCACCCAGCAGCTGCAGATCTCTGGTGGGAGCTGCACGTGGTCTCGAATTCACTCACTCCTGCCAGGTGGTTTGTGCCTGCAGTTACTGCCCTCCCATCCTCATCTGTGCTGCTGGTGTCCCTTGGACTCACGTGAATTAGCCTCAGCTTCTACTTCTTTATTTCTACCTTCTACTCCATTTTGTTGGAGAAAACCAGAGCTGTGCCGTTTTGAATAACAACAAATTATCTCAGATCTCAGGTAGATCCTCAAATAATTCTGATAACTTTACTGTAAGCTAATGTTGGGTAGGAGACACACTAATACTGTGTGATATTCTGGAACTTGGAGAAGGTAGTTTCTCAGTGGGATCAATGGGAGAAGTTCAGGTGAAAACATCACACACAGTGACTGAGCAATGACACCACAAGGGACAAGCCCCTCTCCCTAATGGGCCCCTCCCCATAGGTAATGACCTCTCCTTCACTGACCCAGGGCCACTGGCCTTATGCTTTTCTGGAACCTTGTGCCTCCCGAGAATTATCTGTGATCTTGTAACAGTCTTGTGGTGGAGATAATATTGCTTTTATTCAGATTTTTCCCACAAGTTTTAATGAGCACCTTCTGTTTACCAGAACTCCTATTGGTGCTAAGCCATGTCACTAAACAAAACATACAAGATCCTTGACCTTCAGAGAGTTATATTTTAGCAGAGAAAACAATCAGTAAGACTAACAAATAAAGAAATTTATCACATAGAATTATGCAAGTCAATGGCAAAGATTTAAAAATAGAGTAATAGATATGAGCAGGGGGGTGTTGAGAAGTGACAAGAAGTTGGGGGTGTGGCTGCAGTTGGGAAGTGGCTTCTGAGCACAGATGGTGGGGAGGGGCGCTGGGGGGGGCATGGCAGGCAGGGGCGGCCCTTGCAGACACCCGTCTGTGGAAGCAGGCCTGTCCTGTGAGAGGCCCAGTGTGGACACCCACACACGTGGCTGTAGCAGAGGGACAGGCACTGTTAGCACTGGACCCTGTGGGTCAGAGAAACGATTGACTGGTGTCACTCTGGGCCATGTGCGTTTTGTTCTGACTGCTCACTGGAGGGTTTTAAAGAAAGAGAGGATGGGACTGAGCCAATACATTTTAAAATGACCACTCTGACTTCTGTGTTTCCTGTGTTCATCTTTTAAAAATTTTATTTTTTAACTGATAGTTAAAATGTGTGTACATTTGTGGTGTACGGGCTTATATTTTGATATATGTGTGCATCATGGAATACTAGACCAAGGTAATTATGGAATACTAAATCAAGCTAATTAGAACATATGCAATGCCTCATCTCACATATTTTTCTTTTCGTGTGAGTGGTGAGAACTTTAAAGTCTGTCTCAGCAAGGACCATGTCCGGGGTTGTTGTGTGCGAACCTCCACCTGGTTTGACACGAGTTTAAAACATAAAGTCTGAGAATGTCTGGAGAAGGCTAATGTCTGCTAGGCTAACTCACGCCTAGCAGTGAGATGGAGAAAATGCAGCCCCTCTCTGGGCTCTTCAAAAGGCTTTTATTGGTTTCTAACAAAGGTGCATATGCAAAATGCAAAAATACCGAAAGACAGGGTTGAAAGAATCCCAAGTCCCCGGGAAGACTGGATAGAGAGAGTGGCTGGGTAAAAGGTAGGCGGTTACTAACAGATGGGAGGGAAAAACTAGTTCTATTCCTGAGGGGCAAGTACAGAAGGTTTTCTAATCTAACTACATCTGAGAAGTTCAAGGACCTTAGCCACTCCCACCCTTTGACTCCGGGGCTCAGGGGTAGTTTGTTCTGTCTATGCCTCCAGGCTCTTTTCATCTTCTGTGGTTTGATGAGCCCCAGAGATCCCCATCTGCATAATTTCCCCTGGATACCCCAGGAATGAAGGGGCACCCTGCTGAAAACTCAATCTATCTACCTCCCACAGGACAAGCCATATGGACAAGACTGTGGCCTGGCTGCTGTGTCAGGAGAGCAGCTGGTGTCCTCTTGTTAACAGGCAGAGTTAGTGCCTTTGACTGGGGAGGTGGAAGGTGGGTGTTGAATGGGTACAGATTCTAGATCTATTTTGAAACTAACCTCTTGGGTGTAGGATGTTGGAGAGAGAGGGAAAAAAAGACAAGATGGTATCAAGATTTCTGGGCCAAGTGATTGGATGAATATGTCAACCACTGAGAGGGTCTGTGGTACAGTGGGCTTCAGAAAGCTCGTCAGAAGTGTACGCTTGCCCTCAGTGAGTCTGACATGCCCCCAGGACGGCCACAGGGGTGTGCAGAGTGGGCAGCAGTGGGCTGGACTGGGGGACATGAGAGGTGTCATGGCCCTGATGCTGGATGGCATTCACTGAGTGTGGCTAGAGAAAGGGAAAGGCCTCAGGTCTTAGCCTGGGCCTCCCAACTCAGGAGGCTGGGAGAGGAGAAGGAAGAGAGGACTTGGAGAAGACAGGCCACTGGGGGAGGGGCCCTAAGCATATGGTACCCTGGGAACAGGCAGAGGAAGTGCCTCAGGGAGGAGGGAGTAAGTGATGGGGTGGAATGCTGCTGACGGTCAATTAAGGAAAGAACTAAACACAGAGCAGGGGCTTCAGCAGGGACGGTAGGAATGAGCTGAGCTGCTTTTCTTGACTTGCTTCCCACGGGGACAGTTCAAAACATGCCCCACTGTCTTTCTTCATGCTCGCTTCTTACATTTCATGGTTGACTTTGCCTTTTACTTTGTGGAGAACATTGAAGGCAAAGTGGCTAGACAGCCCACTGGTTCTCTCAGTGATCAAGAGATGTATGAGCTGGTGCTGGTTTCCCCTGTCCCAGCCTGTTTCACGGGGACACTTTCCGCTCCCTGTTCAGGTGGCATCTTGCAGGAGGGTTCTTGATGCTTCACAGGCCCTCGGTCCTCTGCGGGCCTTCCACACCTGGCTTCTGTCACTTTTTCCCTCTTCTTCTCTGGCACCACTTTTGTTGGTCCTTGTCTTTCTGTTTCTCCTGGGCTATGCAGCTTTCTTCTGCCCTTGCAGCTTTGAACCTGGGTTCTGGGCAGTGACCACACTCACCACTGCTGCTCCTGCTCAGAGGCAAACTGGGCTGGAGCTCTTCGTCTCTCACCTAGGCACTGCTGACTTGCTGGGCTTGGTGATGTCCTGGGGGCTGGACTGTGCACTTTAGGACTCTGAGCAGCTCCCCTGGCCTCTGCCCATTAGAGCCCAGTGGTGACAATCACTAATGTTTCCAGACATCAAAATCACCCTGAGCTGAAAACCCTGCAAACTGCCACCCTATCAGGACTCCCCTGCCCCCATTCTGGGTTCACATGGCTACAGGCTATGCTTGTAAAATGAAAATGTCATTAAGAAATTTCACTTCTTTGAATCTTGTAATATGTCTTGATATCTTTAAGGTAAAGTTCAAGCTTCCTTGTTGATGGAGCACAAAGGAAACGTGTGCCCCAGTTACTGCCCAGCACTATTTCTCCAAAGTCCTGCCCAGCTTCTTACTGCTCTGTGGAAAAGCCCTGTGTTTTTGTGCCTTTCTGCTTAGCACTCATCTGTCTTCCAGCTTCCTGAGCTGTCTTTCCTCTTTCCCACCTAGGTAAGTACAGCTTGTCCATAAACATTAGGTAGAGAATCATCTTCCCTGCACACGTTTCTATAATCAGATCTGATTTAGAGCCTTTGTGTCCCCATGGTCTTCCTTGCAAGGCATTATGTCAATAAGATCCGACCAGACTAGGGCATTGATTTCTTGTCTTTTACCTGTTACCTGATTCTAATCTCTGAGGTTGAGGATCCTGTCTAGCACTTCTTAGGCACTCAGTAAGTGCTTATTAACGTTTTAATATACTAGAGGACCACGGCGGGGATGAAGAGCAATTATCAAGTTCTTAATGGAGAACGTATGATTTGAATATAGCTGAAGTAGGTGAGGAAACAGTTTGAACATTAGACACCATGAAAAAAGTAGGGGAGGTCCAGAGATAGGAGGTCAGGTTGGAGGGTGTTTAGACTCATAAGGGAGCAGGTAAGTCACAGGTTGGCATTAAAGCTTGGAAGCCCTTGAACTCTAAGATAGTGGGAACCTTCTGGAGGGGCTGGCCATGATCAGTATTTCTTCAGTAAGAAAGAAGAGACTGGATTTAGATAGACCACTTTTAGCTATTAGTTCAGGTTCTCTTAGGGAAAAGCTTTTTATAACTCTCAATCATACCATGTCTAAGCTGTTTTAGAAACATGACTTTTTCCATAATTATTATATTATAATTCAGGATTGAAATAACTTCTTGAAGAGGAAGTTTGTGTAAAATGATTTTTAACTGGCTTTAACTCTTTAAGGATAAACATTTTTCTGTATAATCGATTTTGGTAAAATACAGTGTTATTGACTGTAGCACAGCATGTAAATGAGCTACTGGAAAGCTGTGCTCTTGAACCTAATGGATTATGGTAATGCAATCAATTTTCCCTTTACAATCAGTTAAAATACTTTACAGTTCTCTGAAATGAAGATCTCCATTTCAATGCTTAATTAATTCCTAAACTGTATGAATGATGTGTTGGTCCGACTGATCATTCCTGCTTGCTCTAGTGCAGTGAAGCTGGGAAGTGCACATTTTCATCTCAGCTGGCGTGGAAGGGGCGTTGGAGTCATCACAATGCATCAGCGTGTGCACAGGGAGGCAGGACACCTGGGTCTCCGGTCAGCTGTCAGCAAGCTGCGCCTTCTCTGAGCCTGTCTTGTGTTGTAGGATCGTTGAGGTCTTACTTTACATCCCCGCCACTGCATGCTGAGCTGCAGATGCCCTCAGCCTATGTTTTACACACACGTCGACACAGGTGAAATTATGCGTATGTGCCCACTTGCAACCTCCTTCTACCCATAGTTGATCCTGTTTTCTTTATAATCTCAAGGCTTTTGAGATAAAAACCAGGCACTTTGTACAAAAGGTTGGGAACATTGAACTGATGATCTAGTTTGATTGTGCAGTTAGATACAGATAAATATAGCACTCTCCTCCCCATCGCTGCGGCTGCACTGCGCAAGGTTGCCAGGGTGATGGTGCAGCACAGCGAGTTTGTTTTCGTGCGGCTCAGTGTGTTCGAGTGAAAGCTGAATCAATACTGGCAACTTCTCACCCTGCATCCACACTGTTCTCTCAATTATTTTTGTTGTCATTCTCTGGCCACACACTTTTACTCTTCATGTTTTAGAGAGCTTAGGAAGATTTTCTTTCTTTTTTTTTGTCCTCAGTTGGGTGAGGATGGTTGTGTACGTAAACAAATATTCAGGTAAGAGTTGTCACTGCTCCAAAAAATATGTGATTCTACAATACCCTGACAAGCAGGCGTGGCGGCTCACATCTATAATCTGAGCACTCTGGGAGGCCAAGGTGGATTGCTTGAGCTTAGGAGTTCAAGACCAGCCTGAGCAAGAGTGAGACATCATCTCTATGTACCAAAAATAGGAAAACTAGCAGGGGTCATCATGTGCCTGTAGGTGTCACACTGTACCTATAGGAGGATGACTTGAGCCCAGGATTTTGAGGTTGCAGGGACCTATGATGATACCACTGTCCTCTGCGAGGAGCAACAGAGCAAGACTCTTATCTCCAAATAAACAAACAAATAAATTAATTAATTAACTAAAACATCCTTTTGTAATGAGATGGATTCTCTTTGAGAAGCCCTAGGAAGAATTTGCTAGATGTCCCCCACTTTTGTCAATGTCTTATGATTCCAGAAGATTTTAGGATATACAACTAAACATACATTATTATAGACCTTATAAAACTCAGGCTTGTGTCAATGTCTGAGATGTTTCTCCTCCAAGAAAACATGATGCCCTTAAAGACTACAGAGCCAATTATTAATTCAGGAAGTTTTCTTAGGTTCACGCTCCCATCTTTTGTTTTCTACCACAGAATATGCTGAGAGTTCTATGCCTTATCCTCATATTTACAAAGACTACCGTATCCTTATGCAGGAACATGGGCTACTCATTCATTCTGTCAGTGATCAACTCCGTACTGACTACCTATCAGTCAAACCCTATGCTAGGAAACTAGGAATGTTCAAATTATCTAGAATCCAGTACTGTTTCTGTCCTCATGGACTTCAGAGTCTAGATGAGGAAGACAGACATGGACTAGACATCACTCAGACTATACATATAAAACGGCAGCAGTGTGGTGCTGGGAGCGCCCCGATAGGACCTCTGGACACAGCTCAGGGAAGCCTTCTCCAGGGAGTGCACAGCTGGGATCCAGACAGAGGAGGAATTACCAGGCAAGGTGAGGAGGAAACGTTCCCAGGCTAGAAGATGATTGTGCAGAGATCCCTGCGATGGAGAAGGCAGGTGTGCTGGGCTCTAGGTGGGGACAGTGGAGGGGAAAGGGGAGGCTGGACAAGCACTTCAGGCAAGACTAGCAGGGTTTTGGCTCCGGTGAAGAAATCTGTGTTTGTTTTTATAGAGATTGAAGGTACCTGGGATGTTTCTCCTCCAAGAAAACATGATGCCCTTATAGAGGGTCTGAAGAAGCAGCTATGGAGGGCAGAATAGATGGGTGGGGCAGACCGGTGGCATGAGGTAGGTATCCTGGTACCCAGGGGCAGAGTTTGCTTTGGTGTATAAGTGGTGAGTGAGAGGAACATGGGGTAAATCCAAGAGATGGTTGGGAGGCAAAATCAAAAGAACTCAGAGTCAGACAGGGTCCATGGAGTGAAGGAGACAGAGGTGTGGATGTTGCTCCTCTGACTTCACCGGTGCTTGTGTGGTGGCACATGTCATGGAGACAGCAGCAGTGTGAGAGCACTGGCACAGGGGAGACAGGCCACAGCTGAGTTTCATACATACTGGGTTTGAGGTGCCTTTGGGACATCTGGGGGATATTTAAGATGTGGTTGGGTTTATGAATCCATCTAATTCTTAGAGGTAAATCTGGAATGGAGATGTAATTTGCAAGCCTTCAGCACAGAGGCAATATGAACTGAATTCGTGGGTGTTGATGAAATCATCTAGGCAGCCTGTGTGGGGATGAACATGAAATGACTATCGTGATAATTCCCTGCCTTCCATATGTGAAGACATATTTACTCATCCATTTATGCCTAACCTTCTTGAAGTGATGTAAATAGATTTAAAAGCCTCTCCAGTAATCATTCATATTTATCTACTTGTAATATTATAGATCTCTAATATTTAGATATTAAAAGTCTCATAAAAATGAGGTGTTGGGGGGAGAGACTGGCTGTATTATCAGGCTCAGAAGTGAGTGGTAATCAAAGCCAACTCTTTTTATTTGACTTTATTTGACCTAACTTAAAACACTCTACTGCTTTCAGCTGGTTTAATGATTTTTAAAAATTATTTCTGAAAAAAATTGTTAGAAAATTTGTCATATCATCACAGAGCTTAACGATGCCAGCACTATAATCAAAGAGAATGCTTTGAATTGCCTTATTTTTCTGCAAGAAATAAAATCTGCACTTGTTCATTTCTCATGGTCATTGGCAGTGAATTCAAACACCAGGTGCTTATCCAACTGCAAATTACACCGCAGCCCAGCAGAAGGCATGTGACCTGCGGTCCCCACCCCCCCCAGAAAGTCTATCACTGGGGTGATGGGTCCTAGGGAAGCGTTGCTGGAGGGGGAAAACACGGGTGCTGTGACCAGTGGGCTGTCAGGTACACTCTGGAAAAGAAATATGTTTCTTATGAATTATTAAATATAAATTGCTACCTGTAAAATGTTTAAATGTTAAATCAATATTTAACAATTACTTTAATTACTGTGAAGCTTAAATCACATGGTAACTATGATACTAGATAAACTGTTGTATGTTATTTTAGCCCTCAGATGGTTTCTTTGCCCTGAATTTACTTGGCTCCATATATGAGATGCTCTGCCAAGAGAAAACTTTCCTTCTTTCCCCAGACACTTGTGCACACCATGAAGGATGCACATTTGCTACTAGTACAAGTTGAAAATTTGTACTAGCAGCTAGAATATTTACTTATAAATTCTGCCAGTTGTCTTTAAGTTGGTTAAGCTGCAACCCTGGGCTTCTAACCCTTTCCTTGTGACATGGTAGGTGGCTGCATGGCTGGAATGCAGGGGTCTCCTCTGGCTGGGAAAGCCACAGCTTCAGAGAAAGGAAAGCGCTAATGTAGACAGAGAAGCCACGTCCAGGAGTGTTGGAGAGCATATGTTTTGCTGAGTTTGTGGCTGGAATTTACCATAACCAGCTCTGTGGCTCTGGCATTTCTCCCAGTGGTTTTTGTTTCCACATCTGAGAAAGGCTCTGCTCCTGGTGAGAGAGGATACCGGAGAAGGGCGAGGTCTGGGAGAACAGGTCTTCTCAAGGAGACCACGAGGATGCACCTGCAGGGCCCTCTCTATGGTGACTCAGCTCTTGGGAATTTATAGGCTTAACCTCCTGGAACTTGGAAATTTCTAAGTTCTGTGAAATCCTGTAGTTCTGTAGGGGCTGGAGTAGCATCTCCCACTTGATTCAAACTGGCCAATGGGAAGGGTGCCTGTGGGGTGGAACTTTTTGACTGTCAATTAAAAGGAAAAGACCAAGCCAGTTGGGGAGCACGGCCATTTGGAAATCTTCTATGCCTTAAGCTCCCGGCTGATGAATAAAGCCCTTCCTCTTGTAACTATGGTGTTTGGGTGCTCTTCCTCTCCATTGGGCCTCGTCTTCCTGCAACACTGGGGTTGCTGGGTCAGCTGTCTATAGGTCATTCCTGTGTGCCCTGCCTGTCAGTTGAGCCTGTGTGTGGTCATTCTCTTTGCTGCTGGACGTTGTTGATCCCAGGTGTTAGGAAAAACATCTCCTGAGGTTTGGTGCCTATAGCTCAGTGGTTAGGGTTCCAGCCACATACACTGGGGCTGGCAGGTTCGAACCCAGCCTAGGCCTACCAAAGAACAATGACAACTACAATAAAAAAAAAATAACCAGGGCATTGTGGTGGGTGCCTGTAGTCAGCTACTTGGGAGGCTGAGGCAAAAGAATCATTTAAACCCAAGAGTTGGAGGTTGCTGTGAGCTGTGATGCCACAGCATTCTACCGAGGGTGACATAGTGAGACTCTGTCTCAAAAAAAAGAAAAAAGAAAAAAGAAAAAACATGTGCTGAAACTGAACTTTGGTCCAGGCATTTCCTTTTTGTGCAAAATTGAACATGTTATGTCATCTCTCTGCACCATGTTTTTCTGAGTACTTACAGATCCTACCTCACAGTGTCGTTGTGAAGATTAAATATGACTAAATCAATGTAAAGTACTTACACAATGCATGTTGTTACTCCTATTATTTTTAAATCATGCTGAATTTGAGGCACTATTCATATTTGTCATAAAATTCTCTCTGCACTCCTGGTGTCCTGATGTCCTGAGGGCATCATGCTTAGTGTGATTCCTGAGCATGGATAACACCGCAGAGGCTGGAAGCCAGGGATGCTATCCATTTCATGTGGGAAGAAAAATCTTGTAACAGATCTCTTTCCAAATCTTCCTTTTTCTCAGTTACAAAACTATCCCTCCCTCCTCTAGTAGCCTGCTCCTCCCAAGAATCCTCCCCACATCTCCTTCCTCTCTCCGGGGCTCCACCTCCTGTTATGTCCCTAGCTAGTGATGGAGGCTATTGATGTTATAAGGTACAGTGTGTGTGTGTGTGTGTGTGTGTAACAGGTCTAAAATTGTTTTATGTGAATGCTTAGACCTGTCATTCTAGTGTCTTCCATTACAGCAGAGTCACCATTACAGCTTTTATAATGAACAGGGCCCTTGGGAGGAATGTATGAGACCTCCCATGCAGTATGCCAAATTTCAGAGGGTGGGAAGACACAGCACTGGCTTTGGATCCAAACTAAGGGAGTCTGAAATGTTCGTTTCTTTCTGCACCCCCCTTTTTTTTCTATTGTAATTAGATTTCTCATTAGGTGTCTTAAGTGCTCCTTGTGTAATAATGAAAGAAGCCTAGAAAGGAAGTAAACATGTTCCTTTTCCTTAAACATTTTTATTTTCTGTGTTCATATATTTCCAGTTGTGATTAAATAAATACATCTTATGCAAACATGAGGCATAAAGGTCCTCCTTTCTGTGTGTATCATTACCTCAAGTCAAACGACCACATGACCAAACCCATTGACAAAGCCAAGTGGCATTTGCAGTGTCCTTCCACCTGGGTACATGATGTCCTCTTCCCCATTGGGTAGGAAACTTGGCTTGTTCTTTTTCCCGATGGCTTTACGCCTGACGTGCTTTGCGCAGCCCCTCACTGCACACTGCAGCATATCGCTGTAGGTTTTGCGAGGCGATTTGAAGAAGCTGTGTGCAGAGTCAGGTGCATATATTACCACTGACGTTTTCTCAGAGGAAAGGCAGCCTTACCCAGGAGCCTGCTGTTTAGTAGTAAGATTTACTTTGCCAGAGTCTGCAGGGCTCTCTGCTTTGGAAGCCCACCGCTCCCCATGTCATCACAGGATTTCTGAGGGAAATGCAAACTTTCTGTCTTCAGGGGGGATGCTTGAAGACAAACCTTCCTGAAAGGCAGCTTTGGAAATATCTCCTGGGTCAATTACATAGAGAGGATTTGGAAGAATGCAAAGACCTAATTCTGAAGGGATCAAAACAAGACACATTCCTTCTCATCCATTGCCCCGTGTTAGAATTAATTCATATATTCATCAAATTTCATAAAATATGTCATTTTTTCTCCCTCAGGACAGGAAATGTGAATAAGCATATGGTCACTTGTAAGGTGGATTATTCCTTATGGCTGTAATCCATGTAAGCCTTCCTGGAAGGCAGCTTCAGAAATATCTCCTGGGTCAATTGCTTAGAGAGGATATGGAGGAATGCAAAGATCTAATTCTAAAGGGATCAAAACAAGACACATTCCTTGTTTAACCAGCCACTCAGCACTCTCAGACTCCCCAGGGAAAAGGGCAGAGGAGGAGTTTAACCAGCCACTCAGCACTCTCAGACTCCTCAGGGAACGGGGCAGAGAAGGAGTTTAACTAGGGTGACCAGATTTTAACATTTGTAAAGCGTGGCAACATGGCAGGGGACGGGGCAGGGCAGGGCCTGATAACAATGCAAACTTTTATAAGCAGTTCTCGATAATCTCTTCTCAACAATTATTTGTTATTATTACAGTTTAACATTATAAAATTAACAAAAATAATATAAAATCATATTCTGGCGAAATAGCCACATGGCAGCCAAAAACTGTATATTCCCTTCCTGTCCTCCTGCCCCTTCCTGCATTCTTTCCAAAAATCAGGACTTTTTTAAAACGCCGCGGGACACGGGACAAATTGTTAAAAAGCAGGACTGTCCCGCCAAAAGCAGGACGTCTGGTCACCCTATCCTTAGGGAAGGGATGAAGGAGGAGTTTAACCAGCCACTCAGCTCTCTCAGACTCCCTGGGGAAAGGGCTGCATGGTGTTCCTTCCTGGCTGGACTTCTCATTTCCTCTCTGAACATTTTCATGCCCAGGGCTGTGAGGAACAGAACAGATAAAATAGCTCAAAGTTTCTGATTTTTGTACTGGATGTACATTGGTTGGGGCCAGTGAAATTGTGATTTCAGCTGGAGCTACAGGTAATTCGTCAAACATTTTACTCTCCAGCACAAGGAATATCCAACTTGGTTTTGTGCCTTCCCGGTATATTCATTTCAACCAACCAGAAACACTCCGTCCAGAGACCTTTGGCGCCTTCTGCAATTAGAGTGGCTGTAAGTGTTGGTCCTTCAGATGCCTTTGCTTCTGCTTTAAATGTTCCGCTGATACAGCTGATCTCACTGCCCTGTTGGTCAGAACGCTTTGCTGTGAGCTCAGGAACAGAGGCTACACCTGGCGCCATAAAATGGGTGACAGTCTACAGTCTACAATCGGGGGAGAAAAGGCGAATGATCCGATTGTAACGGAGCAAAAGAGATGAGCAGGCGCTTCATAAAGGAGGTGAAACCATTTAAAATACGTGGGGCAGAATCAGCTACAGACGAACATCCTCATCCCTGTGAGTCTAGCAGTTCCACTTTCCGTCTCAGACACAACAGAAGGGCACACACGTGTGTCGGAGGACAAGTTACTGTGTTTACAGCAGCATAATTTCTACCCAAGTTTCCAACGAGAGAATAGAGAAATAGCCTGTTGTATATTCATAAAACGGAAAACTGCACAGTGACATGGGGGACTCAGAAACATTCCGAGGGGAAAAAAAATCTAAACACTGAAAATTGCATAGCTCTACTTTATTCCAAAAATAACTTCAAAAGCAGATAGCAAGGACACAGGCGGTGTTGAGAAGTGGAAAGGTGGTTGGGGTGGGTCTGTGGGTACAGTGGGAGGAGCTTTGGTCTTTCTGTCCTTCCTGGGCAGGAATCTGACAGCTGTGTCCAGGGCTGGGAAGGCATTCAGCCCTGCAGCCAAGTGTTGCTCCTCTCCAGAAGAGTATTTATGTCAATAAATCTTTATTAAATAGACAAGGACAAACCAAGAGACACGTGGGCAGCCTCTTTATGTTTGATCTTTTATTGAATGAAGATACTCTTAACACATTTCTGCTAATATAAATTTATTGTGTCTTTCACAGAGAATATCATGTATAGAATTTTTTTTTCTTAAAAGAAAGAAAATGCAGAATTGTGTAGTTAACCTTAATCAGGAATCGGTTTTCCTCAAAATAAAATCTGAGTTAGGAATTATGAGTTTCTACTCTATTAGTTAACACACTAGTAAAATGAAACCAGTTCCCGGCACTGCCCCGGCGGGCCCTCCTCCCGGCCGCCTCCAGGGTGCAGGAGGGGACACAGTTACAGAGTTTGCTCTTGTTGCTTCTCTCTGGAGACTTGATAATGGATAGGAAACCGGACAGGAAAGTGTGCAGTACTCCGGCCATTTGGGATGTTTGTCCTCTCCAGGTCGCTCGTTGAAATTTGATCCCTAGGGATGGAGGTGGGGTCTCACAGGAGGTGTTCAGGTCCTGGAGGATCCCTCAAGGACAGCACCACACGCTCCTCCTGGGGCGAGAGTGAGTTCCAAGTCTTTCTCGCGTTAGTGTCTCCCGGAGCTGCTTAACCTCGGCCCCTGCTCTGCGCGCAACTCCCCCCACAGCGCCCCTGTGTCTCCTGCCTTGCGAGCCCGAGGCCCTCACCAGTGCCCAGCAGAGGCCACCGGTGCCACACTTCCTGTACAGCCTGTAGAAGTGCGAGCCAAATAAGCCTCTTTTGGGTATAAATCACCCAGCTTCGGTGTTCCCCCATACCAACTCAAATGGACTGAGATAGTCCTCTTCTCTGTGACGGGTGTGAGCAGGGAGTCACTGGAAGGAAGCTGCAGTGCCAGACACGTGGCACAGTCAAGGCTGAGCACCACGGTGAGGAACGACTTCAAAATTGTGAACAGAAACCTTCCCCACCTGGGATTTTGGGGAAAAGATTTTGCTGGTGAGTCAGCATTGCCCGCCTGCAGGGCTGCAAGGCAACCTGCGAGCCCCTCACTCCCTGCGTCTCCGGTGCAGAACAGCAGCCCGGAATCCTGCGAGGACAGGACCGGTCCTGTGGGCGCAGGTGGGGGCTGAGGGCCCTGCAGCCGCGCGGGGGTCCTGTTTCTGGGGGAGGGCCTGCCGTAGCGCCCAATTTCTTTTCTTCAACAGGAAATTGTATTGATTGATTACCCCTCAAAAAGATTACCCGTGTCTGAAAACTGTATTATTGGTTTTAGTTCATCCACTGGTACATAATCGACCTTCTAATCTTATTCCATTAACTTTGAGAGCCTCTCTTGCTTCTCCACTTAAAAATTTGAAACTACTACTCAATCCCATACTCTTTCTCGCATCTTCTTCCCTTTTTACATCTGTATTGCTACCTATGTTATCATCTATGTTATTATTTTACATGACTTATACGTTTGACACATTTACCCTCCCCTGTGACTAAAACTATTTCTTGCTATTGATCATAAATTATGATCAGTAATTTATTTAAATGGTATTGTACCATTTTAACTGAATCACTGAAGATTTAGGAAATTTCCTAAATTTCTTTCTTTCTTTTTTTGTGATATTATCATGAATCTGGCTATTTCAAGAAGACTTTACTTAACCAAAGGACATTTGTTTTCTTATGTGGTTTAAATTTCTTAAAAATATTGCCTAACGTGTTTGATTCATATTTGAACTGTTACTTTCTTACATAGTTCTTGCTTTTTGTGGACGTTCTCGTTATGCCTATTTTTAAAAGCGTTATGGGCTTTTGCAATATCTTCACATTTTTCATACTGCCAAATTGTATAAACCATGCTGTCTTCTTTTTTCAACAGAGACCCCGTCTTCTACTTTGAACTGGCTTTTCATCAGGCTTAGTGGGAGCCATCATGGAATTTTTTCCTCAGTGATTGCCTGAGTGGAGCCCACAGCTTCTGGTATCCATTCTTCCTTTTCCTTGGTTTACTCCATTGTTCTGCTGGAATATATATTAAAATCACTTATTGCAAAAGGGTTTAAGGGAGATGCTATTGATAATTTTTGAATGCCTGGAAATATATATATTCTATTCTCATAATTAATTGATAGTTCATTTGGTACAAAATTGTACGTTTAAACACAATTTCCCTTCACCTTTAAAGAATTCATTCTATATCTTCTAGCTTATTATGATTCTTTTTATTTTATAGGAGATCAAATTTATTTTTATGGAAATATTTTAAATTGTCTTTCTTCTTTATTCTTTCTTGTACAGCCCGAATTGCAACATTTTATAAATTTATATCAAGGAATGAGACTTCTTAATTATTGGGGTGTGGATACTTCATACATTATTTCAAATTGAAGACTGAGATTTATGCTCAGTTGTGAAAGATTTTCTTTCATTGTTTATTCAAATTCTTTCCTTTATTCTTTCTGTCTTCTCTTTTAGAGATGCCTTAATTGAATATTAGACTATCTGGTTCTCCACATTTTTAATCTTTTCTTTTAGTATCTATTATTATATAATTTTGATTCCTAATCTGCTATAATTATTATTTTTTTAAGACAAAGTCTTTTTGTCACCCTTGGTAGAATGCCATGATGTCACAGCTCACAGCAACCTCCCAGCTCTCCGGCTTAGGCGATTTTCTTGCCTCAGCCTCCTGAGTTGCTGGGACTACAGGCACCTGCCACAATACCTGGCTATTTTTTTTGTTGTTGCAGTTTGGCTGGGACTAGGTTTGAACCTGCCACCCTCAGTATATGGGCTGGTGCCCTACTCACTGAGCCACAGGTGCTGCTCATCTGCAATAAATTTTTACTTCATCTTTAAAACTTACTGTTTTTCACAAATTTTAATCATAGTTAAATTCCCAAGAGATCTTCTATGTTTCTTATTTCTATTCCATTGCATCTTATTCTTATTTTATAGGCATGATATATATCTAGACCTGAGTAAATGCATGTATTCTCTTTTCTTATTTCTTTGAATTTCCCTGTCCCTTCTAGAATTGGTTTTTCTTCTCTTTATCTGGGCCTTTCTTTTTTCATGCTCTTGATCAACTTCCTATACCTTATGTTTACTGGTTGTCAATTTATATTTGAAAATATTGGGTAGGTAGTGTGGTTTCTCTTGCTTTCCTATAGGTAGGTCTGTTTTCTTACAAAATTTCCTCTTTGGTGGGAATATTAGTTTAGACAGTTGAATGTAACTGGCAGCTTTATCTCCTTAGAATACTAGAATGAGGAAATCTTTTTTTCTCTGGAGTTCCAGCTCCACAGAAATTCATTACTTTTCTTCTTTTAATCTTCTTTTCTTCTTTTCAATTTTAGAAAAATATCT
This sequence comes from Otolemur garnettii, assembly GCF_000181295.1. Lineage (NCBI taxonomy): Eukaryota > Metazoa > Chordata > Mammalia > Primates > Galagidae > Otolemur > Otolemur garnettii. The sequence goes on from NW_003852466.1 coordinate 8,863,664, forward strand.
CTGTCTCTATATCATCTAAAATTATTCCTAAGCAACTTTTTCTCTTTGCAGTGGGTGTTCTACATGGGGTGTGTTCACCAGTTACTTCTCCACCCACACCTTGGGAGCCCTTGCTTTCCTTCCCACCTCTCACTCTCGTTCCTGACTTAACTGTTTCAAGTCTCTCAGTTTGTTCCTGCAGCATAATATTGTCTGGGATGTAGCTTTCTCTGCCTGTTTCACCTGTTAACTCATTCCCGTGCATTTTGTTTCCAGAACTTGGTGAAATATCATACCTATTGGTGACCTATGCCACTCTGTTCCTGGATTGATAGAGGATTATTTATTTATTCTGAGCAGTGGGGCAATTATTTCAGTGGAGACTTAAAAGAGATTAAGACATATTGTATGCCTAGTTCAACATATATATATATATATATATTTTTTTTTTTTGAGACAGAGTCTCACTTTGTTGCCCTCAGTAGGGTGCTGTGGCAACACAGCTCACAGCAACCTCAAACTCTTAGGCTTATGTGTTTCTCTTGCCTCAGGCACCCAAGTAGATGGGACTACAGGTGCCAGTCACAACGCCTGGCTACTTTCTGTTGTTGTTGTCATTGTTGTTTATCAGGCCCAGGCTGGGTTCAAATCTACCTGTGCCCTTGCATGTGGCTGGCGCCTTAACCACTTAGCTACAGGCACCAAGCCTAGTTCACTATTTTGAACCAGAATTATTTTCTCTATAACTTTGAAATTTTTACTGAAGTAGTATTTTCATTATTAAAATTATAGTATTCTATTGGGATATATGTCAATCCAGACGCATTCAGGAGGGCTTTGCCACAACTACAGTGGATCCAGTCTTCACCTCCAGCAGCAGTGTGATGACTGAATAGTTTCTTACTGGTACCATTTGACAGACGTCCCTGGTCACTTCCATGAGTGCTTGTGTGGGAAGGTACTTTTCAGGGGAAGAATGATGCCAACACCGGCGAGGAAGACCTACATCTTCTTTTCTATGACTAGGAAGTTTAATTTGAAAATCCTGACACTTCTCCAAAGTTAAATTTTTCTCCATTAGATAAGTGTCGTCTTGAACCACTCATTGTTACATTGCCAAGTAAAAGAACACGTGCACACTTAGCAGAGTCGTGGGTTGAAATGTTCATGTTGATTTTGAGCTTGGTGCACAGGCAGACAATTGAAGTAGTGCTCAGTTAAAGTGTGTCAAACATCACAGAACCAGGATCTTTAGGCCACTGATTCATGATTGGTATTGAAATACATTACAACTATGCCCTTTTTATCCAATTCCACTTACAAATTTCAAATTAGTGAGATGAAGGACATTCTTAGGAAAGCAGCTTGGTGTGTTTATCTTTTATGTGTATTCTGACATCGTTAAGCAATCATTCCGATTTTGCATGCTTCTTTTAAAATCCTCCTTGATTCTGTCTTTAAAAAACATGAGCAAAATACACCAAGAGGAAGAAAATCATCACTTTTCTGTGCCCAGGAAGGACGTACGTGGTTCCTGATGGTTTGGGGAGGACGTATACTCTAAATAGCATTGTGACGTGAGGTTCTGTGGGGAGGTCCACCCTGGCACAGACTCAGCCAGACTGGAAAAGGTTTTCTTTATCAGCTATGCACCTCATTAATGCTAAGCCCTTTTCAAGAAGTTTTCTGAAGAAGTCAGAGCAGAAAATAAAGTTTTTTTGACTCCTCAGAATCTCTTGGATTTTGAACGGATAGGTCCCAAGACACTAACTTAAGCGTCAGGCAGAAGATTTACTTCCTTGCTTAGAACATTAATAGGGAAAACCCTCATTCATGACTTGGCTTTTTTTGGTAACATGAATATTTCTGTCAGAGGAAAGAGATAGGTCTTCCTTTTAAATTCGCTATAGTCAATATTGTTAAGGTGTTATTTTTTTGACCAAACATCTTTGATAGAAGACTTCAGAATTAAATAATCATACAAAGTTTTCAGTATAAAAATAATTGTTTTGTTGAGTATAAAGCAAATAAATTGATTCTACAAGAATAAATCAAATATATTGCAAAAATTTTTTGAAGAAAAACTTAAGGAAAGTTATAAAGAAATAAAGAAAGAAAGAAAGAAAAACTGCCACTAAACAATTTCGCACACCTACAAATCAGTACTACTGGGATAGTTATTCTGGGAGATAAACACTGACAATTACTGGCTTAATAATTCCTTATTCTATAGAGATTAAGCTGCCTGAAAAAGATAGTTATAAAAATATAATGTAGCAGTAATATCTGATTTGGGAACTCTATGTTTGACATAAACTAATGTAAAAATAACATTTATTGGTTTATTTTGTCATACAAAACTAAGACAAAATTTAAGAATGACTTTTCAATATTTACATACTTTGCTTTCAAATCTGTTATGATGAAAATGTTGCACTTTCCTCTTGATTTACTTTGCCTGTTAAACAATTAATTCTGGTCTACTTGGCCTGAAAAATAGATCACATCTTTCAGTATTCCATTATTGATGCAATTTCAAGCCTTTTAGATACTTTTAAATAAGAAATAGCTGCCTTTATACTGTTGTTATCATATAGAACCACACTGCTTGTAAAGTAATGAAATAAGCTTGTAGCCTAGCGAAAATTAAACAGGTGTAAACTGTGCAGGGTATATGGCATTTCCCAAGGTTCAGTGCGATGTACTACAAGCTGTTTCTCTATCATGAAGCTCTTTTCCCATATTCCCTGGGATAAGGAAATGGCACAGGGTGTAGGGCTTGCAGCAGACTGACTATGTGACATCCATCTGTATCCTGTCAAAGAAAAATTAGCCATGACCCTTGTTGAAACACAGTGAAGATGACTTTATCAAAAGGGGTATGGTAACAGGTGTAGGGACGTCACCTGCATTGAAAAAGAAAGTCTGTGTTCAACCCCAAATACAGAACATGCAACCAAAGGTTTATGGTCTAGGAGCAGGATGGGGGCAGAGGATGGAAAGTTATTTAGAGGAAATATCAGGCGTGGGGGAACTCTGGCTACACCAACCTAACAGGTTCCTGCTGAAGGTGGGCCCTGTGGTCACCTGATTAAAGTGGCTTGTAGGATTCTTGCTAAACTTGGACCATGCAGACATGGACATGAAAATTCAAAATCTGGGTCTATTTGAAGAAAAAATTCAAGGGGGTAGTGCCTGTCGCTCAAGTGGCTAAGGCACCAGCCACATATACCAGAGCTGGTGGGTTTGAATCTGGCCTGAGCTAACCAAACAATGACAACTACAACAAAAAAATAGCTGGGCATTGTGGCGGGCACCTGTGGTCCCAGCTACTTGGGAGGCTGAGGCAAGAGAATCGCTTAAGCCCAGGAGTTGGAGGTTGCTGTGAGCTGTGACGTCACAGCACTCTACCCAGGGTGATAGTCTGGGGCTGTGTCTCAAAAAAAAAAAAAAAAAAAAAAAAAAAAACTCAAGGAAGCCTGAGTAGAGTTTGGTTAAAGAGAGAGGCTCTTACTCAATATTCACCTTCACAGTCACAATTTCTTCTCTAGAAACTCACTGAGTTTGGTGGATTCCATGGGGCAGGTAAAAATGAGTACAAGGATTCAACACAGGAAGGATCAGGGAAAGGGAAAAATTTGTCTTCTCGGATGAAAGTTATATAAGAAGCCATGGCTGCGTGAGCTTTAACTCTGAGACAGGGGTGCCAGTCATGAAGCAGGGCACCTGAAAAGGCAGGATGTAGCTAATTCTTAAGTTTTTCTAGACATAGTTTGAGTTTTGCCCCTCATTCCCTTAAGTCTCAGGGAGAGTGGCCTCCATCTTCTATTTCCACTGCAGAGATCCTTGAATTTTCCCCTCTTCACACTCATCCTCTTTGTGAATACTGAATACTCCTGCCCTGGTCTGGGTGACCACACAGTCCCAGGCCTGCCGTTTTCACTGGCACAATTTCTCTGGTCATTGTGGGAGGAGGTGGCCTGGCATGGAGGGAGCCCAGGCCAGTGCAGGACCATCTGCAGGGAAGGTGCCTGGGTCTCCTTTGCCTCCTGTGCCTTCTCTCCTTGGGGCGCAGAAACCTGGAAAACACTTCTCTGTGCTTCTGCTCAAGCCCGCCAGGCTCCGAGGCTTGGGGAGAGAGCCAACCAGCAACAACCGGCAACGAGCTGGCTGATCAGCCACACCAAATGGGGTTGTGGGTTAGCAAAACTGCGGGGCCAGCAAGAGGAGGCATGGCGGAGGGTTGCACCTGCAGGCTCCTCGGGGTCCATGTGCAGGCATCTGTGGTCCTGCATTTTTCATCGTGCCACTCTTTATTAATTTAAAAATATTTAGTTGACAAATAACAATGTATTCAAGGGTGTACAATATGCCTATTTGATCTGCGTATATGTTGTGCACTCGTGATGAATAAACTGTCCCTTTGCCTTGATTCCCTGCCTGCTTAAATATTTATTTTTAAGGATTTCTCTTTAGCATTTGTAATCCCTGATTAAATAAACTAAAAAGATGTAAAAGTACCCAGAGGAGAAAATAGTGCTCTAGCAGAAGATACATACTTTAAAGATGAAAATCTGCAAACCAAAGCAGAAACTGTACTGATTTCTATTTGTCCTTTCTCATAGACATTTTTTTAAAAGTACTAGATTCCAAATTAGGTAAAAACAAAGCTTTTGTCTCTCAAACTCATTTTTATTATGTGGTGATTAAAATTTGTTTTATTTTTCATATTTTTGCATAACAAAAAACTATCTAAAATCCCAGCTGGGAGCTTTTCTCATCTGGATTCCTTGAAAGACTGTCAGTGAAAGCAACTGCAAAAACACAGAAACCTTTACAGTTTCTCCCCAGAAAGGCGTCCCCAGCAATGGCTGCCTCTGCCTGCTTTTGCCGTGAAAGATCATTACAATTCTGCTGCTTTTTAGGAGAAAATGGTTTTGTTAACTGCAGAGTGGCTGAGGACCCAGATAGTCCACTGAGCTTTCATGATGAATTCCCTTAGAAGTGACATTCAAAAGGAAGACTGAAGATAGAAATTTCCCTCAGCTCTCTGTAATTTCCTTGCTGGTTCAATCTAAAGACTCCCAATGCTTCTTTTTCCTCCAACTTTTTATTAAAAAAGAGTTGGGAGAAGTTCCACAGAAAGTCCTGACTCCTCCGGCCAGGCTCCCGCACAGAGTTATCCGTGCCTTTCCCTTCCTCCTACATTAAAGCAGAACCAGCCCAGTGCTCTCAGGGCTCTGTTCTCAACAGCTTCCCTGCTCCTGTCTTCCCTGTTTCCTGCCGATTTGCCTCGTTTCTGTCTCCCTCGCTGCGTCTGTCCACTGTCTGTACACACTTCTACGCTGTTGATGTCTTTATTTCATTTTATCTTTTCTCCCAGTGCACACAAATGTAAGTCCAGTTATCAGGGGAAGGAGGGATGCCCGCTTCCCAGACGCATTTGAAGAGCACACAGTGAAAACCTGCACGGGCGTCCCTGTCTCCTGCCTAGAAGGCCACTTTTGTTGCTGTTGCTCTTCTAATGCTATGTGTCTAGATGCAGGTCCATGAGCGAGGAAATATGAGGAGTGAAAATCAGAGTGCTGAGGAGGGAAACCCACGCCCAGCTGGGGCCTGGAAACGATGCTCGGAACCGCTGACTCGTCACAGGGACGATTACTCCACTCCCAGGCCTTTTCTTCCAGTCTGTATTCCCTACTTGGTAGTTTTCAAATGGACACACATAATGCTGCCCACAGTCTTCTTGGTGTTTTTTGATTGGGTACAAACCTACAAAAGTTGATGACTCTTTTTGCCAAAGCTTTCTCACTTATCAGAACTGGTTGCACCAAACCATTTGGAATATACACACCTATTCTTGTTTGTGAATCTTTTGTGGAAAAAGCAAAATACCAAGACATTTTTGTGACAGGTTTTAGGATGCTTCATTTTGGTGGTGGAGACTTTTTGTGTTATTTTTCACTTGCCTTCTTTGTGTTTTGCGGGATTTGTTGTTAATAAGTCACTTATGGTTGGAGTTATTGTCTTTGTATATTACAGTTCCCACGCAGTGCGTCTTGTCTGCACAGATTTCTATCTGGGTGTCACTCTGGGCTTCTACGACTCTCAGAAAATATTGAAGGGCTAAATCCCTTAGTTTTTCTAATCTCTTTTGGTTATTCTTTCTTGTTAAATACTAGTAGTGGCTTTTCCAACTCAACCTTTTATATTACTGAAACAGCATTCACTGCATTGTTGGAACACCTGTGCAAAAATAAATGCTAATAAGAAGGCTGAGGGAGGCCCCACATGCAGTGGTGTGCCCGTGTGTGTCTTAAACACACGCATTATATTTACTTTATTTTTTATTTTGGGTTGATATGAGGGCACAGATGTTTAAGTTACACTGTTTTCATTTTTAAGGTAATGTTCAAGCTGTGGTTGAGCCCTTCACCCAGGGAGCCTGCTGAACACCCTCAAATTGTGCAGTCAGGTGAGATCCCGCCAACCACCCTCCCTCTTCCTCTCTACCCTCTCACTAGACTATATTTGTGTTTTCCTTTCCTATGGGCCTGTAGTTGTTTATAAATTGGTTTCATATTAATATTGAGTACATTGGATACTTTTTCCCCATTCTTTTGATACTTTACTAAGAAGAATGTGTTTCAACTCCATCCAGGCAAACGCAAAAACTGTAAAGTCTCCATCTTTTCTTGAGGCTGAATAGTACTCCATGGTATACATATGCCACAGTTTTTTAATCCATTCACGGATTGCTGGGCACTTGGGTTGATTCCATATTTTAGCAATTGTGAATTGAGCTGTGATAAACATTTTAGTGCAAATGTCCTTATGTTAAAATGATTTTTTTTTTCTTCTGGGTAGATATCTAGTAATGGGATTGTGGGATCAAATGGAAGGTCAACTTTTAGTTCTTTGAGAATTCTCCAGACTTCTTTCCATAAAGGTTGTATTAGTTTGTAATCCCACCACATACACTGTATTTATTTCAAGTGTTTTAAGATAATTTTGTTAGGGTGCTATATTGATGGAGATCTTTATTTAATACACTTGTTTTGTGGAAAACTGACATACTGACAATTTGAGCAAACTGCTCAAGGATCCGTGAGAGCCTGATAGGCCTGAGACAGAGTGGGCACTAGTACCTAATTATTCCAAATCCTCAAATTTTTTTCCTATTCAGGCTGGAATTTAGATGAGAACAACAGGATACAGGAGAGTGGTGGAGGCTAATAAATGAGCCCTACTAGAAGTGAATTTCACCTTCAACAATGAAATCTTTCACCATATGGGGAGTCTCAGTCTACCAGCAGCACACGGAGGGCAAAGAAACCAGGGTGAATCCCATTGGCACGATCAGCACTTGCATCTGGGCCTCATATCTGTGGATCACCTAACATTAGGTTTTCTATTATATGATGCATTTCTAACTCATGACAACCATAAAATTAGTAAGATGCCTTTTATAAAGTGGTTTTGGATCTTTAAGTGAAAGGGTTTGTGCAAGTACAAGTAATATATTATCTCTATTTTCAAATAGAAAAGATTAATCAACTTGGTGCCATTTTTTTCCTCTGAAATGTCCATCAAGCAGTCAATGTGCCCAAGTAATTATTTGAATATTGTCATTCTTGATTGAATATTATCAGCCTTATGTTCAGTGTACTTGATGTGGAATTTGATGTAAGAACACTTTCAAAACAGAGAACATTAAAAGGGTAATGATTTTGGAACATGGTATATTACTAGTATTACTATAGTCTAAGAGTAATGAGAATCACCTTTCTTATTGATTTACTCTATTCATCTTTTTTTTTCCCCCCAAAATTCATGGCTTTAAATTATAGACAACATTTCAAAAACTGTTTTCTCACTATAAGTTTGAAAATTATTTATAAAGGGTCCCCAAACAGATTATTATACAAAAGTATAGTTATATAGTACTATATCACTTTGCAAACATAAAAGGACTTTTTTAACTGGAAAGTGAAAATATATATCCTTTAGTTGTTTTATTCATGTTTTGTATCTCTACTATGAGTGAATATCTTCCTTGAAGTTGATCATAATAAAAGGAAGAAATTAAATCTTCTGCTCCATTGTTATCAAAACACACTACTTTGATTCACATCCAAGCACACTCATATGTCTTCACTGTGTCTTTTAAGTGATCTCTGTGAAAAAATTAAAATGCTACCACCACATCCTAGATTTCTTGCTCTTCATAAACAAAATCTAACATTTCAATACTTGTGGCTTTAATTCTTACTTTTCTCTAAAACAAATGTGTTGATTTTATCTCACAATTATTTATTTGTAATCAATATAGTGTATGTGATGGGGAAGCTGCTTTCCTAGTATTGACGGGCTTCCCCAAAACACTGTTCTTATAAAAAGGTATCTACTCTGTGCAAGATGTGTAACCAAGAAAGTGATTCTTAAAGTCTGTTTGTCACTAAAAATGCTGGAGTCAAAAATGTGATAGCCAAGGTAGATTAGAAAAAATTAAACAATTCTACTCCAAAGATTCATCATAGAAATTGATAGTCCCTTGTTCACATTTGTGCCTCTTGCCTGCATGTCTCAGCATCTGGATTCCAATGCTCTGGTTTGTAGCTGTGACTTGCTGTGGCTGGGGGAACTTCTAGAAAGCTACGCCCCGAGAGGCCAAATGTAGGCGGCTGTAATGTGTGGGCATCCCAAGAGACTCCATGGGTGCTCAGTTGCTTTATGACGCCAGAGGAATTTGGCTGTGGTATGTGATCTTCCACATGTACACAAAATAGCAAGATTTTTTGTTTGTACTCCTGTAAAGATTCATTCTATGGTGTTGCATTTGGAAGAGCACATTATCAAAAAGTGTTTTTAAGGGACGTGGCAGAAAGTGTGGCCAATTTCCTTTCCATCATCTCTATTTTTACTTAGGAAAATTTTAACTATTATTAACTATAAGAGTTGGGAATGTTGAGGGAAAAGAAGCTGTACTCTGTAAAATAATTTAAAGACGTTTATTCTGAACCACATTTAAGGACCATGACCTAGGGCCATGCCCAAGAAGCCTTGAGCAAGTGGACTCGCAGTAGTGGGGTTACTGTTTGGTTTTATACATTTCAGGGAGACAGGAATTCTAGGTGAGGTCATAAATTAATATGTGGAAAACATACATTGCTTTGGCTCAAAAAGGTGGGACATCTGGAAGTGGGGTCCTCAGGTTATAGGTGGGTTTAAAGACTGTTTGGCTGACAATTGGCTGACAGAGTTAGGCTTTGTCTAATAAGCCAGGAGTCAGGAAAAGGAATGTCATATTAGCATAAGGGTCGTTAGTCAGAGACAAACTACAGGAGCATGCTCAGACACAAGTGGTGTGTTATGTACATTTAGGCCCTGCAGGTGAGCCTTGCACAGCCGTAGGTGTTAATAAGTCACAGAGGGCATCTCTAAGCAGGGGAGGGGCATGATGAAACATGTTTGATCTCCTTTCTCAAGGTTAGCAACTCAGTTTTAGGGATCCCCTTGGCCAAGAGAGGAAACAGTCTGTCAGTCATGGAACGGGGAGCCTTAAGATTTTATTTTAGTTCATAGGCAAGTCCGTGAGGATCATTTAATCTGACCCCCATAATTTCATAGAGGAGATATTGAGAAGAATGATTTTTCAACAAGGTCAAAAGAAATGGTGTCCAGCATTAAAGTATCCAATATACAGTATACAGTATACATCAGTGTCACTTAATAATTTAGGTTGTTCAACTTTAGATCAAGTAATTGCTAATATCCACTGCTAAGAAAACCCTCCACAAATGCAGTCATTGACTTTTTAAATATATAATGGGATCACGAATATGACTAAAATAATGAAAATCAGTTTGCAAATTTTTAAATAATGCAAACCTGCACTTAATAAGCATAGAGTTATGTTCTGACTTTATAAAGCAGTAGGCTTTAATTAAAGAACTGATTATGGCTGCTTACAATGTTATCTGATTTTCTTTAAACAGTTAATTTGAAAAACCATATTAATGTATTTAAATTCCATTCAGCTTGAGAAGCAAATTCATTTGGTCTTTATTGTCAAAAAACTCTCAAATCTGTCCATAGCTCTCATCTTTGCTTCTACTTCTAGATCATACCATCATGCAATTTTTCACCTGGATTGCATTACTTCTTTTTTTTTTTTTTTTGCAGTTTTTAGCCAGGACCAGGTTTGAACCTGCCACCTCCAGTATATGGCGTCAGCGCCCTACTCCTTTGAGCCACAAGCGTGCCCCATTACATCTTAACTGATGTCCCAGCTCACGTGTTTCTCTCTCCAATCTACTACATTTGGGGGAGTTATTTAGAAACACTTACCTGATTGCATCCTTTGTTGCCCATAATCCTTCAATAGCTTCCTACCTGAAATAAAGCCAGAGTTCTTAATGTGGTCACTTGTATGGAGGGTCCCTGGCACCCTCTGTGTGTCCCATCCCCTGCTCTTCCCTCTGCTCAGTGATGCAGGCTCCAAGATGCTCTTTCCATTCTTGGAAGTTCTTAAGCTCTTTGTCAGCTCAGGGGCCTTCCACACGCTGCTTTCTCTATCTCCAATACTCTCTTTCTACATCTTTTTAAAACTTTCTGCTGTTTAAATATTAATTACTTGCAATGGCTTCATGTGACCCCTGTCACTTCCCCTTACCTACCATACTTACTCTGAATCATCTAAGCATTTGTCACAATTTGTTATTATGTGTTTTTTGTGTCTATTTAACTTAATTGCTTCCATGAAACTAAAATACAACCCCTGGGTACAGAGACTTTGTTTGATCATTGCTTCATCACTTGCCTTTGCACTTTGTTGAGTTGTTTAAAAATATATATACAAATGAATAAAACTATAGTTTTGAAAAAGGGAGTATGGCCAAAATATTGATTAAATGGACTTTTAGTGAAGTAGGTAAGATTACTCAAGGTCTATGGAGTTACCCGCAGAAATAACGGGCATGGTTATTTGTTAATGTTAGGAAATCTCAAGTGATGCACTTATAAAAAGAAGAATTTTGCTATTTTGGAAAGTTTAAAGAGAATTAGATGAAATTTACTATAGAAAAGTGAAAGTCTCTTTTGTACATTATTTTCTATCATTTAAATTCAATTATATTATCTGATTAATTAAAAAACATTTTATTAAAATAACTTAAATGTTTCTAAGTTTTATCACTCAATTCTTTTTCTTTTTCTTTATATATATATATATTTTTTTTTTTTTTTTGAGAGAGAGAGTGTCACTTCATCACGCTTAGTAGAGTGCCATGGCATTATAGCTCACAGCAACCTCAAATTCTTGGGCTCAAGTAATTCTCTTGCTTTAGTCTCCCAAGTAGCTGGGACTATAGGTGCCTACCACAATGCCCGGCTGGTTTTAGAGATGAGGTCTCACTCTAGCTCAGGCTGGTCTCAAACTTGTCAGCTCAGGCAATCCACCTGCCTCTGTCTCCCAGAGTGCTAGGATTATAAGTGTGAGCCACAGTGCCTGGCGCACTCAATTCTTATTACTGGAGAATAGAATCATTCATTTATATTGATAAGTAATTTTGCTCAACCAAGTTTGAAGTCTAGACATATAAAATCTTGTAAATTGTATGAAATGGGTAGTTAGATGGCTAATTGTCTAGGGAGAGTGCCTGCAAAATAGCAAGCTGAATCTAAGTACTTAGTTTGAAATATTGACCCATAAAAGCAAACTCCTTCCATAAATATGGTTGTATCAAACTCCTAGGAATACAGGCACAAGGAAATTGACTCAAATTTACTTCATTGGTGATTCCTTTATGCAGTGAATCATTCACTTTTTTAAAGCTTAAATCAAACATATGTCTAGTATCTAACCTGGCACATGTGTTACTGGGTACATGCAGTCTGATGTGTAAACATTAATGTAGAAAAACATTAAATTACTTATTGCTATTTCTCAACAATATCTTAGAATGCTATAATTTTGTGTCTTTGAAAAATATGCTAAAAATGCTTTTGTTACAGAGTCTCCCCAGATTACTTTTGAGCCCCATGATGTGGAGGTGACATCAGAGAACACTGTCTACTTCACTTGCCAAGCAGAAGGGAATCCCAAACCTCAGATTACTTGGATACATAACAAGTAAATAATAAACATGGGCAGGTATTGTAATTCTATGTCTGACTTCAGTAACTCTCTTATCTCACTTCAACTAACTTAAAGAAAAAATTAATAAAATTTTCCAAATTTTTTTTCCTTTTCTTTTTTTTTTTCTTCAGTCTTTGGCTCTGGCCAGGTTTGAACCCTCCACCTCTGGTGTATGGGGCCAACGCCCTAGTGCTTTAAGTCACAGGTGCCACCCCAAATTTTTGGCATTTCTAATAGACACAAATATCTTTTCTTATGTTTTGACTTGCTTGAGCTATCTAGAGGAATTTTTCTTAAATGTACACATCTCTAAGTATCAATTTCGTATTATTTCTATAAGAAAATATTCTGATTTGTAATAGATTAGTTTTTTAAAATATGAACATAATTTAATACAGCATCATCTAAGTTATTTTAGGTTTAAATTGGTATTTCATATTTGATATTGTAACTTTCCTAAAGTGAATCACTGTAGGATTATTTAAGTGAATTGGCAATAAATCATATGCAAGATTATTTAAAATGCTAATCATTTATTTTATTTTCATGGTACTATTTGGTAAAACACAAAACCTATGCATCTAAAGATCTAAGTGTAACATTAAATAGTAATAAAAAACTTTTGAAAACTTAAAATGAAAGTGCTAAAAAAGGAGCAAGGAGGTAACACAAATAGATACAAAATTGAACTGTATATCTAATACATGTCAATGGCAGTAATTAGATAATTATACTATGGTTAATTATATCATTGTTAACTACCATGCTTTTCATGTATAGCTTTGATTCTTTTTTTTTTTTTTTTGAGTATTTTTTCAAATTAATATGAGGGTATTTGCAGGCTATATTGTTCTCACCTCCAGGGTAAAGTTCCATTTGTAGAAGAGACTGTCACCCTGGGGGCATGTTATACACCCTCACAATTTGCACATTAGGTGAGATCCCACCTCATGCCCTCCCTCCTTCTGCCAAACGTCCTCCTTCCTCCCGCTTCCCTCTAACCTCAAACTGGACTATAATAGTGCTTTATTGTTCTTATGAGCATGTGATTATTTACATATTGATTTCATATTAGTATGGAGTACACTGGATATTTATTTTTCCATTCTTGTGATACTTTACTAAGAAGAATGTATTTCAACTCCATCCAGGTAAATGCAAAACTATAAAGTCTCCATATTTTTTAATCGCTGAGTAATATTCTATGGTATACATATTCCACCGTTTGTTGATCCATTCATGGGTTGATGGGCACTTAGGTTTCTTCCATGACTTGGCAATTATAAATTGAGCTGCAGTAAACATTCTAGTACAAATGTCCTTGTGGTAAAATGATTTTTGTTCTTCTGGGTAGAAAACTAGGAATGGGATTGCAGGGTCAAATGCAAGGCCTACTTTTACATTGTTGAGGATTCTCTATACTTCTCTCCAAAAAGGCTGTATTAGTTTCCAATCCCACCAACAGTGTAGAAGAGTTCCCTTCTCTCCACATCCACAACCTTATCTGGTGCTTTGGGACTTTGTGGTGTCAGCTAATCTTGCTATGGTTAGGTGATATCTTAGAGTGGTTTTGATTTGCATTTCACTGATGATTAAAGATGATGAGCATTTTTTCATGTGTTTGTTGGCCATTCATTGGTTATCCTCAGATAAATTTCTGTTCAAATCTCTTGCCCACTTATACAGAGGGTTGTTTGCACTTTTCTTATTGTTTAATTTGAGTTCTCTGTAGATTTAGTTATCAGGCCTTTGTCAGATTCATAACATGAAAAATTCTTCTTCCATTCTGAAGGCTGTCTGTTTTGTTTGTGGTACCCTTAGCTGTGCAAAAGCTTTTTAGCTTGATCAAATCCCAGTTATTTATTTTTGATGTTGCTGCAATTGCTAGGGGGCTATTCCTCATAAAAGCTTTTCCCTGGTCAATATCTTTGAGTGTTTCCCCCCATACTGTCTTCTAGAATTTTTATTGTTCTGTCTCTTAAATTTAAATCTTTTATCCAATGAGAATCAATTTTTGTCAATAGTGAGAGGTGCGGGTCCAGTTTGTTTTCTACATGTAAATAACAGGTTATCCCGGCACCATTTGTTAAATAAGGATTCTTTTCCCCATCCTATGTTTTTGTTAGGCTTATCAAAGACTAAATGATGAGGGGTGGCACCTGTGGCTCAAAGGAGTATGACACTGGCCCCATATACTGAAGGTGGTGGGTTTAAACCCAGCCCTAGTCAAAAATTGAAAAAAAAAAAGACTAAATGACAATATGTGGCTGGGTTCATCTCTAGATTCTCTACCTATCCCATAGATCTCTGTCTCTATTTTTGTGCCAATACCATGCTGTTTTGATCACTATAGTCTTGTAAATATAACCTGAAATCTGGCAACATGATGTCTCCAGATTTGTTTTTATTTCTAAGAACGTATTTGGAACCATATGAATTGAAGTACTGTTTGTTCAAATTCTTTAAAGTATGACACTGGTGCTCTGATGGGGATTGCATTAAATCTATAGATTGCTTTGGGAAGTATGGACATTTTAACAATGTTGATTCTTCCCAGCCATGAGATGGTATGTTCTTCCATTTGTTGACATCTTCTGCTATTTCTTTTCTCAAAGTTTCATAATTGTCTTTGTAGAGATCTTTCACATCTTTTGTTAGATATATTCCTGGGTATTTCATCTTCTTTGGTACTATTATAAAAGAAGTAGAGTCTTTGATTTTATTCTTGGCTTGATGATTGTTGTCATATACGAAGGCCACTGATTTGTGGGTATTGATTTTGTATCCTGAGATGCTTCTATATTCTTTGCTCACTTCTAAGAGCTTTGTATTTGAGTGGCTGGGGTTTTCCAGGTATAAGATCATGTCACCTGCAAAGAGGGAGAATTTGACTTCCTCTGTCCCCATTTGGATTCCTTTGATCTTCTATTGCCTGAATGCAATGGCTAGGACTTCCAACACTATGTTAAATTACAATGGAGACAGTGGGCATCCTTGTCTGGTTCCAGATTTGAGTGCAAATGCTTTGAGTTTTACTTCATTCAATATGATATTGGCTGTGAGTCTGTGGTAGATAGCTTCTATGAGCTTAAGGAATGTTCCGTCTAAGGCTATTTTCTTGAGTATTTTTATCACGAAAGGATGCTGGATATTGCCAAAAGCTTTTATGCATTAATTGAAAGAATCATATGGTCTTTTTATTATATTTATGTGGTATATTATATTTATAGATTTGCATATGTTGAACCAACCTTGTGTCTTTGGGATAAAAACCACTTGATTATGTTATATAACCTTTTTAATGTGTTGTTGTATTCTGTTTGCTAATATCTTGTTGAATATTTTTGCATCAGTATTCATTAATGAAATTGGTCTATAGGGTTTTTTGTTGTTGTTGTTGTTGTGTCCTTTCCTGCTTTGGGAATCAGGGTGATATTTACTTCATAGAATGTGTTGGGGAGGATCCCTTCTTTCTCCATATTTTGGAAATGTTTATGCATTATATTAACTAGTTCCTCTATGAAGGTTTGATAGAATTCTGATGTGAACCCATCTTATTTAGGGCATTTCTTTTGTGGGAGATTTTGATAATTGATGCTATTTGAGTACTTGATATTGGTCTACTCATGATTTTCAGATCTTCCTGGTTGAGTTTTGGAAGATATTATGCTTTCAGATATTGGTCCATCTCCTCTACATTTTCATATTTCTGGGAATAGAGTTTTTTTATAGTAATTGTTGAGAATCTTTTGTATTTCTGTGACATCTGTTTTTATTTCCCCTTTATCATTTCTGATTGTAGTTATGAGAGATCTTATTTTTCTGTTTCTGGTTAATCTAGCCTAAGGTTTATCAATTTTTTAATCTTTTCAAAGAACCAAACTTTTGTTTCAGTGATCTTCTGAATGATTATTTTTCTCTTGATTTTATTTAGTTCTGCTCTAATTTTGGTTATTTCTTTTCTTCTGCTGGGCTTGGGATTAGATTGCTCTTTTTCTAGTTGCTTGAGGTGGCCCATTAGGTTGCTGACTTGCTGTCTTTCTGTTTTCTTGGTGAAGACATTTAATGCCATAAATTTTCCTCTGAGGACTGCCTTTGCAGTATCCCACAGGTTTTGGTAGATTGTGACTTCATTATCATTTTGTTCCAGAAATCTAGTGATCTCCTTATTGATCTCATCTATGACCCAGCTATCATTCAGCATAAGGTTATTTAGTTTCCATGATTTTATTTTAGTATGAAAATTTCTGTTGCTGTTGAATTTAACTTTTATTCTATTATGGTCTGAGAAGATACAGGGGAAGATTTCTATTCTTTTGAATTTGTTGTGACCTAAGATATGATCAATTTTGGAAGATGATCCATGGGCTGATGAGAATAATGTGTATTTGGTTCTGTCAGGATAAAGTGTTCTATAAACGTCTGTTAAGTACATTTGTTCTAGGGTCTTGTTTCAGTCCATTATTTCTTTGTTTAGTTTCTGCTTGGAGGATCTGTCCAGTACTGCCAATGGGGTGTTAAAATCTACAACTATTTTATATATAGTGTAGTAAGATATCATATAATTCAAATCAGTTAGGGTTTGTTTTGTATATTGAGGAGCATTCAGGTAGGATTCATAGATGTTAACTATTGAAATCTCTTCATAATGTGTGTTTCCCTTGACCAGTATGTAGTGTCCATCTTTGTCTTTCATTATTTTTATTGGTTTGAATCCAATTGTATCTGCATACAAGATTATGATCCCAGATTTTTCATTTGCTTGGAATACTGTCACCCATCTCTTCACCCTGAGTCTTGTTTTATCCTTTGAAGTAAGCTGCATTTCTTGGCAGTAACATATATCTTGCCTGAGTGTTTGTATCCAGTTGGCCAGACTATACCTCTTTAAGGGAACATTCAAACCATTCACATTAATCGAGAGAATTGATAGATGTGGCAGTTTTGATCATTTGTTTTTCAAAAGTCCAGAGCTTAATTTATGCCTTTCACCATTGTGGAAACTAGGCTTTGTTCTTTAATTTTTGGGTAGTTTTACTTTGGTGGTGTACTCCATTGATTATTTATATCTTTTAGACTATTGATTGTTACAAAGAATGAGTGTGAGTATTTATTGTAGAGCTGGTCTAGTCATGGAAAATTTCCTCAGCATGTGGATATCAGTGAAGTATTTGATATCTCCATCACAAATGAAACTCAGATTAGCAGCATATAGGTTCCTGGACTGGAAGTTGTTTTGTTTATAAAGGTTGATGACCATCCTTTTGTGGCGTAGAAATTTTCAGGTGAAAAATCTGCGGTCATCCTTATACTTTTCCCTTTGTAAGTAATATTTTTCTTATGCCTGGCTGCTTGTAAAAGTTTCTCCTTCATATTAACATTGGCAAAATTAATTGTAATGTGTCCAGGAGGTGCTTTGTTTGGATTGAGTCATGCTGGGGTCCTGAAACTACCTACTATCTGAATTTCTATATCTCTTGCAATACTTGGGAAATTTCTTGTCTTAATGTTTTGGAGCAGAGAATTTATGCCTTTGGGACCATCCTCTTCTTCTTCAGGGATCCCCATAATTTCTATGTTTGATTTCTTGGAATAATCCCATAACTCTCCCAGGGAATATTCTGTTCTTTTTCTCCATATTTCTGCCTCTTTGAATGCTTGGAATAGTTCAAAATTCTTGTCTTCTTTATGTAAGATTTTTTATTTGCATTGCTCAACTCTATTTCTGAGGGACTCTACTGTATTCTGAAGCTCTTCAAATACTTTTTTCAATTCCTTAAGCTCTGCTATCTTTCCTCATTATGTCCATATACTTGGTAACTTTGTCTTTGAATTCATTAATTTCTTGAAAAAACTTCAATTTTTTTAGTTCTCTGTTTCCAACTTTTCCTCCATTCCAATTATCTTATTTGCCATCTATAATCTAAATTCTATTTCTGACATTTCAGCAATTTCTCTATGGATGGAATTTTCTGATGTGTGTGTGTGTGTTTTTAACATCCCTAAGAGGCATTGATTTGCTCTGATTTTTCATGTTGCTGGAATTCTTCAACAGATTCCTCCTCATGAGTATTTTCAGCTTCTTCCCCTTTTTCTCTTTTTCAATGTGATAATTATACTTCTTTAGTTGAGTTGATAGGTTATCCCTGATAAGTCTACTCCTCACAATTGCAGTGCCACTGGTGCACTAATGAAGGCAGAGATGTGGTGGATCTGTTGTCCCAGATAGTGTTTCCAGGGGGACAAAATCAGTAGACAGTCCTGGCCCAGAGTTCCAGTCAAAGTTGCTCTGCCAGTGCTGGGTCTGCCCACCAAATCAAGCTCATGAGGCTGCCCAGCTGACAGCACTGGCCCAGAGTTCAGGGAAATGCTTATGTACTGGCAGCATTCAGACAATCCAGCTCTGAGGGCTGCAGTTCTGTGGACAGTGTAGGCCCAAAGCTCAATATCACTCACACACCAGGTACCACTTGTGAAGTCTAGCTTGGGGGTGGGGTTGGGGAAGGGCTGCTTCTTAGCAGGGGGTACAGGTCTAAACTTCATATAAGAGTCACTCAGGCACCACATATTTGGCTCAGAGAGCCTTTACCAGTGGAGAGTACTAATTCAAAGTTCAGTACAAAGTTGCTTAAACCTAGCCCCTTCCAACCAATGGAGCTCGGAGAGCCTCTCCTTGTGGAGGTCGGAGGCCCAAAGTTCAGCCTAAACTCACTTAAACCCCAACCTCACTTACCCATTGAGCTCAGAAAGCTGTTTCTGGTGGAGGGGGCAGGTCTAAATTTCAGTCAAAAGTGAAAGTAATTTAAGCACTGGCCCTGTCCACTCAGTGGAGCTCAGAAGTTGTCCTAGATGGTGGAAAACAGATCTGCCTGAGAATTCCTGGGGAGCTGGAGATGAGTAGGTCACCCTGTCCCTGCCAACATTTGTACTGCCATACTATTGTTCTCACACTGCAGCTTGGCAGCCAGAAGACTTCCCAAGCTTCTCAGTGAGTCCACCAAACACTCTGGACTCTACAGGGGGCAGTCCTTATGGCAATAGGGTGGGGAAAGGGTGATCTGGGTGCTCAGGATTGTAGGAAAAATAGTCAGTCTTTTGTGTGAGACAGAATGGGGCCTAGGCTCAATAGTGGGACCTCAATAATGAAGAAGGACTAGTACTTAGCAAATGCTCTCCCATTTGATAAGGTGAGCAGAGTTTTGAACCCTGTTCTCTGGTGGGCTGGTTGCCCACTGTGGAGCTCCCATTTTGGGGGAGAGGTCTCCCTTCTTCTAGGAGCTGGATTTGTACCTGTTGTTTTACTTCCACTTTCTTATTTCTGTTGCTTGATTCTACCACACACAGTCCTCTCATTGTGGAGCTCTTCGCATTTGGCTTCCATTCATTTCAGTCCAATATCTCTCCCTTTGGGAATGGGCCACTGGCAAAAGCTGCTTCTAGTCAACCATCTTCCCACCTCCTTCTATAACTTTAATTCTTACACAAAATTTAGTTCATTTTCTTCTGTCGTGCGTATAATCAACTCTGATTTTTTTTGCTTGTCTCTATAAAATACTCTAAAATACATGATAGTTTGTATACTTTTTGTACATAATCTGTATTTCTAATTGTAGCCAGAGACTCAGCCATGCTTGTAAAATGTATTTTGAATTCCTACAAAAAACTAATAAGTGTAGGTTAAAAATAGCTTGGATAGGCAATTATGAATACTATTAAATTTGGAAACTAGCCCAGGAGAAATCCTTCAATTGGCAGAAGTGTTCCATTTATTTCTATCTTGAGATTGTTCAAGGGCACACAAGAAACAGAAATTGCTACTTGGAATGTCTTAAAACTGTTTGCTCTGCCCTCTTACAGTTTAAATTCAAAAATGATGTGTTCAAGGTTACAAAGGCACTGACTAGTGTTCAGAAATAAACAAGTGAAAAATCATATTGCCTGACAGAACTTATGACATATGTCTTTCAAATAGAGTGGCTGACAAAGCCAAGTTCCATTCAAAAGGAACACACAATATCTAAAAAGAAGGAAATGTAGAAATCCTGGTTCAAATATTAACCATTTCATATAGAAAAATTAAAAATGAAGTATTTATAATAAGAAATATTTATGATCTCGCTTGGTGCCTGTGGCTCAAGTGGCTAAGGTGCCAGCCACATACACCTAAGGTGGCGGGTTTGAATCCA
>NW_003852466.1:8894910-8928527 GCF_000181295.1 Otolemur garnettii
GCTTGCCGAACTTCTTTCTGGGCTCAGCTCCCCGTCTTTGACTTCATAGATTCTGATTCCAACCAGTTTTTCTTCCTTTGTTCAGGAGCCTCTGACCAGGGTTGCTACCAGTCGGCCATCTTCCCAGAATTCCTCGAGAATTTCTTTATAGAAAAATAATACATATACTGAAAGTACATGAAGCATAAAGTATGTTACAGCAGATAATTTGAAACAAACATTTTTTTAAACATGAACCAGACTAAAAAACAATACTGCTAACTCATCGGATGCCACCTATGTGTCCCTTTCTTAATAGTCCTTTTCTTTTCCCCTGGATGTAACCTCTATCCTGACTTTAGGGTCCTTAGGAGAGAATGGATTAGGAACTAAGTAGAGAGAACTATGGGTAAAATTGGAAGATTAGGAAGTAAATTTGTGGGAGTAAACTAGATTTTAGAGTGGTTAAGGACAGAACACCACAATGCAAAGGGCCAGCATATATCCAGAAGAAGTTCCCGAGAGGTTGGAAGGAATGAACTATGATATCATTTGAAGAGATAACAACTGAAAAATTTCTGCAAAAAAAAGAAGTCATGAAATTTCAGACTAAGAATTGTATCAATTCCCAAATAAGATTTACAAAATAAATCTATACCTTGTTCATTATGATCACAACAATAAAAGTAAGTCTGATAAAGTCTTTCATTCCAAGGTCTAGGAATTTGCAAAATACCTTCAAATGTATAGCATTTATACTTGCAGCAAACTGTACATCAGACAGAAGACAATGGAATATATTTAGAAGGTTAAGAAAGAATAACTTTCAATTTTATATCTAGCTAAATTATCTGGCATAATAATAGATAAAAGAAATGAAAACATTTTCAGACAAAGAACAGAATTTTATTCAGGAATATTTGCTGAAAGGACTACAAATACAAGTGCTTCAGTAAGTAGGATTTTCACCTCTAAGGCAGATGGGACATGCAAAATACAAAGGAGAACAAAGTGAGTTTTAAACATGTTGAAAAGTATCAAAATGAACTGAGATTATGAAAGTAAGAATATAATAACCTTAAAGTAGGTGTAAAGGAAAATGTTAGACAATATTTATAGAAGAATTGCAGAAAGAGAGAACATGGTTAAATCATTTTACATATCTCATTTCTGGTATTTACTTTGGATTTTGTTAAGTCAAGAATGCATGTTAAAAATTAAGTTGAAGGGTGGCACCTGTGGCTCAGTGAGTAGTACGCTGGCCCCATATACCAAGAGTGGTGAGTTCAAACCCAGCCCTGGCCAAACTGCAACAAACAAAATAGCCAGGTGTTGTGGCGGGTGCCTGTAGCCCCAGCTATTCAGGAGGCTGAGGCAAGAGAATCTCCTAAGCCCCAGAGCTAGAGGTTGCTGTGAGCTGTGACACCACAATCACTCTACTGAGGGCAATAAAGTGAGACACACTCTCTCTTTCTCTCTCTCTCTCTCTCTCTCTCTCTATATATATATATATATATAGGGATTCTTCCTTACTATACCAGGAGAAGGGGAAAAGTGAGTAAAGAAAATCGGATGCATCTAACAAAATGGAAGAAAAGATAGAATTAAAAAATCAGAGGAGGGTGATGCCTGTGGCTTAAAGGAATAGGGTGCCGGCCCCATATGCCAGAAGTGGAGGGTTCAAACCCAGCCCCAGTCAAAAACTGCCAAAAAAAAAAAAAAAATAAAGTCAGAGGAAAGTCTCAGAAAAGAGAAAACATAAAATAACTTACCAGAAATAAGTTTAGGAGAAGAACCAGAATAGTAAGTAGGTATTCTCATTTCAAATAGATCTTCTGGGAGGGAACACTGGGAGGGATTCACCCGAGAAGTGACAGGAAGCACCAAAAGTAAGTAAGAGGAAGATTCAAGGAAACTTGCCCTGCTGGGGACTGGCTAAGAGCCAAAGGAAGTTCCTGGATGTGGGAAAACAATGAGAGAGGATCCTTGGATTCTCCACACTCCTAGATAGGCTTTTACAACCTTGGCTACGGGGGAACCCAGAACCTGTAGACCCACAGGGGCCTCAGGCATAAGGTAGGGAACTGCCTAGAGATTGTACAGAGGTGATTCTCCAGAAAGAGAACCCACATGGCATCCCACAGGCACCTAAGCTTAGAATAGCTTTAGCTGAATGCCCTTCTGAGAGCCTACAGATGTTGGTGCTACCACTGTGCTGCTTTAAGCAGGAAGAAGAGACCATGTGCTTCCATACACCCCTGGGAAGGCCCCCACTTCCCTGCTGGGGGCTACTGTTGAGACTGAGAGGTGAGTTGGGCTACATTCTCAACAGTTTCTTGCTGCTGGTGCTTGCTTGGGAGGGACCATACCCTCTCTAGTCACATGATCATGGCACAGTTTTGAGAATTTAATACTGGGCTCTGCCCCACCTTCAGGCCAAGTTCAGGATGATGTGGTGCTTCTAGGCTGAGGGAACCCAAGCTCTGCTATGTACCCACTGCTCTGCAAAGGGCTGCTATGAGCCAAGACTTGAGCAGATCACATTGCCTAGATCTTGTTGACATGCTGCTCACCTGAGTGGGGCAAATAAACAAAATTAAGGACAAAAACCACATGATCATGGATTTCTGCATAGATGCAGAAATAGCATTGATAAAATTAAACATCTTTCATAATAAAAATCCTCAATAAACTAGGCAGAGAAGGAACATACTTCAAAATAATAAAGGCCATATTTGATAAACCCATAGCCAACATTATACTGAGTGGGGCAATGTTGGAAGCATTCCCCCTAAGAACTGGAAGAAGATAGGAGTGTCCAATTTCACCATTCTTATTTAACATAGGACTGCAAGTCCTAGCCAGAGCAATCAGGCAAGTGAAAAAAACAAATGGAAATGAAATTTGAAATGAGTGAGTAAAATTATCCCTATTCTCTGTTAGTAAGACCTTATATTTAGAAAACCCCCTAAGCCACCACCAAAATAGCATTAGATGTTCAAATAAAAGAATTCAAAAAGTTTCAGGATACAGAATCAATGTACAAAAATCAGTTGTTTTTCTATACACTAATCTAGCCAAGGATCAAATTAGGAAGGCAATCTCATTTATAATAGCTACCATAAATACCTAGACATATATTAAACCAAGGAGGTAATAATAATATGGTTTTTATGATAAAATCCATAACACACTGATGAAAGAAATTGTAGAAGACACAAACACACTGAAAAACTTCCCATGCTCATAGAGTATAAGGATTAATGTCAATAAAATGACCACACGGCCCAAACCAATCTACAGGTTCCATATAAT
The DNA here is from genome assembly GCF_000181295.1 of Otolemur garnettii. Lineage (NCBI taxonomy): Eukaryota > Metazoa > Chordata > Mammalia > Primates > Galagidae > Otolemur > Otolemur garnettii. The sequence goes on from NW_003852466.1 coordinate 8,898,205, forward strand.
CCCTGTCCAAGTACCATTATTTTTTACACAATTAGAAAAAAAATTCTAAATTCCACATAGAACCAGAAAGATTCCAAATAGCCAAAGCAATTTTGAGCAAAAAGATCAAAGATGGAAGGATTGCACTGCCTGACTTCAAATTATACTGTAAGACTATCATTACTAAAAAAGCATGGTACTGGTATAAAAATAGACACATAGATCAATAGAATGGAAAGAGGACACAGCAACAAAGCCATATACTTTAAAAGTTAACAAGAGCATGTACTTAGGAAAGGATGCCCTTTTCAATAAATGGTGCTTAGAAAATTATATTGGTATGTGGTATATTCACATAAATGAATCTAGACCCCCTCCCCCCTCCCCTTTCTTACCATATATAGAAACAAACTCAAGGTGGATTAAAGACTTGAATTAAGGCCTCATGGCTGACACACATTTGAAAAAATGTTCAACATTACCAATCATCATGCAAATGCAAATTAAATCCACAATGAAATATCTTAATTGATCAGTGTAGCCATTATTTAAAAAAAAGATAAAAATTACAGATGTTGGTGAGGATGTAGAGATAGGGGAGCTCTCATATATTGTTAGTGGGAATGTAAATTAGTGCAACCTCCATGGAAATCAGCACTGAGATTTCTCAAAGAACTAAAAATCGGACTACCATTAAATTCAGCAATCCTACAACTGGCTGTCTCCCGAAAGGAAAAGAAGTTATTGTATCAAAAAGATACTTACATTCATATGTTTATCAAAGCTCATTCACAACTGCAAAGATACAGAACAACCAATAAGTGGATAAAGAAATAGTTATATGTGTATATATGTATATGTGTGTGTATAGGGATATGTGTGTGTGTGTGTGTGTGTGTGTGTGTATTGTGGAATACTATTTAGCCATAAAAAATGATATCATGTCTTCTGCAGCAACATGGATGGATGTGGTGGTCATTATCTCAAACAACTGTGACACAGAAAGGCAGAAACTGCATGTTCTCACCTATAAATGGGAGTAAAATAGTGTGCACACATGGAAGCAGAGTGTGGAATGAGGGATAAATGTTGAAAGCATTCTCTCCTAGAGAGGTGGAGGTGGAAGATGGGCAGTTGCCTGGTGGGCACAGTGCATGCTGCTCCAGTGATGGATGCACAATGACCCTGCCTTCACTTCAGTGCAATATAACAAAACTATGTACCCCATAAATATATACAAATAAAAATAAATGGCAAAAATAAATAAATTTAAATACATTAGTAAAAACAGTAATAGCCCATTGAAAGACATTATGAATTTGGATTAATAAATCCAGCTGTTTATAAGAGGCATTTCTAAAACATTATGCTATGGAGAGGTAGAAGGTTGATAGATAAACAGATGTAACAACCAAGTTACACCAATCTTGATGAAGATAATATATTAATAGCAACCAAGTCAACTTCCAGGCAATGTTGTAATTGTATATCACTGGAGCAGACTTGATGTTGAAAGTATAAATTTTATAATGTCCATGAAGCTAACAAAATAGCTGTCAAAAATTAAAACAAAATGAGAGAATTACAAGGGTAAGTTAGCACAAACTCAATAATAGAAACTTTAATACTACATTTTCAAGAAGATTACAAACAAAAATTAGTAGGGATATCTAAACACAGTTCAGAATCTGAATGATAGATATAGCTGCTACATGGAAAACTTTATTACACTATCTTTTCAAGCAGCTATGGAACATTTAGTAATGTTGATGACATATGAAGACATAAAATCTCAAATCATAGCAAAGAATCAACTTCATAAAGACCCCTTTCTTTGATGATAGTTTTTAAAAACTTAGAATTTAGATATTTGTTAAAGTATCTTTGGACATTCTTTAGACTTCACAGCAAGAAAGTGAAGTGATTATCAGTATTTAGAAATAGCACTCAATAAGTAGTTTTTAAATAACTAATCAGATGAATTTAAAGGGGAAGGAAAATATTCCAGGCCAGAGAAAGAATGAGTAAAGACACAGAATGGAAATGAAAAAAGATTAGATTCAGGAAAGAGGGTACATGTATTTGATAGAATAAAGGTTTTACTTTGAGGAGAAATAAAAGATGCTTGTGAAGTAACTGGGAAGCCAAGTGACTTTCAGTTCACAGTTTTTGAGAGTCACTAGAAGATGTTGCCCAAGATGGTGTTATGATGAGGGAGAGACTTCAAAAACAGGGATACTGTTCTTAAACTGAAGTTCTAGATCAATAGAAATTGAGGCCATATTAGAGAAAATTAAATTCTGTGGTAAATATGATTATAATGATTCCAGTAGATTATAAGTGAGCTTTTCAATTACATTCTAACTTATGGTTGACAATGACCTTGTATTTGGAAGACATTTTTAATTCATGTGATGATAACTTAATTACTTGTCTGTCTTTATATTTCTAGTGCCTAGCTACAGCACCTAGCTCTGACAAAGCACTTAATAAATGCCTGTTGCCATACATTACCTTAACAGAGGTTATAGATACCAATTCATTAAATCCAATGTGTTTATTTGTATCTTTTCAAGGAGAAAATACAAAGCCTATTCTACCTATGCAAACCTTTCATTTTTACACATGATTGCTACTTAGTTTGCATCAAACTGACAAAATAAAGAGAATATATTGAACCATGAAAACTTACTTTGATTTTTTGAAGGAGCATCATGATTTAGGAGCAAATGGGTTTCATAAGCATAATGAGGAAGATAAGAACAAAGAAAAGGAATAACGCATTGTGAATTTATAGGTGTGATATGCTGCTGCCCACTTTCCTCATTTTTAACATAATGAATCTCCACGGATTCTGTCTCCTTATAGCCAGATGATAGCTAGCATGCACACATTGGTAGCCTTTGAAATTCTGGGCTGCAGAGTTTTGGAACAAACTTTCAGGAAACATCACTTTCTGAAAAACATGGTTTTATTATTCTTGGCATATTTCTTTACAAATAATCTTCATTGGGTTCAATGTTAGATAATTTTAGAATTGCACTTAAAATAATGTTTCTTGACACTAAGTGAGCCTTTTGAAATTGAGTGTTTTCTGGAAACATGGCTCCTGACGTCCGCTGTGAGCTGTCACGCTGAGCAGCTACCGCAGCTCATAGTCTCAGGGCCTCTCAATCTCTCTTTTCTTGCCTGTGCCTTGCTGGCCACTGAAAATGAAGTTCTTATTTTGCTGATTGGTACTTTGTCTTCACATTGGGGTTTTCTCCCCCAGTGGCTGAGCAAGAACAGATTGCCTCTACCTGTCTGGTCGTCTTTCTTTTGCTCTACTCGAAAATGTAAATACAGTGATTGTCTGTTTATTTCTTGTCTGTCATGACAACAATATTAAATATGGGTGATATTTCCCCATTTCCTTAGTATGCTTTCCTATTGGTACATGTATGAGAATAGGTTTGTCCATCTCTGTGAGGGGAGATTAAAGGCAGAGTACAGAAAGGTCAATACATGCTCTCTTATGCTAGTCTCTAATAATATGCTATGCTATGGGTGGATTATTCATGAATTTCCCGGGAAAGGGGTGGACAGTTTCCATAATTGGGAATCCTCCCCTTTCCTGACCTTGTAGGGTAATTTCCAAGCTTTACCTCCAGGATTTGTAAATTGTCTTGGCTCTGGTGGATGTGATTTTTATTATGTTAATGAGGGTAGGTCACTTGAGGATACTGTCACCTTGCTTAGACACACGCTCCAAACACACTTTCTGTGGCCTTGATCATATCTCCACTTTGTGGTTTCACTGCCTCTTTCTGGTTGGTCAGTCTTTGGAGACTCCTGCCACAAGGAATCTCTCCCTTCTCCTCCTTACCCCTACACAATACATTGAGTTACTCTTCAGTGTAGGCATATTTTGAAATTAGTGGGCAAATACTTACCTAGAACCCATTGATTCTGTGAAATTAACATGAAAGTTAAAGGAAGAACCATGGGATTCCCCCAATGGAATTTTTCCTCTATAAGGGATGTTTTCAGTGGGTGACACAGAGTAGTTGTTTAATAAATGTCTATTAAGTGATAATGATGGGGGTAGATTTCTTTTTTCTAATACATTGCCTAGTGCATTTGTAAGCACCAAGCATACTCATGTGAATATCTATATACCTTCTCATACATAATCATTAATATTTTTAAAGGAAAGAAAATCTTGGTCATAAGAACAATTCTGTAAAACTCTCCAACATCTGTTTCCATGTCAGTATCTTCGTACTTATTGCTAGACACAATGCATATGAGCACTCCCTTTCTGTGGTTGTTGATGTAATGTCACACATTTGAACCTACTGTACTCAATGCATTATCCACTTAATTTATAAATGGCATTTTCCTAATGTTGCCAGGATCTCTTTCTGCAGTAGGTCCTTGGTCTCAGAGATTTGAAGAATGAACCCATGGGCCACAAATATCAGTGATAAGACAGAATTTATTAGATAGAAAGGAATAGGGGTGGGAGGAAAGGCACCAGAGCTGCTGGCAGAGGTGGGGAGACCCAAGTGGGAAGGCTCTTTGCAAGTCTTTTTGTTTGGGAGCTTTATACTCTTTGAGGAATTATACTTGGCCAGGACTTGACAGATTTCAGTGTTGATTATCAACTAAATGAGTGTATTAACAAGTGAATGCAATTCCTTTAGCTGTAGGGGGTGGAGAGGCAGGAGGTGAACTTCAGAGGGGGTCTAGCTTACATGAGATCTTGGAAAACTACTTTTCTCCTGTTTTCAGAGAGTACAATTTGGACAGAAAAAAATCTGTTTGCTTAGGCCTGGAAAGCGGGATGGGGTGGGGTTTCTGAATGGGGGATACCATGTATCACTAGTGTATCCAGAAAGGTCCAGGTCAGTTAAGAGGGCAGGATACCCAACAACTGGGTAAGCAGAGTGTGCTTATTTAACATCCGTCCATATAATTCCACTTGGCTTTGACCCATGCCAATTTGAATATGAATGTTAATATTTCTTTTCACTTAAGCAAGATATGAAAGTCTATTGAATGACTCATAGATGAGGTGAAGGAATTACCTATCACCACCTGATGATTCCTTTTGTAAAAAATAGGAATTCAGAAGTGTGAAAATTTGCTGAAGTATCTTTCATACAGGAGATTGCATCAGTGTCTGTACCCAGGCTGCCCAGAAATGCAGGACATTTATGCTTTCTTGTCTTGTCTCCTGTGCTCACTTGTAGTCTGTGTTCAGGACAAAATCTCATACAAAAGCAGCATTTAAAGCAAAATTATTTGAATTATTCATATAATAAAATAAAACAAATTTGTATCTATGGAACATATTTATGAAGTCTAGTCATACTATGTATATACTATGTATATTCTCCTTAAGAATTTAAAATATGAGTGAGATTAATAATATGTATGCATAATATATTCTCAGCCATTCATTGAATTTGGAAGATGATGCTCGACTTAATATGCTTGATAATGGGACACTAATGATCAGAAACACCAAAGAGTCAGACCAGGGTGTCTATCAGTGTATGGCCAGAAACTCTGCCTGGGAAGCCAAGACCCAGAGGGCCATGCTTAAATACACCTGGCTTATAGGTATAACTTGGTATTTTCTGGTTGAATTTCATGTTGATGAATTGGTTATCTGTGAGTTATTCAAACAAGAAAATGACCTGATGTTGCTTCTTTAAAATATGTAACACTTCAAAGTGAAACTCTCACCACTGCCTGTGATTTTTCTTATCTTGTTTTTTGATTATAAGAAATTTTTTCTCTTCAAGTTTATTTTAATTTCCTGCCTGAGTTCTATTCCTCTACAGTACACCACAGATATGGTTCCAAGAGTTTGCTATTCTCCTTTGATTCCCCAAACCACCTTCCAGCATCCTGAGGCAAAGAGAATCAGTGGTAGCTAGACAGGAATTTCAACCTTTTCAGAAATTCATTCAATCACTTATTCATCAGGAACTCATTCACCAAATATTTATTGATGCCCACTTAGCTAAATCTTGAGATTTTGTGATTCATAATCATGCTCCTTTGATTTTCCAAGGGCTTTGCCTTGTCATAATTTCAAATGGTTTATATAAACCAGATACAATGACTGTCACAAAAATTTTTTTAATATCATTTTGAGATGATGTAAATAGGGTGTCTCTTGCCTTACTGAGCCGATAGTCTGTTAGGTGATAGTCATAATTCAGTCAAATGATAAGTTTTGTGATATGTAAGGAGAGGGAATAGAAGCAGGACAGTGTGTGCCAGTAAATGCTTATACTTGATCTGGGGTAGTGGGGCTGCTTGGCAGCATTTGCCAATTTCTGTAGTATATGTAATCCTGATAATCCCTGTAATTCTAGTTACCAACATGACATCACTGCCTGGCATTGGGAAGAGATGTCAGTAGCTTATGATAATAAAGTATTTCTACCATGCAGACATGGCAGGCATAAATAGACTGAAGATAGTGGTAAAATGAATAAAATGTGAAATAATTAGAAGGGATGGATTGTGGAATTTGTTAACTTTGATATTGATAAAATTTACTTGATTGTAAGTTTATGTATTTAAATTTTAATAATAGCTATGCTTAACATCCAGTTGTAGAATATTGGAAATTTCTACAGCCCACCAGACCAGGGGGAGCCCTTGGAGCAGTTTTTGAGAGTTGCATTCACCCAAGAATGGTTTTCTAAAAATAGTGACCTCTAAGCTGAAAGCAAGAAGAAGTAGGGAAAAGCCAGATAAGCGAGGTGGAGTCATTATTTTAGGAGAACAGGCTGCATAGGGAGGACAGAGCAGCGCTCTTTCAGGAGACCAGGATCCCGTAGGAGGGAGAGGGAAAGTTGGGAAGGGCATCCAGTCTGGTTCTGCACAAGGAGGGATGGGATCACTGAGGCCGTTCATGACTCTATCCTGGGTATGATCAAAATTAGATTTTTCCTTTATAAATGTATCTCTGGTGACAGCACAGAGAGCCAACAGGAGTGTACGGTAAAAGGGGGGGTGAGCAGGTTACTGTTCTGCTGCAGAAGAGGGCTGGTGGTGCTCTGCACAGGGTAGGGGGAAAGTAAATGGAGAAAACTGCTCTGAATCAAGATGTATGCCAGGAGAAAAACAGATGGGAAGTCATTGAATATGGGAATTCATCTCATAGTTCCCATGCGATTTCTGACTGACAAATCCACTGGCTCACTCCAAAGCTTCCTTTCTTTCCATCTCTTGGTGAAGTCTGACTGAGCTCCTGGAGCACGGGGCCTTTGACTCCATGGACACCACTTCCCCTGGGTCCTCTCCTGGCCTCCTTCCTCCTCCTTTTTAGTCTCTTCCACCCACACTGTTGGGCTCAGGTGAGCTCGCTCCTCCCCTCTTCCTCCAGCTGCCCACCCCAAGCACTTATTTGTTCCTCCTCACTTTCTTCATGAGTTTTAAAATAATTCCCAAACAAACATTTGGGTTTAATGCTTCATTACACTATAGTATGAAATAATGAATACCTCATTATTAAGCAACTTTTACTGCTGAAATCCTTCCTAAGACTTGGCTCATCATCTCCATTACCTTCTTGCTCATCTTCACACATAAATTTTTACATTCTCCGAACAGACTTGCCCACACAAACACACTTCACCAGCTGTTTGCTGTCTCTGTTAATATTATTGGTATCTTCCAGTAGCCTCAGATTCATCCTCCATGTCCTACTGTGTCTCCATCAAATCTCTAAAATTTAATTCCAAAATGCATCAGATTGTCTTTCCATTTCCACTGACTTCAAAAACATTTACTTCAATTACTACCGTAGTTTCCCTCATACCCTCCCCTTTCTCTTCCTACACTCTACCCTTAGCTCTAAAATCATTCTTCCCACAGCATATGCACTTTTGCCATGCATTTTGTTTTACATGCTTGTACCAGAGGATGAGCATAAAAGGAAAGGAATGTGAGCATCTTTGTTTCTCCCCAACAGCCGGCATTGTGCTCATAGACATGAGACCCTGGATACTGTTGACAATTAAACCAAATGTTGATTGCTGAGTTGACTGAAATCAACAGGTCTCTGCTTTCTAGAGTGTGGTCATCTTAGGAGCTGAGGAGCTCTGACAACGTAGACTCAATCCATCATCAGGCGTTTTTAATACCTTAGTGAGTCTTTAATTTCTGCCTGAGTCCCAGAAGAGATAGAACACTTCTGATTTAGGAAGAGTGGAGCATTTTATATAGAAGACTAAATTTTCTACTGACATGGATACTTGATGAAAATGTTTAGCTTAAAGTAATCGAAAACTTGAGTAGACATGGTTTAAATGCATTGTGTGTGTGTGTCTGTATGAACTCCATGCCACAAGTGGTACAGGGGTGTCTGTACAGAGCTGCCACATTACCCTAAAGAGACAATGACATTTTTCTTTCTAGTTTTCAATCTTTTCCATATAGGCCTCTCTTTTCCCCCCTTATAATTGTTACCTCATAGTCACAAAGTGGCTTCTGAAACCCCAAGTCATGCCTGAATCTCAGGTAGCAAAGAGGAGGAAGAGTATCAATTCTGCTGTATATTTACTTTATTTCCAGTGACATAAGCCTACATCTGGTTGTAGAACTGTGCATAAAAATAGGCATTTTAAAATGAGAACATTTAGCCTCTAAAATAAGGGGTAAGTATTGGGTGGGTATATTGCAATGTCTATGATCCATCATGGCACCAAGGCCAAGAGTTTGTTCTTAAAAATTTTGTATTTATAGAAAATCCACATTTCATTTATATTTAATTCCTTAAGAACATAATGTGTATATATAAAATCTTTTAGTATACAGGTATTTTGAAAATGGGAATAAACTTAAACCCACTATGAAGGATAAATAAACCTTCTTAACTGCTACTGGCTGTGTTTTTGTTCTCTTCTTTCCCTTAGCCAAACCCAGTTTTGTAATTCAGCCCTGGGACACAGAGGTCTTACTTGGCACCAGTACAACTCTGGAGTGTAGGGCTACAGGCTACCTGCATCCCCATATTACTTGGACCAGGGATGATGGAGAGGAACCGGATGGGTCCAGGCACATGGCAACTTCCAGAAGACTTTACTTGCAGAACCTCACACTGCAGGATCATGGATGATTTACCAGTCATGCCAACAACAGCCAAGGCTCTATTCAAGTGACTGCAAACACAATTGTACAAGGTATGGGAGCAGAAGGTCATGAGTGAAATGTTCTTCTTGCCCAACTCAGAAAATTATTTTTCAGCTTAAATAATGTGGACATTGGTGCAGAGATGTTTTATTTGCTGGGTTTTTTTTTTTTTTTTTGACACAATAGGGTTTTCAAAATTAATCTGTTCCAAGTTAAAAGTTAGATTTTTTTCCCCCCATTTCAATCTTTGTCCAAAGGTCAGAATCAAGCATTAGCAATAAGAAAGCTGGCCTCATTAATCTGGAAGCAAACTGTCAAAAGGTATTTGTGCTTCAGAATATTTTACAGATACAGGAAAAATGCTGCTCCAGATAGGAGAGGGAAAAGGCTGTGTCCTGTATTCATAGTCACTTAGCAGACTGTGCCACACAGCTCCAGGACACGTGAAGGTGCTTTCCAGTAGCTAGGCTGTGTGACGATGATGACGAGAGTCATAGAAACATTCTCAGAAAATTGTGTACAGACATGGGCATGCAACCAGGTGGTAAAGAAGACACATCTGCGCGTCCTTGGTTCTTAACCTGGGGCTGCTCTTTCCTTTCTGTTGCTGTTGTTTTGCACGCATGGGTGCATTTGTGTGTGTATCTCCTCACCTCCTGGAGGGTTAGAGTTTGGTAAACAGCAGAATAGAATGTGTTGTTGAACTGTTGCCAAAAATTCTGTGCTATCTGAAACAGTTTTCCAGCAGCTGATAAGAGTCCTTTGCAGTAATCCATTTCAAGGGATTCCCAAGGTCATGAATATTTTAATTGAGTCAGAAGGTGTCATTGTTTTCAGATTTGCATAGGTTGTTATCTATCAGAGCACTGGACCTTGGGAAACAGAACAAAGAATTTAGAAATGTGAAAGTCACCAGCCTAGTGCAGTACCTGAGTTGGGGGACTTCAGGACAGCGAGTCCCAGCCACCCCAAAGGTGATACTGGCACACCAAAGGGCCGGGGAATCCAACCAGCCTCGTCTCTTGCATTCAGAAAATGTTTCCTGAATGGATTTGTTTAGCATCACTTTCTTAAGGAGCAACAGATCAGTAATTTCTTGTTCCTATTGACATGTCTGAAATACCTTGTGGTTTTCCCCTAGAATTGCTAATAGCATGAAAACATTTCCCTTGTTCTAAGAAGGTATAGAAATGAAATTGTTTTCTTGAAATCTTTGGTAACTCCTAGGGGAAATTACTTTTAAAGCACCCAAAGATCATTTTTAAGCATTCAGTGTGTTAGGACCTAAAAATGCTTCCAAAGTAACAGTGTTTGGGTTTAGTTCTGCATGCACCATGTTCTGTGGAGTGGTTTGCGTTTAGAAACATGGTGCCTAAATGAGCGTCCCCTGTGCCGTCGCCACCTGTGCTTCACCCTGCACCGGGGTTTGCCCTTCAGCTTCATGTGCGTCTTCCTGTTCTTCTGTTTGTTCTTTCGCATCAGTCCGTTCATGCTTAATGGAACTCTGGTAACATGTACAGTTCTGTTCATTTCTCCAGCCATGAACTGCTAATTTCTTTTTTCCGGTCACTTTGCACTGAAGTCACCATCTGCTTATCCTTGGTCATTTGTGATAGAGTTAAATGGAGGGGCCTGTCCAAATAAAAAGTCCCACCCAGAAAGGGGGAATGTGCCCACCCTCACCCTTCCAACCCATTGAATTCCCATCTACCCTAACCCATCAGCTGACTTCTTTCTAGAGCTCAGCTCACCCGCACCGGGGTGGGAATAAAGGCCAGCATTGCCCACACAGAGCCTGGACTTCATCTCCTTTCATTGCATTATTGTTTCAGAATAATCTTTTATTTTCAGTCTCTCACCTCTCATTTGTAGCTGTGTCACTTGTGTCACTTGGTCACTTGGGATCAGATGTTTAGATAATTTTGAAATGGTCCAGTAATCATTCTATACATTTATAAAGGAGGCTTATTTTATTTGCCTAGTCATAGGTGAATTGTTTTAAGGTGTACCTGTCATTTTAACAGGCATTCTATCAATTTTCTTCAGTTCTTTTAATGCCCCTTTAAACTAAAATAACAACTACCCAGAGATGAACTTTCCTTCTTAGAATGGCTAGAACAAACATAAATAAAATGACAAAAAACCCTCCAAACTTTCAATGAAAGGTACGAATCACAGCGGCACGAAATCACAGCAGGGGACACATATATGACAGGCCTCTGATCATCAACAGTGAATCTCAAATGTCTTTTACATGAGGCTTTACCCTCATGAGTAGCTAGAAGGGCAGATTGTTACAACACAACAAAGCACATGGTCTTAGCACCTGTACTGGGGGTGCGACTCAGTCACCACTTTAAAGAAAAGGCCAGAAGCCTCAACCTCGTCACTCCTGTCTCATGCCGCCACCTTACTGCCTGCCTTGGTGCCAGTTGGGTCCACTTGGTTTTCTCCCCATTGGATCAAATTTCCTCATTGATCTACCAAGCTGCCCATTTTGGTGTTAGGAACAGCGGTAAAATGACATTCACTTATTTTTTTTCCATTCTTTGCTAGACTGTGAAATCTTGCTTTTTATGAGACTCCATGAACTAAAACAATGCTTTTCATCTAGATTTGGCTAACTGTGATTTTTAATTACTGTTAAAAAGTTGAAATAAAAATTCTTAAAATTGGAACGCTGAATTATTTGTCATAGCTATTATGTACTTTTATCATGAATCCTTTTTTGTGAATTCTTTTATGTGTCATGAATCCATTTTTGAATGTAGAAATATTTTTGTTCTTTTTAAGTCATCCCTAATGATTTTAGGAGTTAGTGTAATGTTCTAGGAAGAACATCAGGCTGGGAGTTGAGTGACCTAGATTCTCTACTATGTCTTCCCCTTATTAGTTTGGACTGAGAGAAATCCGATCCAACTTGCTCCCATCTGAATTTTCTGGTCTGTGCTATGAGCAGTCTGAGATGGCTGATCTGTGAGCTGTTTTCCAGGCTGACTTTTCCAGAATTCTATTACAAATACCTTGCAGGCATTCCTGAGGGTTTCATGAATTTGTGTGATTTTGTAATTTATCTTATATCATAGTTCTTTATACTTACAGTGTGGTATAAGCACCTTACTTCAAATTGACAAAGATGCTTAAATCTTTATTATCTGCACACAGCATAAAACTTGCAACTTATACACTTTACCGAATATTATTTACTTTATCATGCTTCTTGTATTTTCAGGTGGAGGGTGGGAGTGAGGGGTCATGGGAATTGTGCACATATCTAGCAATAGAGAGAAATGATTTGTCAAGTCATCTGGGAAAGTTTTTTTGCTCACTTAGGTATCACTGGTGAACTTGGTGCCCTTGTTAAGTGGCCATGTTGATTCGTTATTTAACCATAGAGTCATGAATAGAATACTTTTCTATCAACTGTATGTGCAGCTACTACGGTCTTCATTGTTTATATAAAGTCGGCTATGAAATATCCAAATATTTGGAACTCCAAATGTTGACATAAATGTAACTTTCTCAAAAGTATAATATCATGTGTTATAGGAACGTTCATATTAAGGAACAAATTTCTCTTTCTGAAAATAATAGAACAACTTGTTTCAAATTTCATTTTAGATGTGAAAGTTTCGAGAAAACTATGTTGTTAATGACTCAAATACTATTTTATACTTTTAAATACATTTGTCACAGCTAGTACAATGAAAACCAAGAGGGTTTAATCATATGAAAGCTCTCATGAGACTTAGAATTACTTTCTTCTTACTGGCTACTGCTTTTTACCTATTCAAGCCAGATGGGTCTATTTCTGGTTTCCTTGCCAGTAGGCACACACGCAGGCAGCAACCCCTGCTGTTCATAACTTTGGTGATAAATAATTGGAAATGAATTCTAATCACACCATATATTTAAATGTATTCTCTCTTTTTTCTATTGCCATTAAAATTTTCAATTTGGATGTACTCTTCCCTTCTCATCAGCTCCTCCACAATTTACGGTGAGCCCCGAGGACCAACTGGGGCTGGAAGACCATGCTGAGGAATTGCCTTGTGAGGCTGAAGGCAGCCCACTGCCAGTCATCGTCTGGACAAAAGCAGGTATTAGCTCATCCACAAGGAGTGGTGGGAAGAAATAAATACCTTCCCTATGGAGTAAAAAACAGATAAAACTAATTTTCATAGCTGTATCATGGACATGAAAGCACCACCCAGAAAGCAGCCTTGGATTTAATATGATCCCCTCATTGGTATCGTGACATTTATGCATTTCTACAACTAAAATTTTTGCTTCAGTCTTTGTAAGATCAGAGACATGCACCATCATTAGTAGGAGATGGAGTTGGGAACCACAAAGTCAAGATTCACCTTTGCTCTTTTATTTATGAATTCTGTCATCTTGGATAAGTAAATTAACTGTCATTTACCAGACTCTCCTTATCGCTATCCTGGTGGCAATGAGATTTCCTACTTCATAGGGTGGAATCCGAGTGTATTCATATTCAAGCATTTAGAACAGTAGCTGGCACACTATGTGTGCACTCAAAGATTAGCTATTGTTTTTTCCATCTGTATCAAAACATTCAATAAGACACAAGTCTTCCATGAACCAAGCAATTATGAATTGGGCTGCAATGAACATTCTAGTACAGATATCTGTATTGTAGCGTTATTTTTGGTCTTCTTGATATATACCTAGCAGAGGAATTATAGGATCAAATGGCAGATCTATATTTAAATCTCTAAGTGTTCTCCATATGATTTTCCAAAAGGGACATATTAGTTTGCATTCCCACCAGCAGTGTAGCAGTGTTCCATTTTCTCCACAACCCTGCCAGCATCTGTGATTGCTAGGTCATGGAAGAAGCCCAAGTGCCCATCGACCCATGAATGGATCAATAAATTGCGGCATATGTACACCATGGAATACTATACAGCCATAAAGAAAGATGGAGACTTTACCTCCTTCATGTTTACATGGATGGAGCTGGAAAATATTCTTCTTAGCAAAGTATCTCAAGAATGGAAGAAAAAGTATCCAGTGTGCTCAACCCTATTATGAAACTAATTGTTAACTATCATAGGAAAGCTGTAATCCAAATGGAGTCCAAGAATATGGGTAGAGGGGAGAAGGAGGGGAGGGGGGAGGATGGGTGAAGGGAGGGTGATTGCAGGGATCATGCCTATGATTTATCCTATAAGGGTACATGTGAATCTTTCTAAATGTCGAATATAAATGTCTTAACACAACAATTATGAGAAAGACATGATGGCTATATTGGCCAATTGGATGAAAGTATTTCAAATTGTATATGGAAACAACACAGTGTATCCTATGACAGAATTAATGTGCACAACTATGATTTAATAAAAAAAAAGAAACGTGGCTAGGAGCTTGAAAAAATATTAAGGATCAGAATATATGAATAAATTTAATAAAAGTATTAGAGCAGTGCATATTTCATCATGTAAGACAGTTGTGAAATAATAGTCATTTAGGTAACAAAAATAAAAATAAGAACAACAATAAAAAAGATAAAGTATTAAAAGTGAAAAAAAAAAGACATAAGTCTTCACTGAACTAACTGAAAATAGCAGTCTCCTTTAATTGATAGTGAGCAAAGGATACATTGTTAAGAAGGATTCAGAGGCTAGAATCATGAGACCATGGTGGCCTGGGCTCCATCTTGGTGCTTATTAGAATGATGGCACCAAACTTACCATTTTCAATATGCTGCATCATATTACAGGCACTTTAAATGTTGAATTTCATATATTTGTTTGTTTGTTTGTTTGTTTGTTTTGTAACAGAGTCTCAAGCTATTGCCCTGGGTAGAGTGCTGTGGCATCACAGCTCACAGCAACCTCAAAGTCTTGGGCTTAAGTGATTGTCTTGCCTCAACCTCCCAAGTAGCTGGGACTACAGGTGCCTGCCACAACACCCGGCTATTTTTTGGTTGCAGTTGTCATTGTTGCTTAGTAGACCCAGGCCAGGTTGGAACCTGCCACCCTAGGTATATGTAGCTGGCGCTCTTGCCCACTGAGCTACAGGTGCCACCCTAAATGTGTTTTAATGTTTTTATATTTCAAATATTGCATACATATGTATGCTAAACAAATGTAGGAAGGTATTTGAAACTGTATATAGGAACCAGATTGGATTTGACGTTTGTGGTCTGATTGTGGTAGGTAATGTGGGGGTGGGGAGGCCAGCATGGAGGGGGGATTCTGAGGAGACTGAGCTGCCCTCCTGAGGAGAAATAATTCCTGGAAGTTCAGTGGCAGAAGCTGGTGGGCAGGTTATGGCTGGAGCCATGCCTCCAGGGTTGCAGTGAGGAAGAGGGGTTGCCACAGTATACCTAATGCCAAGGATCTCCTGGGAGACAGGTCTTAGCCTTCATTGGGACAGTCACCCAGCTCTGGCTTTCATGGAATTGGCCCACACAAAGAACCTTCTTTCTCTCTTTGCAGGAGGGCAGCTCTCTCTGGAAGGCCAGCATGCAGTTCTCTCCTCTGGTACTTTGAGAACTGACCACACAGTACAGCACGATCAAGGCCAGTATGAATGTCAAGCAGTCAGTCCCTTCAGGGTGAAAACAGTGTCTGTCCAGCTGACTGTGAAATCCGAAGTAAAGCAAGCTGTGAGGTGAGTGCCCTTTCTGTGACTCTGATACAGCAGCAGGGACCTATGACATATAAATGTCATATATACATATGTACATGTACACACACATACACAGAGGGTGCCAAAAATTATACACAATTTAAAAAAGGAAAACTGTAGCAATCGCAATAACAAAAATAAACAAATGAGATTTACTTAAACTAAAAAGCTTCTGTACAGCCAAAGAGACAACAACCAGAGAAAACAGACAACCTACCCAATGGGAAAAGATATTTGCATATTTTGAATCAGACAAAAGCTTGATAACTAGGATCTATAGAGAACTTAAATTAATCCACATGAAAAAACCCAACAATCACATATATCAATGGGCAAGAGACTTGAATAGAACCTTCTCTAAAGAAGAGAGATGAATAGCTAGTAAACATATGAAAAAATGCTCATCGTCCCTAATTATTAGAGAAATGCAAATCAAAACCACCCTGAGATACCATATAACCCCAGTGAGAATGGCCCATATCCCATAATCTCAAAAAAGCAGATGCTGGGGTAAGGAACACCTTTCTGTCCGCTGCAGATGCCGACAGAAAGGAACGCTTTTACACTGCTGGTGGGACTGCAAACTAATACACCCTTTTTGGAAGGAAGTATGGAGAACCCTCCAAGAACTCAACCTAGACTTCCCATTTGATCCTGCAATTAATTCCATTACTGGGCATGTATCCAGAAGTAAAAAAACTTTTATCATAAAGACACTTGTATTAGACTGTTTATCACAGTTCAATTTACAATTGCTAAATGTGGAAACAGCCTAAATGCCCCTTGACCCAGGAATGGATTAGCAAGCTGTGGTAAGTGTATACCATGGAATACTATTCAGCTATTTAAAAAAATGGAGATTTTGCAGAATTTGTATTAACCTAGATGGAGGTAGAACACATCATTCTTAGCGAAGCATCACAGGAATGGAGAAACATGAATCCTGTGTATTCGACTTTGATATGAGGACAATTAATGACATAGTGGGGGGTGGGGGAAGGTGAGAGAAGACAGAGAGAGAGGAGGGAAGGGGTGAGGAAAAGGAAAAAAAAGAAAAGAAAACAGTGACTAATTATCACATAAATTGGATTTAATTTTGACCAAAGTACATTATTTGAACAATAATTTTTAATTCAACTTGTTAATATGTTGTTTAGGATATTGCATCCTCATTTATAAGTGAAGTATGTTTGTAATTTCTCTTTATAATATATTTTTTCCAATTTTAATATCAGGTATATCCAGGTGAAGTAGAACGATTTTGAAGTATTTCTTCTTTTTATATTGTCTATAAGATTTGACATGATCTGTTTCTGAAATTATCTTTTATTTTTATTTATAAAAATAAATATTCTCTATTCTTTGAAAAAAAAAAGAAGTTAACTGATGACTCTATACTGAATCTCAGAGTCAAAGCATTCTATGATAAACATACTTTTATTTGACAATGTGAATGTTACTTTTTTTGCATTATTATTAATGCTCAATATTTCATTGCAGCAATCATCTGATTTCTTTTCCGAATGTATTTATCTTTGTTCGTTTTTTACGAGGTTTTTGTTTCTAGTCTTTATCTTAAACATTGTTATTGTTATTAAAAAAAGAAATAACTGTATTAAAATTGTACTACTCAATATATACCCATAACAGAAGATGAATACAAGTCACATTTGACTTCTGCAACTACAAGAGGTTCTCAAAGTGGTCACTACCAGAGTCCAGACTTTTGTGGTTACAGCAAACTACTGCTCAAGCGGCGGTGACCAAAGGCCTCCCGGGTCCTCCCTTGTGCACGTCACACACAGCACCTCACATCTCACACTAACCAGGAAACATGCGGCAGTCGCTCAGTGGAGGGTCTGCTGCATCATCAGGCCTCTGCTGTCATCACCTTTCCACAATGTTCTCACCTTTCAGATTCTACTTCAATATGGTCTCATGCTCCTCCAATGACAACGTGCTTCTGCCATTTTCCTTGACTGTCCCTCCTGTGGTGACACCTGCATTCACTTGATTAGTCCCATCTTTTGAGCAAATACCATACTACGCATTGCTACCATAATTCAATTCAACTTCAAAAAGTAAATACACAGATAGCATCTCTTAAAATGTATATACATTTTCTGGCATACCCAGTATATATATTTTATATTTACTTATCTTATAGGATCTAAGACATTGCAAATTTTATACTTGATACCTTCTTCTAATCAGTCTATTGCTTAACTTCATTTTTTTACTTAAGAATTTTAATGCTCTTAATACTAATTATGTTTTCTGTCAAAAATCATATTTCATGTTTTCTTATAAACTTTTTTATAATTATTGTAATCAATTTGCCCTGCCTTCATGGGCTATCTCAAACACAATTGCAGGCACTCATGCCTGATGAGCTGAATCTCCTACACAAATGCATTTCTTAATGCTCAAGGTTAGGACAATACAGCGTGGATGTGCTCCTTCAGACTCCTCAACTGACCAACTGTATTTTTAGATTTCTTCTAAATAGCACATATTATTAGAATAACATTCTAATATGTTATTTGTCCATAGTTTATTGTCAAAAAATATAAAAAGAGAGAAAATGCAAGGTAATTCCAGCATAAAAATGAAATACAGCTGTTAACTACTATTGAAATTTCTTCTTAGTTCCTGCTTATGCTAAGATGATGAAACTTAGGGTGTGCATAGCACCCAAAATGCATTTTCAGCCCTGTTTTACATTTCATAGTAATTTCCTAGGTTTCTCCACAAATTTGCTATAGGTCATTTTAATGTACCGGATCTAAATTCAGAGCTAAGAGCATATGAGAGGGAGGAACAAGGCTCAGCTGATATAGCAAAGTCAGCACACTGGTGTTCATTCTGGGGCCTGAACATAGACATGAATTAAGCAACAGTCTCTCTGTGGTCTAATATCCGTTTACTTTGTCTCTGTAGTTTAAACATATCGAATGTCTTTTTTTAAAAATTGAAGTTAAGGTTCCCAGAGGGGAGAAGGAATCCTGGGGAGTGTGTACAAGTAACAACTCCAAGGAGACCTGAAAATACCCATGTGGAAAGATGGAGGGATGTGACAGGCCCTTAAACCACTTTCCTGCCCAAGAAGAAATATCAAAAGCAGGTCTGCAGAATGTTTCAAGCTACCTTTGAATTGGTGATCAACCAAAATCCCAAATCAGGAGGTTTTAACATTGATATCTTTAAAAATGGGAAAAATATTAAATCAACAAAGATTAATCAAAGCAAATATGACGTGAGGAAGCTAAAGAAACTGGCCTTAACTTGGCCCCACTGCCAAATCCTGCCACTTGCTCTGTGGATCCTTCTGATCTTGAAACAGAAGCTGCTTCACTTTCTGAGGTTTCCTCAGCTCTCCAAGACATTGTAGGCCACACCTGTTGAAATTAACATTAGAACACACCATTTAATTTCATAGTTGACAGATGTAGAGAAATTTAATACATCTGTCAAATATCCATAGCTGAGAAAAGACCATTAGCCACAGGCAGAAATGTGGAAATGAGTGTTTCAGAGAACCAAGAGCCCAAAGTGTGGTGCCAGCCTGTGTGAGTGAACAGAGGAAGGCGGCTTGGGGGTGGGGGAAACACACGTGGGAAGAAGTAGGTCAGGTGGTGGTTGAGTTTGGATATACCAGATCGGACTTCAGACTGCGGAGCCTCGATCAGATCTGTTATTTAGAGTTAATCAACTCAAGGTGAATAGGATAGGTTGGAGTAGGGAAATACTAAAAGCAAGAAACTACTGGAGCATTGACTTAAAGTCAAGTGCTGTGCTGTGAGACCTAAAGCAGCACCACAGTGGTGAGAATGGAAGAGAACAAATTCAAGAAAAAAATGTTGCAGTTGGAACCATTTTATGTCTGAGATGATGAACAACTGTGTATTTCCTAATACCTGTTCCCAGTAATACTGTCAATAATACCCAAGATACTTGGACTCTTTCTTACAGGAAATCGGCTTCCTTCACAATACTTTTGGCATATTGCATATGTTTTCATGAATTTTATATGCCATGACAGTTTCATTCTAAGTTGTCACTGTGTTTAATTTCCTTATGGCACTATGTTTTCTTTTACTATGGAAATTCAAATATTATTTACGAATGTCCTCTCAAATTATTCTTTAAATTTTCCTTGTGTGTTATCTGCTTTTCTTTTTATAACCCCCATGTTTTGTGTATATTGTGGATTCGTAGAAGGGGGGGATCCCCGAGACCATTTCAGCGAGATTCCTAGCTAAAAGCTTGGTCATAATAGTATCACAGTGTTATTTACCTTGTCACCAGGTTAGCATTTGACCCAATGGTGCAAAAGTCATGGTGGGTAAAATTCTTGGAGCCTTAGTATGAAGCAAAGCAGTGGCATAATTGGTACTACGGATCATTATATTCTTAGCCTGCAGTAGAAAAAGAAAAAGGAAGGGGGCAGATGTAGGGGGCAGGCAGGAGAGGAAGGGGGAGGCCTGCAGATGGCAGGGGGGGCCTGGGGGGCAGACAAGGAGAGGAAGGGGCAGGGCTCCAGATGGGAGAGGAGGGCAAGCGAGGAGAGGAAGGGGGAAACCTGCAGACAGGCGTGGGGGCTACTGCTGGGAGGGCAGGAAGCTGGTCCTTCTTTTGCATTGCTGCTGGGTTGTGCCTTCTCCCTGGTCACTACACAGTGCGGCCAGCTCTCCAGGGTACATGGCTGTATTATTCAGAGCCCATACTGAGAGCCCCAACTACTCTGTGCTTTGGGGAAACCCAGTTCCAGCCTTTGACCTTTCAGCCAATCTTATCTCTTCCTGCAGCCGGGCGGCAGGACTCCCCCCTGCAAAAGACAGTCTTATAAGGTGTCACCTGAAAGATGGCTTATGCCACTACCTTCTGCGGATACCAGCGGTGTCAGAAAAATAAAATGCTCTACCTGGACCTGTCCCATGGCCCCAAGCTGCTCTGCCTCTCAGCTCTGCCGCTCCCTCACTCCTGCTCATATCCATCTCACGATCAGGGCTGCTGACCCAGCAGAAGTCTGAACAGAAGTAAATGTCGGTCTCCCTTTACGGAAGGCACTTGGGACAATTCTCTCAATGTCCAAGAGTAGTTAGGGCCCCTTCCCTTAAGCACTGTACTGCCCCAAGGCCCAGACGGAGTCGCAGTCCTTGGCGACTGTTGGGCAGGAGACTGGCTCTGCTCAGTCAGCCGGGTGAAGTGGGACAGCACCTTGGCCTTCCGCACCTTGTGTCTAGGATGCATCTCACCTGTCTCTTTCTGCCCTGAGCCTTAGCATCAATAATGGTGTCACCGGAATTTCTTCTTCAGTAGGTCCTTGGTCTTAAGGACTCAAAGAATGAATCCACAGACCACAGATGAGAGGTAAGATAGGATTTATTTTACCGAAAAGAATACAGAAAAAGCTGCGGAGCTTCTGGCAGAGGGAAAAAACCCAAGTCGGAAGTAACCTCCTCTCTGCTCGGGTCCTTTGTCTACAGTATATATATCGCCTGACAAACAAATTAAATACAGCACTTCCCTTGGGGCAAGGTGAAGGAATATGTTGTCAAAGGAATGGATACAGTCTTTGCTCTGGGCAAAATGTCAGTGTGGTCCCTTCCTGAAATTTCCCAGGCCTAGGAATTTACATGAAATTGACAGGCCTAGAAAATGGGGGTTTCCAAGTTCAGCCCTAAAGGGAGGAACTCTGCAGCCTTGGGCCTGTGAAGTGCTCACAGAGGAGGGCTCTCTGGATCCAGGGGTGGTTCTGGGATTGGCCCTGACAGCAGCGCAGGCTGCGCCTTGGTCCCCCTTAACTAACTAGGGACCCTCAGGCTTCTGCCCGCTCGCCCTCTGCTGCGCTTGGTTCTCGAGCTCTGCCTCCCCTCCCCACTGCAATGACGCACCCCAGGCGGAGATGCAGAAGGCGCGGCGGGGTCGGCCCTGGTGACTGGTGCTGACTAAGCCGGGGTGCACCAGCCCGGTATCACTAGTGCCACTGAAAAAGTCCTCGGGACACCCTGATACCTGTGGTTCCAGACCCTCTCTGCTCTCAATTATTTCTCTGGGACTCAAAAATGTAACTACTTTTCCTCATTGAAAAATGGCCCATTATATATCCTTTTTACTTTTGATATTATTTAAATTGAGATATTTTAGCTATTATATTAATTTTAAAATATTTCATAAGGAGAATGTAAATATTGAATAAATGAGGGCAGTGTGTGTTGGGAATTGTGCAGAGTGGCTTGGGACAGCTAGAGTACAGGGTAGCTTCTGTGGATGCTGTGAGATCTTTCATGGTATTTCACAAATAATGTTCATGGAAATCACTGCCACATCCACATGAATTATTTGTTCACATTATCTACATCTTCTATTGTAAAGATAATTTTCAATAATCTCATTAAACCTTTTTAAATCTCTTTAATACTATAACCTGCTTATTGTACAAACAACAAAAAGGGGTGGGAGAGGAAAGCTGAGATACCATCTAACTCCAGTAAGGGTGGACCACATCACAAAATCCCCAAACTGCAGATGTTGGCATCGATGTGGAGAAAAGAGAACACTTGTGCACTGCTGGTGGGAATGCAAGCTAGTACGTTCCTTTTGGAAGGAAGTTTGGAGAACACTCAGGGATCTAAACCTAGACCTTCTGTTTGATCCTGCAATTCCTCTTCTAGGTGTATATCCAAAAGGCCAAAAATCATTTGGCAACAAAGATTTTTGCACCAGATGTTCATTGCAGCTTAATTCATAATTGCCAAGTCATGGAAGAAGTCTAAGTGCCCATCAACCCATGAATGGATTAATAAATTATAGTATATGTATACCATGGAATACTATGCAGCATTAAAAAAGTCCACATATTTTCAAAACTACATTCCTCAAAATGGCAAGAAAGTAAAAATTAGTTAAAAATTAAAAGTAACAAAAGATGTTCAGAAATTATGTAAAGAAAAAATAAAATGTCACTGAAAGAAATTGAGGAAAGACTTACTATTATAAATATGATAACCCTTCCAATTGCACAGGTCAATGCAATTCCAGTCAAAATCTTAAAAGGATTCTTAGCAGAAGCTGAAGGAATGATTCTAAAATACATATTGAAGAAGAAAGATCTAAGACTAAGATGATCCAAGTAAGAAGATACTATACTGTCTACCAACCAGAGTGCTTTTGGCACTCACTTGTCCAATGGAACAGAGAGAAAGCCCAGTGCCACAGTTCTGACACTGGTCATAACTACTATTTTCCAGGGAAACCATGTTTCCCCAACAAATGGTACTGGACAGCTGGTTATCCACAGGGAAAACAGGAAATTACATCCATACATCACCCTACACCTCCAAATCAATTCCAGACCAAAAAAAAAAAAAAGACTTTAATATTTAAAACAAGCATTTAACTGTTTTTTTAAGAAAAAAATCAATGAAGTCATCTTCATTAAAAATTTAAATCTTCTATTCATAAGTCAGAAATAGATGCTATTTGCAATATATATCATTGGTAAGTGTGTTTTGATATCTTTAATATGTGAAGTATTTCCTAATTTAATAAGAAAAAAAGATGAATCAATTGATACAAATGAGAAAATATAGTCAATACAGTCTGGGAAAAAGTTAAACTTAGTGTGCTCATTGGGAATCAATGTGGATGTCCACATTTGAGTGGAGCTAAGTCCATGGTTGTGAATGATGTCATGTAGAATGGAGGAGGTGCGCTGAATGAGGTGAGAGGTGGAGCTAAGTCCATGGTTGTGAATGACGTCATGTAGATTGGAGGAGGTGCGCTGAATGAGGTGAGAGGTGGAGCTAAGTCCGTGGTTGTGAATGACGTCATGTAGAATGGAGGAGGTGCTCTGAATGAGGTGAGAGGTGGAGCTAAGTCCGTGGTTGTGAATGATGTCATGTAGAATGGAGGAGTTGTGCTCAATGAGAAGGTGAGAGTCCCAGTGACCTCCTCCGAACACAGAGAGAGAGAAAAGCTGTGAGTGGTATTGTGAGGAATGGCCAGAATGACAGAGACCCGAAGGAGATGAGAGTCTTAATAGCTATGAAAAAATTATCATTATCTTCAGAAGGAAAAAATAATCAAATGCCTCAAAAGTTACAAAGTCATAAAAAGTTTCTTTTCATAAAGATTGGAAGTAGTTTTTCTGTTTGTTTTGCTTTTTTCTTGTTCTGAATGTAAGAACATCAACAAAAGCAGCTTCATATAGTGAAGGAGACAAACCTTCAGTGGAAGGCGGCTGTGGTGGAAAGGGCTGTCAGCGTGGTACACAGATTCTAGTTTCTATTTTCCCAAGAAACTTCTTTGTGAAAGGACAGAGGTGGCAGTGGAGATGGGGCAGGGACATGAGAAAACAGCAAGAAAAACCCGTTCTTTTCAATTATATTTTTACTTCAGTAGATTTAGAGAGTGCAAGTGGGGTTTTGATACATGGATGTATTGTTGAGAGGTGAGGTCAGTGCCTTTAGTGTACTCATCTGCAGAATAGTGTAAATTGTGTCCCTTTGCAGGCAGAATGGGGACTGAAGACCCCATTCTTGAACAGGGAAAGCACCCCCAGAAAAGGGAGGGATGGAGAAATAAACTGAGCAAGGTGGAACAAAGAAAAGTCAGCTAGAGCTAAATTTAGCTGGCACTTAATTTCTTATCTGAGCAGTTTCCGGGAAGGCTGGCCTATAGGGGATACAGCTTGTTAAGACCTCTGCTGGGTCTGTGAACATTCTGAAGGAACAATGGCCGCAGAAGAAGCTGTGTGCAAACCCTGGCTTGAAATATTAACCAGGCTGCCTCCTGCCCAGTTAGTTAACAGTCAAAGCAAATACCCATTGTGGAGATTTGTACTTGGCCAGGGCAGAGATCAGGGGAACAGCTTGAGCCCTGAAATATGGGCAGGAGGGCTTATATCCCTTATCACAGAGAAAGACCCTCTGTGGTAGAGATGAGAAGAAAATTTCCCTTTCCCACCAATTCTTCAGAGGAGATTGACACCAGTGACATTTTACTCCACAGTGTATTCACTGTGGAGATTAACACTCCCCTAGGAATCTGTGTGTGTGACCAGAAGGCTGCCCCCATGCAGGGCTCAGGTTCTGGATTTCTGAAGACTGCTCAGACCCTTAAAGTTAATGATTATAGAAGAAAGAGGAGCTGATATGCTCACCCAGAGAAACTGCTGGCATCTTTGTTCCCTTCCTCAGCTTACTTTCTGGGCTAAGGAGCAAATAGCCTTTAATAAAAGCTGAGTGGAACTGACACTCAGGGCCACTCACAGTAACCTCACAAATGGGTGCTGGTCCCCTGTGCTCCCACTTTTGAAATCTCTATTCTGTGTGTCTTGTCTCTTTGTTTTGCACCATTTCTAACTTTACTTTTTCACAGTCGATTGCAGCCAGATGATCTTAATGGACTCTGCTCCCGGGGTGGGACCCTGACACCCCTTCAGTCATTTTTCATCCCTCACCCCCTCCCAACTATTCTGTGTTTCCAGTGTCCATTATACCACTTGGTGTGACCATGCAGACATGTCGCTTAGCTCCCACGTATAAGTGAGAACGTGGTATTTGTTTTTCTATTCCTGAGATACTTCAATTAGGATAACAGCCTCTAGTTCCATTCAAGTAACTGCAAAAGACGTTATTGCTTTTCTTTCCCTCCTTCCCTTCCTTCCTTCCTTTCTTTTTTTTGATAGAGTCTTGCTCTATTGATCAGGCTAGAGTGCAGTACATTCATCATAGCTCATTGCATCCTCAAAGTCTTGGGCTCAAACAATCCTTCTTCCACAGCCTCCCAAGAGTTGGGACTACAAGCTCATGCCACTACCATGCCCAGTTAATTTTTCTATTTTTAGGAGAGATGGCATCTCACTCTTACTCAGGCTGGTCTTGAATTCCTGGCCTTAAACTATTCTTTCATCTCAGCCTCCCAGAGTGCTAGGCTTACAGGCATGAGCCAACATGTCTGGCCATTATTTCATTTTTTATTGCTTAGTAATATTCCATGGTGGTGGTGGTGGTGGTGTGTGTATCTCATTTTTTTTTAATGCACTCTTAAATTGATGTACATGTAAGTTGATTCTAACATTTTGTGATTATGAATTGTACTGTGATAAACATTCAGGTGCAGGTGTCTTTTTGATACAATGACTTCTCGTTTTTTGGTAGATACCCAGGAGTAGGATTGCTGGATTGGATAGATAGATAGATAGGTAGGTAGATAGATACATAGATAGATCTACTTTTAGTTCTTTGGGAAATCTCCATAGTAATTTCCATAGAGTTTTTATTGATTTACAGTCAGATGTCCGAGGTATTTTATTAAAGGAAAGAGAAGCCAACAAGATGGGAGAGCATGAGCAATAAAGGATTTAAGACTCTAAGGTGGTGAAATGTGTTGGAATTTTCCAATCTAATGATGCAATTTTTCTGTAAAATAAGTGATTTCTCCAGTTCAGATGAGGACAGGAAGCAAGGTAAGAATGGGTGTATGGAGAGAAAGAGACTCTCTAGAAATAAAGAAGTATATAAAATTGAGGTGTGTATAGTCTGACAGCTCCTGTTTCCTCTGTGGGGTAGAAGATGCTGATATTTCCTAGGAGAAAGGTGGAAGTGGGTGACTTGAAAG
Organism: Otolemur garnettii; assembly: GCF_000181295.1. NCBI lineage: Eukaryota > Metazoa > Chordata > Mammalia > Primates > Galagidae > Otolemur > Otolemur garnettii. The sequence goes on from NW_003852466.1 coordinate 8,924,611, forward strand.
AATAATAAATGCTTAGGATTTTGTTGTTGTTGGATAGATCTGATATGATAGGAGCACCTAGTTCCTGACAAACCAGGACAGAGTCACTCTATTATTACCAGGTATTTTAGGGGGGAGGTGGAAGGAAACCGTGGAGGGATATTGAACAGGGGACAGTAGAGTCCTCAGAGTTTTGGTGGGAAAGTGGTAGAGGTGATGAAATTGGGATCTTGGTGGAACATTCTCCTTAGTAAACTTTCTCAAGAATGGAAAACAAGCATCCCACATACTCAATACTAATTTGAAACTAGTAGATGAACAACCACAGGCCCACATGAAAAGAAAAATACAATGAAATTCAAGAAGGGGGAAGGGAGGAGGGTAATGATCAACAGGAAAAAATGAAAGTCCTAGAAGTCTTGACTTTCCTGGAAGTCAAAATGAAGAGAGGAAGGAGCATTGCTTTACAGAAGCATTTTTCAACATTTTTTTTATATCTCACAGCACACTTGAACCTATAGTTAAACTTCCACAGCTCATTTAAACTAAAAGATTATCTAAACTAAACTCATTTGATTTAAAAAAAAAAAAAAAAGGAATACACTTCTGCACTTTGAACTTCTTTGAAAAATAATTAATGATCTTTAACATTTTTTTTTGTGGCACACCTAACATCCTCTCAAGACACACTTGTTGAAAATCGGTGTTTTAGAGTGTGGTGTTAGATATCTATTTCCAAAATTTATGAGTAAAAGAGACAGCACAGCTCCCATGGGGGCAGGAGGTGGCTGCCTCATAGCCCCACCCTCCCCAGGAGATGTTCCCAGTGCATGTCAGGAATCTACCTGCCCTGGACTTGCAACCCCAAATACATGCGTCAATTTAGCACATGTTTGGAGAGTTTGGAGATTTAAACATGTAAGAAGCTAGAATTCTCACATAAGAACAGGATCTTTTTGTCTTAGTAATACATTTTTGATGTTACCAGATATTTTTTTTTTCTAGAAATACAGAAAGGCACAACAAAGATGATGAAAGCCCTTATTCTTTCAATAGAATACGTGAACATTCTGAATCTGTTCCAAGATGTATTGATTCATTTTCTTACTGCTTTCAACTCCAACAAGCTAAGTGTTCTGAGTTTGGTGTTCAGTATTCCACCTACACCCATGCATTGCTTAATGACAGGGATACATTCTGAAAGTGTATCTGTAGGTTTCCTCACTGCATGCACACACACTGTACAGTGCAGTAGAGCCTGTTGCTCCCAGGTTACAAACATCTACAGAATGTTACTGTACTGAATCCTGTACTGAATCCTGCCTACCGAACCCTGTGGTCAACTGTAGCACAGTTTAAATATATTCAAACCTTGAAAAGGCACAGTAAAAATACACTGTAAGAGATAAAAACAGTGCATCTGTCTAAGGCAATTACCAGAAATGGAGCTTTGCAGGACTGGAAGTTGCTGTGGGTAAGGTAATGGGTGCCTGGTGGGTGAATGTGAAGGTCTCGGGCATTACTAACACACTAGCCCTAGTACAGTAGTGTAATAGCATTGCTATTACCCATGACAGGCCAGGTATGTCCAACTGCTAATGTATCCTGTTGGATATCATGAAAAGTATGCAGGACCTCTTTTTTATTCTGCTAAACAGCTTTCCAGCTTCCATTTGCATATTTAACGTGTGGCCCCAAACAACACTTATTCTGCCAATGTGAGGCAGAGAAGAAAAAAGGGAGACTTTTTTTTTTTTTTCCAGAGACAGAGTCTCACTTTATCATCCTCAGTAGAGTGATATGGCATCCCAGCTCACAGAAACCTCCAACTCCTGAGCTTAGGCCGTTCTCTTACCTCAGCCTCCCAAGTAGCTGGAGCTACAGGTGCCCACCACAACACCTGGCTATTTTTTGTTGCAGTTTGGCCAGGGCCAGGTTCAAACCCAGCAGCCTCAGTATGTGGGGCCAGCACCCTACCCACTGAGGCACTGCCCAAAAGATAGATTTGTTAAATTCTGGACACCTACACTACACTAAAATTATAAAAACAAATGTTTTTTCTTAAATGTATAAACTTTAAAGTTTTTAAAAAAGTTTTACTCTTTCATAATAACACTTAGCTTACAACACAAACACATTTTACAGTTGGACACAATTTTTTTTTTTTATTGAATGGTAACTGTGTACATTGATGCACTAATATTTTCGTTTTTTATGTCCCTATCCTGTAAGTCTTTTTCTATTTTTAAAAATCTTTTTTTTTTACTTTTCAATTTTTTTGTTATAAACCAAGATGCAAACACTCACATTAGCCTAGGCCTGCACAAGGTCAGGATCATCAATCTCACTGTCTTCCACCTCCATATTTTGTCTCACTAGAAGGTCTTCAAGGGCAAGAACACCCATAGAGCTGTCATCTCCTATAACATTGCCGTCTACAGAAATGCTTCCTGAAGGACAGGCCTGAGGCTACATACAGTGAATTTCTTTATAACAAGGAGAATAATTACACTCTAAAATATTAATAATAATGAAAAGTATAGTTTGGCAAGTCCTCTAATAACACTGCTTCATTATAAAGCTGAGAAATAAAAATGGACCCAGCTGTGTCTCTGTGGAGTCTGCATGGATCTGCAAGGTTCTCGGGGTCCTCCAGGTTCCTTTCACACCCCAGAGCAGTGCGTCCTGGTGAGTTGGTGACACGCGTCCTCCAGTCTGAGCCAGTGTGCACCCTGTGACCAGGCACCCTGAGCTGCTAGGACAGTCTTCAGCTAGGCTGAGTCCCAAACTGGAATATGTAGGTAAATAATTATTCTACCTGTTTTCATTAATCTTTCTTAAGTGTTTGTATAACTCACATTGATTTCAATGTTTAATATTAGAAGTGTTTTGGTCTTTATTTAGAAGTTTGTTGATGTTTTTGTGACCAGCAATATGCCATAGGAACTTAACTCTTGTTTTTATCAATTAACCTAGGGGAAACTGGTTTTGCTCTATGTCATTTCACTGCGAAGTTTCAAGTGAGGAATTACTGTATGGTAAATACATAAACCAGTAGTGCAGTCATTTCTTTATCACAACCAAGCATTATGTACTGTACGTAGTTGTGTGTGCTACTTTTTTACAGGACGGATAGTCTGGTAAGTGTGTTTTTACCAGCAGCACCACAAACAAGTGGGAGATGCACTGCTCTAGGGTGTCATGACTGCTGTGGTGTCACCAGGTAACAGGAATTTTTTATTTTTTATTTATTTTTATTTTTATTAAATCATAGCCGTGTACATTAATACTATCATGGGGTAGTGTGCTGTTTCTATATACAGTTTGAAATACTTTCATCCAACTGGTTAACATAGCCTTCATGATATTTACTTAGTTTTTGTGTTAAGACATTTATATTCTACATTTAGAGAGATTCACAGGAACCCTTATAGGATGAACCATAGGTGTGATCCCACCAATAACCCTCCCTCCACCCATCCTCCCCCCTCCCCTCCCCTCCTTCTCCCCTCTCTCCATGTTCCTGGGCTAAAATTGGGTTATAGTTTTCCTATGAAAGCTATAAATTAGTTTCATAGTAGGGCTGAGTACATTGGATACTTTTTCTTCCATTCTTTTTGTTGTTGTTGTTGACTTTAAAAATCTCACTCTACATGAACATTTAATAAGAACACTTCAAATGGTTATAGCACTTTGCAACTTTATACATTCACATGCGTAATCCTATTTATTTTTTTTTAATTTTTTTTAATTTTCTTTTTTATTAAATCATAGCAGTGTACATTAATACTATCATGGGGTACAGTGTACTGTTTCTGCATACAATTTGAAATACTTTCATCCAACTGGTTAACATAGCCTTCATGTCTTTTTCTTAGTTATTGTGTTAAGACATTTATATTCGGCTCAGCGCCTGTAGCTCAAGCAGCTAAGGCACC
>NW_003852466.1:8928934-8942344 GCF_000181295.1 Otolemur garnettii
AGATACTTTGCTAAGAAGAATATTTTCCAGCTCCATCCATGTAAACATGAAAGATGTAAAGTCTCCATCTTTCTTTATGGCTACATAGTATTCCATGGGGTACATATACCACAATTTATTGATCCATTCATGGGTTGATGGGCACTTGGGCTTCTTCCATGACCTAGCAATTATGAATTAGGTGGCCATGAACATTCTGATACAAATATCTTTATTATAGTGTGATTTTGGGTCTTCTGGATATATACCTAGTAGAGGAATTATAGGATCAAATGGCAGGTCTATTTTTAGTTCTCTAAGTGTTCTCTAGATGTCTTTCTAAAAGGAAAGTATTAGTTTGCAATCCAACCAGCAGTGTAAAAGTGTTCCCTTTTCTCCACAACCACACCAGCATCTGTGATTTGGGGATTTTGTGATATGGGCTAATCTTACTGGTGTTAGATTATATCTCAATGTAGTTTTGATTTACATTTCTCTGATGATTAAGGATGGTGAGCATTTTTTTTTATATCTGTAGATCATGCACCTGTCTTCTTCAGAAAAGTTTCTCTTCAAGTCTCTTGCCGACCCTCAGATGGGATCACTTGTTCTCTTCTTGCTAATACATTTGAGTTCTCTGTGGATTCTGGTTGTTAAACCTTTGTCAGAGACATAACCTACAAATATCTTCTCCCATTCTGAGGGCTGTCTGCTTGCTTTATTTACAGTGTTCTTGGTTGTGCAGAAGCTCTTTAGTTTGATCGGGTCCCAATAGTGTATTTTTGACATTGCTCCAATTGCCCAGGGTGTCCTCCTCATAAAAATTTCACCCAGGCTGATTTCTTCAAGTGTTTTCCCTATACTTTCTTCTAGTATTTTCATGGTTTCATGTCTTAAGTTTAAATCTTTAATCCAGTGAGAGTCTATCTTAGTTAGTGGTGACAGGTGTGGGTCCAGTTTCAATCTTCTGCAGGTCACCAGCCAGTTTGCCCAGCACCATTTGTTAAATAAGGAATCTTTTCCCCACTCAATGTTTTTAATTGGCTTGTCAAAGATCATATAATGGTAAGTAGCTGGGTTCATCTCTTGGTTCTCTATTCTGTTCCATACATATACCTCTCTGTTTTTGTGCCAGTACCATGCTATTTTGATCACTATGGATTTATAGTATAGTCTGAGGTCTGGTAGTGTTATTCCTCCTGCTTTGTTTTTATTTCTGAGTAATGTCTTGGCTATTCAAGGTTTTTTCTGATTCCATATAAAACGAAGTATTGTTTTTTCAAGATCTTTAAAGTATGACAATGGAACTTTAACGGGGATTGCATTAAAATTATATATTGCTTTGGGTAGTATGGACATTTTAACAATGTTAATTCTTCCCAGTCATGAGCATGGTATATTTTTCCATTTGTTAAAATTTTCAGCTATTTCTTTTCTTAGAGTTTCATAGTTCTCTTTATAGAGATCTTTCACATCCTTTGTTAGGCAAACTCCCAAATATTTCATCTTCTTTGGCACTACTGTAAACAGAATAGAGTCCTTGACTATTTTTTCTGCTTGACTGTTGTTGGTATCTCTAAAGGCTACTGATTTATGAGTGTTGATTTTGTAACCTGAGATACTGCTGTATTCCTTGATCACTTCTAAGAGTTTTGTGGTAGAATCCCTGGTGTTTTCCAGGTATATAATCATATCATCTGTGAAGAGTGAAAGTTTAATTTCTTTGATCCTATATGGATGCCCTTGATTGCCTTTTCTTCCCTAATTGCGATGGCTAAAACTTCCATTACAATGTTAAAGAGCTGTGGAGACAATGGGCAACCTTGTCTGGTTCCTGATCTGAGTGGAAATGATTTCAGTTTAACTCCATTCAGTATGATATTGGCTGTGGGTTTCCTGTAGATGGCCTCTATCAATTTGAGAAAAGTCCCTTCTATGCCAATTTTCTTAAGTGTTCTGATCATGAAGGATGCTAGGAATGTTTTAGTTTCATTATAATCTTATATGACCACCATGTGATCTGTCATTGATAAAAATGTCCTATGAGGTATATGACTGTAACTGATTTATTTCAATTAAACATTTTATTTTGAGGTAATTGTAGATTCACATTCAGTAACACAGAGAGGTCTCAAGTTCTCTTTCCCTAGCTTTCCCCAGTGGTAACATCTTTCAAATGCATGAGTAGCTCAACACATAACATTGTATCTCACAAAGGTATACAATTATCATTTGTAAATCACACAAAAAAGTGCCATGCCACAAACAGGATATTAACATCAACATGTCAAAATATAGAGCTTTCTGTCCTGCAAGAACCCCTCAGGTTGTTCTTTTAAAAACCACACCCCACTTACTTCCCATTCTCACCTCCTCTACTCTCTCTGATTCTTGAAACTCTGCCAACTACTGAGCTATTCTCCATTTCCATAAATTTGTCATTTCAGGAATGTTATGTAAATAGAATCAGGTAGAATCTTTTGGGACTGGCTCTTTCAGTCAGCCTGATTATCTGGAGATTTCATCCAGGTTGCCTGTTGCAAGGACAGTTCACTCTTTGTACTGCTGAGTTGCATTTCATTGGACCCATATATCACAGTCTGTATAATCATTCACTGTGTTGAAGCCATCTGGGTTGCTACTAGTTTTTGGCTATTATTAGTAAAGCTGTTATAAATATTCATGTACAGATTTTTGTGGGAAATTGTTTTAATTTCTGTGGGATAAATTCCCAAGAGACAATTGCTGATTTGTATGGTAGTTGAGTATTTACATTTTAAAGAAAACTTCTAAAGTCTTTTTCATATTGGCTGTACCATCTTCCATTTCTATCAGCAATGTATGAGTAATCTAGTTTCTCTGCATCCTTGTCAACAAATTTTTTCTTTTTTTTTTAGAGACAGTGTCATTTTGTCGCCTTCAGTAGAGTGCCATGGTATCATAGCTCATAGCAACCTCCAGTTCTTGGGCTTAGTGGATTCTCTTGCCTCAGCCTCCCGAGTACCTGGGACTACAGGTGCCCACCACAATGCCCAGCTATTGTCAGCAAATTTTGATGTTGTTTTTATTTTAGCCATTTTGACAGTATGTAGTAATATCGCATTGTGGTTTTAATTCACGTTCCCTAATTGTCTAACAGTTCCAGTACCATGGGTTAAAATGCCTCCATTGAATTTCTCTTGCTCTTTTGTCAAAATTAACTGGGCATATTTGTGTGAATCTATTACTGGGTTCTTTACTCTGTTCCACTGATATATGCATCTATTTCTACCATTTCCTCAATATCACACAGTCTTAATTATTATAGCTATATAATCAGGTTTTAAATCCAGTGGATGGATTCCTTAACGTTATTCTAATTTGTCAAAATTGTATAGCTATTCCGGTTCCTTTGAATTTCTATATAAATTTTAGAAAAACTTTGTCTATATATATGAAAAAATCTTGCTGCGATTTTAATAGAAATTGTGTTAAACTTGTCTATCAATTTGTGAAGAAACTACATCTTTACTATTTTGAGACTTCAAATCTGTGAAGATACATCTATTCACTTAGACTTTTTTACATGAGCACTTTATAGTTCAGCACAAGTACTATAGATGTTTTGTTAGATTTATATCTAAATATCTCATTTTTGAGCAATCGTAAATGGTATTTTATGAAATTTCTGTGTCCATGTGTTCACTGATTGAATATAAAAATACAATCTCTCTCTCTATATATGTATGTAATACATTTATCTGATATCCAGTAACCTTGCTGAACTCACTTTGAAGTATTTTTGAGATTTCTTAGGATTTTCTGCTCAGATAATAATGTCATCAGCAAACAGGGATAGTTTCATTTCTTCTTTTCTTGCCTTCTATGTCCTCTTCTTGCCATAGTACATGGAATAGAACTTCAGCTCTATGTTGAGTAAAAGTGGAGATGGCAGATATCCTGCCTTATTTCCTATCTGAGGGAAAAGCATTCACTCTTTGTGTACTGTAGGTTTTGTATATGTTCTTTTTCAAGTTTTATAAGTTCTTGTATTGCTATTTTTCTGAGAGTTTTTGAAGTCACAAATGAGGTTGAATATAGTTAAACACTTTTTATGTGTTGATTGATGTTATTGTCTGACTTTTTTCTTTAGCAGTTAATACGGTTAAGTCATAATGACTCATTTTCAAATATTAAACCAGTCTTGAATCCCAGAAATAAGTTTTATTTGGTCATGATATGTAAACCTCTTTATATAGATAAAATTTACTTGCTAATACTTTGTTATTGATTTTTGTGTACATATTTGTTAGAAGTTTTAGACTGTAGGTTTTTAAATTTTCTCTTTGATTTTATCTTTAACTGGTTTGGATATTAGGATCAACCTTCTAAAAAGAATCAGGAAATATTCTTCCTCTTTTATTTTACAGAAGAGATTATGTAGAATTGGTGTTAAGTGTTTTAAATAACAGGTCTAATTCTCCAGTAAAATGATTTTAATTTTTTTCTGGAGATTTCCTCTTCCAGAGTTTTAAAAATATTATAAATTCAATTTCCTAAATAGTTATAGAATATATAGTTATGAATTTCCTAATAGGTGAGTTGCAGTAGTTGTGTTTTTTGAGAAAATAGGATTCTCAAGAGGAGCTGGGTGGTTATATCTCAGCCACAAATAAATTGCATGTTACCATGTAGCTATATTTATGACATTTACCAAAAGATATTGGAAAAGAATAATGAAAATCCTGTATGCAATGATCAGCTGAAGAAACACATATTAGAAATGTGGTTTAAACTTGTGTGTGTTTCTCTTCCTTCATTCCTGCTCTCCCCTCTGCCGTCATCACTGCTAGCCTGGGTTTGATGCTTGTTATGTCCCCAAGTGTCCAAGTAATTGATTTTTTAAATTATTGTGGCTAACCAACATGGTATCCACATTCATCCTGTTTGACTTGGCTGGCATGTAGTGACAAAAATGATACTGACATGATGCTATTTCAATTTGTTTCCACTGCCCTTCCAGGGTTTACTCAGCATCCTCAGGATATGAGTGTTGAGGCTGGGAAGAACATAAACATTTTCTGGAAGAACAAAAGCATTTTCTGTCCTGCTCAAGGAGAGCCACAGCCTATAATTACTTGGAAGAAGGTAAGATCTCAACTAAAAGTACAGCGATATTAAAAACACTGACAGCTATATTGACCCACTGAAACAGAGGTAATGATTCTCATATTGATTTATTGCTGTTGTGGTTTTTGTCAGCAAGTAACATTTTTTTTTTACATTAGAGCAGGTTTATTTATTGCTTCTTCTGATGCTGCTTTTTTTTTTAATTAAATAAACAACTGTATCTGATTTTGATGTAGGGCTTTGACAAAGATTATCTTTTCTTATTTGCTTGGTAATAAAAACTTCATATGCAAAACTAAGTTTCTTTGAAGAAAATTGTTCTTGTCACATATAAATAAAGAGTTTAGTGCTAGTGAGAAACCATTTTAGGTTAATAACTCAGAAGTGGGTTAAAAGTAGGTCATTAGTTGAAAAAAGAAAAGAACAAAAAGCTTAGTGTTGAAGGGCCATGACAATAGAAAGTGCTTCTAAAAGTTCAAACTTGAATGGCTTTAGAGAAAAAAAAATAGCTTTTGAATTATATATCTTACTTCCTTTGGTTCTTTGCCCCATATTCTTTCCAAATGAATTACTTCTTCCATTTTAAGTTTTTCATCAAATAAAATGAATGGTTTTCAGATTCCATTGCTTTTGAAAATCATTGTTTTTGAAAATCCATTGTTTTTGAAAATCAATGAATCTGCATACACTTGAATGGCAGCTTTTGCAAAATTTTGACTAAATATCAAATTTGTGAAAGGTTAGAACCATTTTTCAAAGCTCCTTGGGGCTCTGTCCTTTTAGCGGTGCGTCTCTTTGGTGCTATAGCCAGTAGTCCATGCAGGTCTCTGTGATGAGTAAACTCAGTAGTCTCAGGCTGGAGCCTTTCAGTTCACATCCTGCCACCTGAATAATTTTTATTAATGTATATATTTTTAATTTAGTTCAGATCCTGCCACTTGAATATTTTTTATAAATTCTTTTTTTAAATTTAGTTTTAATTTTTATGGGTACATGTGGTATTTTCTTAGAGACATATAATGTGTAATTTTCAAATTTGGTAATTGGGGTATCCATCGCCTCAAACATTTATCATTTCTTTGTGTTAGGAACATGCCAAATTTTAAACCTTCTTTAAACCTTTTTTTTTTTTTTTTTTGGCCAGGGCTGGGTTTGAACCTGCCACCTCTGGCATATGGGGCTGCCATCCTACCCTTTGAGCCACAGGCACCACCCTAAATTTTAAATCTTTTCAAATTTTATATTATAAAGTCAAATGTTTTTGTGCTAAAATAGGAAATGTAAAAAAAACATATATTTTGCTCAACATCTAAAGCTTTCTTTCACATGATAATCATATCATCAAACTATCTCAGCATGGGGCAGTACTCCTAGCTCAGTGAGCTGGGTGCCAGCCATGTACACGAAGGCAGGTGAGTTTGAATCTGGCTCGGCCCTGACAAACAATAACAATTGCAACAAAAAAAAAAATAGCTGGGCATTGTGGTTGGTACCTGTAGTCCCAGCTAGTTGGGAGACTGAGGCAAAAGAATCATTTAAGCCCAAGAGTTTGAGGTTGCTGTGAGCTGTGATGCCAGGGCACTCTACCGAGGGCACCAAAGTGAGACTGTCTCAAAATAAATAAATTAATTAATGAATTAATTAATTAAAATAAAAATAAACAAAACAAAACCTTTGGAATTAAAAAAATTAAAAAAACCCAAAATATCTCAGCATGTACTTTCAAAATGATAGCTTCTAACTACACATAAATTATCTGAGTACTAACTCCATGCCAGACACTATCACTTTTCTTCTTCCTTTTTTTTTTTCAGACAGACTGTATGTCCCCCTGAGTATAGTGCTGTGGAGTCACAGCTCACAGCAACCTCAAACTCTTGGGCTTAAGCGAGTCTCTTGCCTCAGACTCCCAAGTAGATGGGACTACAAGTCCCTGCCACAATGCCCGGCTTTGTTGTTGTTGTTGTTGTCATTGTTGTTTGGCAGGCCCAGGCCAGGTTTGAACCCACCAGCCCAGGTGTATGTGACCAGCACCCTAACCACTGAGCACAGGAGCCGAGGCACATTTATTCTTCTTAACAATCTTCTTCAGTTCACAGTTTAGAAAGAGGGTGAGTTAGGATACTTTGTTACAAGCAATGGGAACTACCTAACATATTTAATTAAAGAATTTACTGGAAAGCTATCTGATTGCTCTGAAACTAAACAAAAATGACAGAGCTCTTCATTTAGTCTGGGAATTCTGGCAGAAGTGATGAGAAGGGAGCAACATTGGACAAAAGATCCAGTGAGGTCTCGCAAAAGGCTCTGGAATGAGTTGTTCTGCAGGAAAGACCCCTGGGCCCTGCTGCCTCTGTGCCTGTGGCCTCTTTCATGCCCTGGTTCTGGTCGCTTACACCTGCTCTCCCATCTATTAGGACCTGGCCTCTTCTCCTCATCCCCTCCCCAGAGTTGTAAGCTGCACATCATCACCTCGGATGCATTTCCTAGCACTGGCTCAAGGCAACTTTGTATGAAGCGTTTTCTTCACTCTAAACATTTGTGGTTAAACTCTGGCCTATTGGTCATCATTTGACTCTGAGTTCTCTTGAAAAACTATCTCCACCTTCAGTTTCCTGTGAGTCTTGTGGAGAGGGGGAGGACAGAGGCACCCCCTTCCACATGCAATTTCATAAGACCAGTTTCTTTTAATTTTTAAAATTAATGCTGCAATGACAGTGCACATAAATCTGTACTAATTATAAGTAATACTTATAGTAATACTTCATATAAAATTTATTTTTATCCTCTTAAAGTACATTTTTAAATTGGGAAACACTGAGGTATATATCATATATGTGCTCTATTTATATATCAGGTATATGATATGCATGTTAGTGTAGCTACACAAAACATGTGAATACATGCAAAGAAGAAATAGATGGGAAATCAGAAATATAAAAACATTGTGGTGTTTTTAGATGGTGGATTTGTGAACATTTTTCTCCTTGTTAAATGTTTTTGTTGTCAGGATTCTCTTTTTGAAGTAAGTAGGATCTATCTATTGGAGTGATGATTTTAAAATAATCATTATGTTAAATAATTACATGGTTGGACTTTTGTGCATCATATTTAATTTGATTAGAGGGGGACACAAACCATACTTCCTGGAAACTTCTTTCTCTCCCTTTTTCCTTTTCCTCCATTATCTCTTTGGGTTCCTAGCAGGAACTCAGCAGATGTAACACATGAAAGTGCATTGAAGAAAATGTTAACATTTTATTTTTAAGGAACCACAGTGTCATCCAGTGACAAGTCTTTTCCACTTCCTAGGAGGGTGTACAGATCACAGAGAGTGGGTAAATTCCATGTCGAGAGTGAAGGCACACTGACTGTCTATGACACATGACAAGCTGACCAAGGAAGATATGCGTGTGTGGCTCAGAATTCGTTTGGCTTTGCTGTGGCCAGTATGTTTCTGACAGTCCCTGGTAGGTGTTTCCAGCCCCATTTACAACATCCAAATAACTGTCTTCCAGGAGGTTATACTTCTAACCCTAATAGACTCACCTCACTACTCAGGCTTCTTTGTATAGTCTTTCTTTCCATTTACTATTAAATCAATTATTATTATTATTATTGAGACAGAATCTCACTATGTCACCCTCAGTAGAGTGCTCTGATGTCACAGCTCACAGCAATCTCTGTCTCTTGGGTAAGGTAACCAGATTTTAACATTGGTAAAGCAGGACACCATTGACTGGAGGGGGAATTTATAATTAAAAATTTGGTCTATATGAAGCAACAAAAATTTCATAGAACACAAAAATAGTATTGTAATATATTTTTTAAATTTCAACCTAAGTACAATTTACAAATATAATACATTAAAAAATTATGTATAATATTATTTTATTCTTTGGTATATTTCTCATTTGAGTGAATTTTTTTTAGTAGATTGCTGTTGTTGTTTAAAAGGTCATGAAATTTTTCACAAGAACTTGTTAAATTATATTTCACACATAAAATGGCTTTCAAAGTCTCAACACTTAATTGTGATGTTTCTGATGTCCACACTTTATTTACCATCGAAAAAATGTGTTCAGTCGCAGCATTAGTTTCTGGTAAGGACAGTGTTTATCCCACAATTTTTAGTGCATTATTGTATGGAACATACTTTGTTTCAAAATGATGAAATATTTCTAACCATTTGATCTCTATTGTAATTTTTGCTGATGCCCAAGATTTAACTTTTTCCTTATCAATATATTTTTTTAATAATGATACCTCGTAAGTCGTAAATGTCACTTTCAAGGCCAGTGCTAGACTTTTTGCCGCAACTATAAAATATAAATAATACAAGTACTGTCTGCTAAATCATGAAATAAATAAATTTTTGACATCACTTGTTTAACTAGCACTATAACAGTAAGATGTGTATCATCTGAGTGTCAGTTACAAAATGTTTTTTGTATAGTTGATTCTATTTCAGTACTTGATATAAGTCTGTTCAGTATTTCCAATTCTTTCTGATTAAGTCTAGGAAGTTGGCATGCTTCCAAGTATTAGTCATTTCTTTCAGATTTTCGTATTTCTGAGAATAAAGTTTTTTATAGTATTCATTGAACAGTCTTTGAATTTCTGAGGTATCTGTTGTTATTTCACCTTTATCATTTCTGATAGATGATATTAGGGACTTTAATTTTCTATTTTTGGTTAGGTTGGCCAGAGTTTTATATCTATTTTGTTGAATTTTTCAGAAAACCAACTTTTTGATTCATTGATCTTTTGAATAATTCTTTTTTGTTTTTGATTTCATTTAATTCAGCTCTAATTTTGCTTATTTATTTTCTTCTGCTGGGTTTTGGGTTGGAATATTCTTCCTTTACCAGTTGCTTAAGATGTCCCATTAAGTTATTGACTTCCTCTCTTTCTGTTCTCTTGAGGAAGGCTTGCAACACTATAAATTTCCCTGTTAGGACTGCCTTGCAGTATCCCACAAATTCAGATAATTCATGTCTTAATTATTATTTTGTTCCAAAAATTTGGCCCCAGAATGCTCCTCAATTTATAAGGGAGACCCTAATAGACATGAACATTTAATATCTTCCAGCACCATAATAGTTGGAGATTTTAACTCCACTTTGGCAATGTTGGATAGATCCTCCAATATGAAACTAAACAAAGAAATTTTGGACCTAAACTTCACCATATAACAATTGAATTTAACAGACATTTAAGAACATTTCATCCCAAAAAAACTGAATACACATTCTTCTCAGCCCATGGAACATTCTCCAAAATTGATCACATCTTAGGTCACAAGTCTAACCTCAGCAAATTTAAAAATATAGAAATTATTCCTTGTATTTTCTTGGATCATCACACAATAAAAATTGAACTCACCAATAACAAGTATTTGCATACTCATACAAATTCATGGAAACTAAATAACCCTATGTGAATAAAAAAGTATTAATTGAGGATTGGCACCTGTGCTCAGTGAGTAGGGCACCAGCCACATACACTGAGACTGGCAAGTTTGAGCTGAGCTCAGGCCAGCTAAAATGACAATGACAACTACAACCAAAAAATAGCCAGACGTTGTGGCAGGAGCCTGTAGTCCCAGCTACTTGGAAGCCTGAGGCAAGAGAATCACTTGAGCCCAAGAGTAAGGTGACCAGACATCTCGCTTTTGGCAGGACAGTCCCAATTTTTAACAATTTGTCCAACATCCCACAGCATTTTTTAAAAGTCCTGAGTTTTGGAGAGAATGCACGAAAAGCTAGGGAACAGCAGAACGGGAAAGGAATAGACGGTTTTTAGCTGCCATGTGGCTATTTTGCCAGGATATGAGTTTTATATTATTTTTGTTAATTTTATAATGTTGAACTTTAATAATAACAAATAATTGTTGAGAACTGATTATCGAGAACTGCTTATCAAATTTTGCATTGTTGATCAGTTGTTTGACCACCATTGTTTGCACTTAATGAACCTTTCACAATTACCAAAAATTGACTGTCACTGGATAAAAGATTTAAACTTAAGACATGAAACTATAAGGATTCTTGGAAAGAATGCAGGAGAAACACTTGAAGAAATTGACCTGGGAGAATACTTTATGAGGAGGACCCCCAGGCAATTGAAGTAACACCAAAAATACATTACTGGGATCTGATAAAACTAAAAAGCTTCTGCATAGCCAAAAACACAGTAAGTAAAGCAAGCAGACAGCCTTCAGAATGGGAGAGTATATTTGCAAGTTATGCTTCTGACAAAGGTTTGATAACCAGAATCCACAGAGAACTCAAACTTATTAATAAAAAAAGGAGAAGTAATCGCATTTCATTGTGGGAAAGGGACTTAAACAGAAGCTTCTCTGAAGAAGATAGGAGCATGGCCTACAGACAGATGAAAAAATGTTCATCATTTTTAATCATTAGAGAAATACAAATCAAAACCACCTTGAGATATCATCTAATTCCAGTAAGAGTGGCTCACATAACAAAATCCCAAAATTACAGATGTTGGTGTGGATGTGGAGAAAAGGGAACACTTCTGCACTGCTGGTGGGAGTGCAGGCTAATACGTCCCCTTTGGAAAGAAGTATGGAGAATACTCAGGGATCTAAAAGTAGACCTACCATTTTATCCTACAATTCCTCTACTAGGTATATATCTAAAAGACTAAAAATCACCTTATAACAAAGATATTTGCACCAGATTGTTCATTGCAGCTCAATTCATAATAGCCAAGTCACGGAAGAAGCCCAAGTGCCCATCTACCTATGAATGAATTAATAAATTATGGTATATGTATACCATGGAATACTATGCAGCCTTAAAAAGATAGCAACTTTACCTCTTTTACGTTTACATGGATGAAGCTGGAACATATCCTACTTAGTAAATTTATCTCAAGAATGGAGGAAAAGATGTCCAAGTACTCTATTATGAAACCAATTTATAATCATTCACACTTTCATATGAAGAATAGATCACAACTATGGCCCAGGATGAAGGAGGGACATGGGATAAATGGGAGGGGAAGGAGGAGGTCACATAGAGGGAGGGTGAGGGAGGATATAAGTGGTGGGATCACACCTATAGTGCATAATGCAAGGATACATGTGGGATCTATTAAGTATAGAGTATAAATGTCTTAACACAATAACTAAGTAGACGAGACAAGGTATATATTAACCAGTGTGATGTAAATGGTCCTAATTCTATATGAAATCAGCACATTGTACTCCATAAATGCATTAATGTATACATGATCTATATGTTTATGATTTAATAAAAAACATACTTTTTTAAAAATCTAAGCTTTTAAATATAAACTATGTTCATAGGTACGAAATGAATACTGCCAAAAAAGAATGTAAATAGCAGGAATTTGTAAATGTAAATCATATTTTTTTAAAAATTGAAAATTGTGGAGTGTAAGATATATTTGTAGCCAAAATAGAATTCAGTATGTATTAGTTACTCAGACTTGTTATAGTTAACACTTGATTTAAGTTAAAAGTCACTAATTTAAATTTCCAAGTCAGCTTTGTCACCATGAGAACAACTGTGTTAATGCTTTTTTCTTTTCTTTCTTTCTTTTTTTATTAAATCATAGTTGTGTACATTGATACTTTCATGGGGTACAGTGTGTTGTTTTCATATATAATTTGAAATACTTTCATCCAATTGGCCAAAAAAGCCTTCATGTAATTCTCATAGTTGTTGTGTTAAGACGTTTATATTCCACATTTAGAAAGATTCACATGTACCCTTATAGGATATATCATAGGCGTGATCCCAGCAATCACCCTCCCTCCATCCTTCCTCCCCCTCCCCTCCCCTCCCTCTCCCCTTTCCCTGTATTCTTAGGCTAAAATTGGGTTATAGCTTTCCTATGATAGCTAAAAATTAGCTTCATAATAGGGTTGAGTACATTGGATACTTTTCTTCCATTCTTGAGATACTTTGCTAAGAAGAATATTTTTCAGCTCCATCCATGTACTGGGACCTCCTCAAATTAAAAAGTTTCTGCACAGCCAAGGACACAATAAGAAAAGCAAGTAGACAACCCTCAGAATGGGAAAAGATATTTGCTGGTTATGTCTCTGACAAAGGTTTAATAACCAGAATCCACAGACAACTCAAACATATTAGCAAGAAGAGGAGAACAAGTGATCCCATCTCAGGTGGGCAAGGGACTTGAAGAGAAATTTCTCTGAAGAAGACAGACGCACGGCCTACAGATATATGAAAAAATGCTCACCATCCTTAATCATCAGAGAAATGCAAATCAAAACTACTTTGAGATATCATCTAACACCAGTAAGAT
>NW_003852466.1:8942828-8985181 GCF_000181295.1 Otolemur garnettii
TTTTTTTTTTTTTTTGGTTTAATTATTCAGTTTATACTGGAAATAGGGGCTTCCATTTGTAGGCAGACCTGAGTAGACAGAACTGAAACCTCAGCAGTGGTCACACAAATGGAGACAGGCTGTGACAGTGGCCTGCTGTGCTGCCTGTGTGGGGGTCTCACTCAAGGAAGGGACAGTGAGTTTGCACCAGGAGCTGACATCGGGTTTGCTGCCCTGCAGGTGGGTTTACAGCTCTTGCCTTGTTGACAATCAGCATTTGAATAAATGAATTCACCTGTAAGCATTTGGAGTGCTGTTTGGGTTTTGTCCACTTTCAGTTTGCTTAGGGAGATTTCATAAATATGAATTTGCAGCTCATTTTTTTTCTTTAAGTTTTTCCAAATATTAATGGTCATTATAAAAGATTGAGTAACTCTTTCATTATAGACCCAAACCTGATTAAAATAGACATGATTTTCCCACTCATATGCTTAAAGATGTCACTGTTTTCTTTCCTTATCAATACTTCCATATTCCCTCATTTATGCATTTTTTTAAAAAGTCAGATTTCTGAGCATTCCATTTGTCCTGGTGATTTATATAAAATGCATATTTTTGTTAGTGGTATATCAGTCCTCATGCCTTCATTATACTATATGATGAAACACAGTCCCTGTGGAATATTATTCCTCACATTATAGTTTAGTAACCGGAAAACATTTATTCAAATAGTGTCAGAAATTCTTTATCATATCAAATTTCTTAGTGTCACAAAATGTTAGTCTTACTCTGTTATTTCCTATGAGTTCATGTTGTTCCTGACCTGATTTAAAGTCTATGGTAGTTGTGGTTCTTTTTTATACATTTATGAAGTTCACTTTCTGCTCTTCAATTATTTATAAGACCTGTGGAAAAATGTCCTTGAGATATTTTGGAAAAAAGTTAGTATAAAATTTAAATTAACATCACCACACTTTAGAGATGCTAGAAATCTTTACCATTAAACAAACAAACACCCTCTCTCTGTACCTAACTACGTAGCTCATGCTGCCACACACACAGAAATACCGCAATCACAGTGAAGTGACATTTTAAAATCTCCAGCAAAAGAATTTCACTGTGGGTGAAAGAAATTTAACTAATCATCATCATATGTACACATTAAAGGTAAAATATTAAGGGCAGCGCCTGTGGCTCAGTGGGTAGGGCACCAGCCCCATATACTGAGAGTGGCAGGTTCAAACCCAGCCCCAGCCAAATTACAACAAAAAAAATACCCAGGATTTGTTGCGGGTGCCTGTAGTCCCAGCTACTTGGGAGGCTGAGGCAAGAGAATCACCCTAAGCCCAGAAGTTGGAGGTTGCTGTGAGCTGTGTGACACCATGGCACTCTACCGAGGATGATAAAGTAAAATGCTATCTCTTTACCAAAAAATAAAATAAAATAAAATAAAATAAAGTATTCAGATTGAAGTGTATTAATCACTTCATTTCATAATGTTAAAAATACACTTTTTAAAAAAGGGGAAGAAAGATGTAAGAATAATAAACATTTAAAAGTTTTGGATAAGTATAGATTTAAGACAAAGATGGTGTGTGCATTTACACATCTCACATTAGGAAAACAGGGGAAAATATAATATGAAATAATATTGAACATGATATGACTTAGACCCTTTCATTCACTAAGTCATTCTGATTAAATGGAATTGTTCAGGCATGATGAGAGGATGTCCAATTTTGCTGTCCGTACGTAGCAGAGAATGTAAATTCTCTCAATATGTAATGAGATGCAAAGAGGATAATTCCTTTTGAGTTTTTATTTTACACTGGAAATTATAATCATAGAAAGAATTTCAAAATAATAAAAGGTACAGAGTCACCTAGGCAAAATTAGGCATTTATATGTAAAATGCACATTTTATTGAGTGATATTCATAGCAGGGAATAGCAAAAAAGAAAAAGGGTTTGTGCTGTTATAATTTTTTTAGGAAGCACACTTTTTTCTCAGATATAATAGAATTTTAAGCTGTTTGAATAGATTTAAATAACCTAGAAGTTAGTTTTCACTAGAAACTTGTACTTTTGTTTAGGATGTCCGTCTCACTTCTTTCTTCTGTTTTAGATGATATTCAGTGTTTGTACGCTATATATTTTACTTCACACTAAAAACAAATGATTGTTTAAGAACAATCTATTTTAACACTTATATATGCATATGTATTGGTATATATATAGAGAGAGAGAGGTTGAGAGAGAGAGATGCTCTTAAGTGCTGTGAACTATACACTCATATCTTGCTTGGCGTATCTTTCAGTTTAACTCAGCGGTTCTCAACCTGTGGGTTCCTGTCGCACAGGAACTGTAATTAAAGGGTCGCAGCATTGGGAAGGTTAAGAACCACTGGTTTAACTGATGAGAAGAGACAGTCATTTAATATAATGAACATTTAAAATGTGATACAGTGACAAAAAAAAAAAAAACAGGGTTAAATCCTTGGACTTCTTTGATCTCAGCTACTTTGGATAACTTCCTTACTCATAACTGGAATGAATTTTCTCATTTCTTTAAAAGGTAGAACTGACCCTCTCAAAATTTTTTTCTTTGCATAGAATTTTTATGTTTCTATGATAGAATTAAAATATACAACAATAGTTAGTGATGAAGCAATGTCTACATGGTGAAATTTTTACCACTGAGACATTTAACTACTATGTGGATAAGTTTGTCCACTACTATGTGAGAAGACAAAGACGACACAGAATTGCTTGAATGGAAAGATTGGAGTGCAAATGACGTGCACACAATAATGCACACATCCTAATTTACATTTTTAAATTACACTAAAATAAATCTTAAGCTATACCACTTTCTCTGAAATCCTGAATTGAGCATCTGTTTGTCTTTTGGACATTTTGTTTTAATTGTCCCCCAGTTTCTCCCATTTCATGTTAAAAACTGGCCTTGAATGTAACCGAGGCTGAAGCCTGTATTTTCAGCAAGACCTGTGTCCTCCTTGCATCCCTTTGAACTCATCAGCGTTGTTGCAAGCAGGAGGCCTAAGCCCTGCTGATTTTTCCTCTTCCTTTCCTCTTTTACCCCAGCCACCACCGTCCGGTCTCCTCACCCAACAACTTCTTCTTTTCCACTTCTCATCTTTGTGTAACTTTCTCTCCCATAGTTCATTTTTTCATCATTTTAAATTTAGGCATTTGCAGTAACTTTCTAAGTAGTCTTTCCACTAATAATATTCTCTACTTCACCTATATGCTCAACCCAATGAATAGTTTTTGAACTAAAGTGAGGATTTAAGGTTACCTTAGTGCACTTTAAGTTAGTGGGATCTTTTCTGTAAATTTACTTAACCTATTCCAAATATTATTGAACATTTACTAGATATTTACCATGAGCTCCAAGAGTTATATGTCAATTAACTTATTTAATTCTTGTGGGTCTAGTTATTCCACAATTAGGAATGAACAATTCACTATAGAAGATTTTAACCCCAGTATTTGTCATTGTGTAGACCAAACATCTGTTTCTGAGCCATTGAAGTTGTTTCACTGTTATGAGTGGACTGTAAGGAATCAATACAATTTTAATTTACTTTATTTTTTTAAACATACTTTGTTGTAACAGTGTCTAGTTTTGAAATCATAAGGAAAACAATCAAAATGAAAGTCATAATCCAAACATCAAGTCTTTATAAATGTCAATGGTGCCTTTCCTTTTCCAGTTTCTAAAAAAAACCAGTGAAGCTCTCCAAGCCAATGAACTTGTTTACATGTTTAATGATGCAGAGTGATGAGTAAGACAGATTCTTTGCTGTTGGAAGAAAATAATTTTATAAAGGCAGTAATTACCGTCACTTTGCATGCTGTGGACGTGTCCCCACATTTCCCAGGACAGCATTCACAATAGGTAGCAATTAGAGTGTTAGTTTCATTCTTTTTAGGAAAAAAATTAGTGTGATAAAGCCTAGTTAGTTATGGTAGTGACATTATCAGGCTAGTTTTCCCTCCAGAAAAAAAAATATGGAGAATACCCAAAAACTGTGTTGATCATTATGAAAGCCACAGGGCCTTTGTTGAGGACGAGACACTTTGTAGCAAGAGTGACAGAGGAGCAGAATGGTTTGATTTTTGTGTCCCTCCTCTGAGTTTGGTCCCCAAGTTCCCCTTTTAGTCCTTGGCTAAAAGGACTTGCCTTTTTATCATTCCCCTTCACTGTGTCGGTTGAGGTGATAGAGTCTCACAGGTGCATTTAGGAGACTGAAAGTAGATGTGCATCACATAGCTTTAAACATGAGTTTATTTTTGAGTCAAATAAATACAACAGTATCATTTAGTTCTAATGGGCTTTCAATAAACTGAATTTGCTTTGCATACTACAGGGCTGTTTCAAAGACATTTATGGAAATGTTTTAGTAATGTGCACCAAATGAAACGAACTAGCATTGAAATCAAATAAATAATTGCAAGATTTGTTTTATTTTACTCTAAAACCATATAAAATTATAAAAATCATAATTAAATAACATAAATGTGAGTAAACACTGTTACCAAGAATGGTTCACGTATGAATATCTACATATTTACTTAATTTTAAGAATCTGTGAACAACTTTCATGTGTTTCCTATTTGTGCAGTTTAGAATTTTATTATTTCAAAGAGTATTTGAATGTATTCTGCATAGTGTAACTTTTCTTGTTACATTCTTCTCCTTTCCACTTCTTCACACTAGTTGGTTTCTTACTGATACAGAGAAATAGCAAATCAAGTTGAAGGAACTAGCAGGATGATACAATATCAATAGATCATTGTTTGAGGATAGGGGTGACCTATAGGTTTTAAAACACAATCTTATTTTTGCCTTGTTGTGTGTAGTTTTGGGCTCTCTGCTGAGCAAGTCTTGCTGTCTCTATAAACAAGTCCAAAGATGGAGATAAGTGAGTGTTGCAAAATCCCCTATGCTTATAAATCTCACACAACTAGAGCAGCAAGACAATTTTATAAATAGAATAAAAGCAAAATTGTTAATCAAATAAAATGTTAAATGCTTTCCTGAAATTGGTACATTACACCAACCTCTCTCTGCCACAGTAAACAGCCCTTAAAGTTTTGGTAGATCAGTATCCCTGCGTCCTGTGTGATAACTCAATCCCAGCTCACAACTTCTCACCAAATCCAAGTAGACCTTTGAGAGAGTATCTTGTCCTGGGTGCAATGGATACAGAACTCCTTGACATGAATCAAGGCATATAATTAATATCACTCTCTATACTAGAGGTCCAGAAGGGAAGGGATATAAGGGAAATGGCAGAGAAAAAGCTAACACTCTGATTGAGTAATTCAGTCAGCCTACATGCCAGTACAGATTAACTTGATTGATCATGATTGCTTTATTTCTAAGTAAAAGTAACAAATCAAATAGGCTCATGCTTACTGATTTTTTTTAACACATAACAAACAGATTCATGTAGCTATAGTGAGAATACTCAGTTTTCTCATAATCATAATAATATTGTTGATGACTGGCAAATTAATTCATTATTTTTTATGTTCATACTTCACTCCCATCATTCTTGCTATATAAGTAACAGCTATACTATGCTTAACTATTACACATTTCATTCTATTCTTTTATGGCAAATCTCTTTTTAGTTTTCTAATTTTTACATCAGCATTTTTTTATAGCATTCATTCATGCCTACACCCTGTCAGTTGATGCGCTGTGTTGTACACCCATCACATTTTCCTTGCCACACGTCCATTGCCATGAGCCAGTTTTCTCCAATTCCTTCCACACAGTTAAATTAACATTCTCAAAGATGCCTGTAGGGGTGTGAATTATACTTTTTCTGGATGTGTGCCTGGGGGGTAAAATTGTTCAATGAGAAAGCTTGTGCATATGTAATTTGACTAAGTTAAAAACTAACCCCCACCAAAAGTCTCTAAATAAAATTCCCAAATAGGTGTTCACTCTCCAGTTCTGTCAGCCTGCCCAAGGATTTCCATGTTCATGCATCCCTGTCAAAACATGCCTTTAACCATTTTTGTTGGAATAAACATAAGATGGTAGTCCATTGATGTTTAAATTTTATTTTTGAGCACATATTATATCCTCCTTAACTTTCAGGCTTTTCTTTTTTTATAATATGCCTGTATATATTTTTTCTATAAGATTTCCTTGCAGGAAATAAACTATTAATTCTGTGTCAGGCTTTGAAATTTCAAATATTGTCATCTATTTGTGTTATTTGTCTGTTAGCTTTTCTGGTGGTGTTTTTACTTGAAGGAAAATTGTTAATTTCATACAATTGAACTGATCACTTTTTGTTTTCTTACGATTATCTTTAGCCATTGTGTGGTCAAGTCAGTGTGTTTCTTGGCCTAGGACAGAGAGCACTGATGGCCTAGAGCCTCAACGTGAGGTTATCATAACAGCCAGACTAAACAGACTGTGCTCCCCTGCTCAGGACGCCTGCACGTGACCCACTTCACAAGGGTTTTCAGAGCAGTGCTTGATTTTGCTGGTTTGCCTTAGAGTATTTTTATACTATGAGTATTTTTATCTTGAAATTGTTTTATGTGAATAAACTTTTTAAGACAATAAAATCTAATGTATAGTGATTGTCCTAATATCAATAAATTTCCTTTTAATCCCCAGATATGGGGTGCTGTATGGCCCCATTGATTGTAAAATACATAAACATAAGTATATATTTAGACACAGGCACACACACACATATGTACACAGAGGGTACCAAAAAATGTACACACAGTTTAAGAAAGGAAAAAACTGTATTAAAATTATAATATTCAACATATACTAATAACATTTTTATGTTGTATATCATATCTTGTACCTCTTGTAACTATAGAAGTCAAATGTGACTTGAGTATTATAATTTAAAGATAGTTTTTTCCTTTCTTAAAATTTGTATACATTTTGGGGGCACCCTCTGTACATATGAGATAGTTTCCTACTTCATCATGATACCTGCTTGGTTTAGGCTTATGTTACTTACATTATTGCTAATCCTTTTGGTGATAAGTAAAACATACACCTTCTTATTACTGTTTAAATTTTTCATCTCTTTTATTTTCTTTTAATGGAATTATTTTCATACTCAACGTTTAAAGATATAATTTAACCCTTGCTTTCAATACTTAACACTATTAAAAAGTTGTTGTTTTAATGTATGTTATATATATTGTATTGTAATTTTACTATATAAAAAATAGCTAAATATTATACTGATTATTCTTCTCACATGAACTTTAAATACTTGTTCATAATCATTTTTATATAGCATTTGTTCCTTTAAAGTTTAAACTTTCTAAACCATCATTTAGAGAAGATTCAGTAGGTGGAGACCACCTCTAAGTGAATAGGTTCCTTTTTCTATAATACTCAACTTTGCAGAATTCTCACATGTTGGAAAGCTACAGAAACAACATGAACTAGTTTGTCATTGAAATCTTACTGAGAGTTCAATTCTTGCCTGAAGAAACCTAGCTGGGGGTGGGATATTACTTACTTTGTTTTATTGTTTAACATTAAAGCAGTTAAAGAAACAGGAATTTTATTCATTCCCCAAGATGATAAATTTCTGACAAACTTGAATCCCATTTGAATTGGTGTTGTAAAAAAAAGAAAATCTTCACATTACTAGAATTTGGAATGCTTTAATTCCATATTGTTGAAGGAAGTTTTGCTTCAGGATAATTACCTACTTCTCTGCAACAGCCATTATCGTGTAGATATTGTATTTTATTGTCTTCAATGTTTTCATTTCAAAAACGTAGTGCCGTTTATATCATATCAATCCTAACTTCAAGGCCTGTTTGATAATTTTTAATCATGGAAATGATTTTATAAGCCATACAGGGCCTGCAAGCTGGCAATGACTTTGTTAAATTGTCCATTCTTGATGCTATACAGAGGGTTGACAGTGCAGTTAATTCCACAAGAAGACATTTGTTTTCACAGTAAGAATGTATTTTATTTAGATTGCAAAATTGATTTCACTTCTTTTCTACCTAGTAGGATAGCGCCTAGATTGCCACAGAGTATCTTCTTCAGTCCTGTGTGCACACCACCCTCTGGGCTGGCCATCATGACAGCTCAGCCTTACAGAGAAGGAAATTTGTTCCTGTACAGAATCTAAATGGCATTTATTTAGATCCACTCTATTCAGGATGAGAGTAGACACCAGGCAGTGGGCTCTGTTATGTCAGCTTCCACCAAAGGGTGTCCTGCAATCTATGAACTGAAGGAATGTTAAGTTGAATACACCTGGTTCAACAGGTAAAACTTTTGCATGGGCTACGAGCCACTTTGCTGTATTTTAATTTGAATTGAATGTTTTTGAAGTAGTGAAACCTTCCAGTCCCACAAGCTGTTTCATGCTGGTGACACAGCATGAAAATGTATTAAAGCAAATATGGTCATTGTTTTCACAGTAAAAGTACATATCAGTATTTGCAGGTGTTGGTCAAAGGGGAAATCTTAAAATGTCAAATCAAATGTTGGCTGGATTCTTGCACACCTACAAGCTGTGTGGCTTGGTGGTGGCGAACTTGTGTTCTGGAGCTGTGCTCCATAACCTCCTCGATTCCTCACTTTATCACTTCCTATGTGGTTGACCTTGGGCAAGTGACTTAACATCTTTGTGCATCAACCTTGCCTGTAAAATTGAGATAACAATAGGATCTACTTCATGGGTGTGTTTTGCAAGGAGGGTAGAATAAGGCAATATGGAAAAAGTATCTCAACAGTGCTTGGCACGTAGAAAGTGCTTACCTGAAGTGAGCTACTAGTAACATTACTATTATACTATGATCTAAAGTTGTTACTACTTAGCTCAGGACCTAGAGGATATGATGTGTCTCAGCTGATTCAAATTTCTAAAACAATTTGCTTCACATTCTCAATGACTTTAATTTTCTTATAATGTGCATAAGCTGCCAGTGGGCTTGGTACTTGGGATATAGAGATGAGCAGGATGACATGTCATCCACAGCCCAGTTCCTTCTTTAGAAGGAGAGACAGTATGAGTACATCCAAAGTCCATCCTCTGTGTACAGAAGAGCTATTTGGAAGGTTACAAAGTAAAAGAGAGAGCCACTAGGAGAATATACAGGGAGAATAGGATTCTGAAAGTGAGAGTGAGTTTCCAGGTGGCTTCACCTGGAGAAAGGGAAGACAGAAAGTGCTAAGACTCACAAACTGAGAGTGTTTCACACTGTTCCAGAGGGTCAACGGAACTCCCAGGACCCATGCATGGGCCTTCCCAGGTATGTACTTCCCACAATAGATGCTATTTATTTATTTATTTTATTAAATCACAGCTGTGTACATTAATGCAATCATGAGGTACAATGTGCTGATTTTATATACAATTTGAACTGTTTTCATCAAACTGGTTAACATAGCCTTCACAGCATTTTCTTAGTTATTGTGTTAAGATATTTATATTCTATACCTAGTAAATTTGTTATTATAGAAAAGTATTATTTATATCATCACTTTATTGAAAAATACATTTTTTGAGTTCAGGGCTGTGGTTGACATTTGGAATTCAGTTGCTATTAAAATAGTAAAGAAGCCACAGTTGCCCCATGGAGTTTATATTCTAACAGTGAAACTTTCATTCTCCAATGTTTGGCCTATGTAAGCTGCATGGATTCTGCAGTTTTGACTAATAAACAGTCATGTCTTTTGTCATTTACAGAAAGCCTTGCACACCCAGTGACCTGCTGGCTCAGTTCCAATACCCACATGACCTACTAACTGTCCAGATGGCGAGAGCAGGGGTGATTTTTGAGCACACACTGCAGCTGATCCGGGAGCGTGTGAAGCAGGGGTTCCTTCTGAATTCAGAAGACAGAGGTCAGCTGCCCAGCCCTGTATTCTAAACTTTCTCTTCATAGCAGAGCTGAACTAGGCCTCAGTAATGAACACTACAATTTTGGGATTCCCAGATTAATTTATTTTCCACTTTTACAAAATAAATGCAGGCATTTCTCACAGGAACTGTAATTTCAAAGTAGGGATGATAAAAATATATTCAAACATGGCTTATATTGAACAAATCTAGGGGACCCATTTAATATGAACTTACTTTTCAAATCCAAAAGATGTTATTACTTCCTATAGAGAAATACTTTATTCCCAGAGAAACATTCCTCTACTGATCATTATAGTCGTCTGAATCCCTGGATGAGCTTACCTGAAATTCCTACACTACCATCTATAGTCCTTCCTGATCTTTTTGTTGTTTTTGTTGCTATTTCAAGTTGTGTATTTCTTTCCAAAGCCATACATCTACTTGGTAAATGCCAAATGAGATGACATAGAAAGCATTCAAGTTTTCTAAGTCTTTCTCTTTAAAATGAAATAAAAGAATGTGATTCTTTGTTGTATAATATTTGTGCTGTGAATGCAACAGCAGCTTGGATAGACTTATACCTTCTTTATTCTCCTCCAGAAAATCAACCGAGCCCTGGTGCAGAGGCCTATCTGTGTGCCTGGCTCAGATCCCAGTGTCCACACAATTACTCTAAAGGGAATATAACTGTCCTTAGTGGCCCATCATGTCTTGGGCTTTCAAAGCTTCCATAACCAAAATATACAGTGAAATTTCCATGTTAGCCCATGTAAACACTTTAATTAAACTTCTGAGTACTTAATTTTGAGTCTTACCACATGTGAACTAGGCATGGCCTGGTCTCTGAAAAACCAGTTCCTCTCCCTTAACTCCAGGTAGGGTAAAGCCCTCAAATATTTCTGGCCCTCTTTGAGTCTTCTACTGGCACATGTCTACCAGGAGAGTAAATACTTCTCAGGAATAACTTAGAATTCATAACTAGAAAATGAGAAGCAATAAATATCTATAGAGTTAGCTTATCTGAAATATACTTCCAATGTTCATTAACAAACAGAATATATCTTCTCATCTAAAGTAAATAAGAACTTTAACTTTTTTTCCCAAGAAGAAAACCACCATGCTATTTTGCCTCTTTCATTATTTGTGATGTTAAAGGCCTGTTTCCTCACTCTTGAAACATGACTTGTTATCTACATCTTGACACATGAGACCATTCTTCCTGTTTTCTCCAGATTAAGATTTCCCATGATCCCCCTAGAAACTGGCCAGCATAGATAAAGAAGTGGTCCAGCTCCTAGTAGCCAGTTTCTGAGAGTTAAAATGGATCCTAACTCTTAGTAAGCTCAGTGCAGTGAACAGCTTTTGTAGTTGACAAGGATGGAATTTTACGCCCTGTTAAAGGTCAGGCTCCAAGGTGCTTCCTGGTGGCTTACACATTCCCCAGGGAGTGACAGCTTGTTCAGAAAGTTGCAGCTTCATCTCTCTTTTTCAACTAACAGCAGGTTAATATTCACAGGACACACATATCTTTAATCTTGTCCACTAAAAGCACAAAATCCAGAAGAAAGAATTATGGAAGTAAGCGAATAAAAAATCAACAGCACAATTCTGGTGTCAGGGTTACTAATTCTTACAGGTGTCCTGTGTGTAAAGCAGAGAAGGAGAAGCTAGATGGGAGCTGGACATGGGTCTACTCCCATTTTGTGCCTTCTAGAGTAGGCGCTGTTTATACAACACACAGCATGACGCTAAACCACTGTCTTTTGGCAATATTTTACACTATGAAGAACTGTTTTCCCTACCTTTGTATTACATCTTTCTGTTGCCACCTAATGAAGTGTTTTTGGAGGCAAGAAAGATTTTTGCATGCCCCAGGTGGGTGGGAGCTTGTACAGCCCCTGAGTTCTGAGGCCACCAGTGCGTGTGCCCTTTAGGTCTTCTCTGAGTTTCAGAATTCTGATACAACAACCTGGTGTCCCCACACACCTGTTGTGACTAGCACAGCTGAGAAAGAGACGCAGACCCCACTTTGTGCAAAGTTCAATAAAAATTTATTTCATCTGTGCAGAGGGTCGTTGCTATAGGAAGCAAGCAAACCTGAATGACAGATCAAATGGTCTTTATAGCCTATTTCTGCATCACAGCAAGCAAGCAAAGGAACAGTGGCTGAATCATTGCAGTTAGCTTTGGGAGGGGGTGTTGTGTATTTCAAGGGGTGCTATATAGGTTGAGAAAGTTTCTAAGAATTCAGGACTTTCCTTATCTTTTAGCCTCTTCTCAGAATTTTCCTCTCCCTATGTGCTTTCTTATCTTCAAGCCTCTTCTTGGAACTTTCCTCCACACTCTTAAGGGGGCTGGGACTAATGGACTCAAAAGGAGTTTCTTTTTCGAGGGTAGGTAGCTTGGTTATCACATTCCCAATTGGTTTTAATGGGGAAATCAAATCCTTGATTCATCTGAGTTATTTGGGATAAGTTAGTATTGAGTATTTGACACCATCAACTTTATAGACTTGAGTCTCTGTTGTATGAATGCTACAAAGCAGTTAAGAATAATGGGGCCACAAGTTAATCCTTTTAGAAGTAGGAGGAATGGGCCTGTCACAGCTGATATGAGGGTTGTTAGCCATGGCGACCAATTAAACAGTGTTTCATACCAATTACTTTCTTTTGTTTGTTGACTTTTTTTATTCTTGCAATCTTTCTCTTACTAAGGCTAAACTATTTTTTATGATGCCAGAATGGTTAGCATAGAAACAACATGTCTCTCCCAAGGTCATGCATAGACTTCCTCGCTTTAGAAGGAGCAGGTCTAAGCCTCTCCTGTTCTAGAGTACTACTTCTGCTAAAGAGTTCAAGGATTTTTCTAAATGGGTAACAGAGGTCTCCAGGTCTCAGAAGTCTGAATCAATTTGAGTTGTCAGTGCTCTAAAATGTGGGCTGAGGGGTCTGGTGGCTAACACTGTAGCACTCATAGCTGTGGAGCCAGCTAATCCTATGCCTATAAGTAAAGACACTAGGATGGGGGCCCTGACCTGTCTCTGCAGGCCAAAAAGATGTTCTCTTTCTCCTTCCCCAGAGTAAAAATAAACTTGGGGAATAATATGGGTTAATATACAGACTTTCAGGGTGTTGTACAAAATTAAAGAATTTATACAAGGGGTTAAACCAATGGAGCATGCAAACCAAGTTCCTATAGGGGCTACAAAATAGTAGGGGGACTCTCTTGTGGGCTGGATGGAGTCTGTGGGTTGGATGACTTGTAAACAGTTACCCTGGTGAGGTGATGTATGTAGGGTGTATCCTGGGGACGTGATATACAATCCTCGTCCTTGCAAATCTCCCAGTGTCAAGGTGGGTGTAGAGCCCCATGCACATACACTGGTATTGTGCTGTATCAGCTGAGCTGAAATGTTTAATATCCAGTTTGGAGCATGTCCAATAGTGGCATTAGTAGCTATTCCTACTTAATATGGTGGAACTGGATTAAGGCAAAGCCAGAAATCACTTGCTAGGTTGGCATTGCTAGTATTTGCAAAATTAAACACTGCATATAAAAGAGTCAATGTGGAGGATACTATAGGGGATGGTATGGGGGATATGGTGGTGGTGATTGGCAGTGACACTCCTGGGTTTGGGTTGGTAATATCTGGGCTTGACTGGCTTGCATGGTAGGGATTGGAGCCAGTGAAAGTGTCTGTGGTGGCTCTGGATTGAGGATAAAGTTTGGGCCTATGGGTTTGTGGGGAATTGGTTGGGGGATTTTCTGAATAGTAAACAAGAAGCCGGGGTCTTGGCTTCTACATACAATCTAATACCCTGAGTTAAACCTGTTTGCCACACTGTACTTTTCCAATTCTTTACAGTCAGTTTGATAGGATTGCAATTACAATTTAAAGCACAAGAGGCTGTGTTATATT
The DNA here is from genome assembly GCF_000181295.1 of Otolemur garnettii. Lineage (NCBI taxonomy): Eukaryota > Metazoa > Chordata > Mammalia > Primates > Galagidae > Otolemur > Otolemur garnettii. The sequence goes on from NW_003852466.1 coordinate 8,956,621, forward strand.
CCTTACAGAAGTCTATCTGTGGGTCCTCAGCTGATTCTCATGATGTCACAGCTTCACAGCCCCAGTTTTTATGATAATAGTGTTCTGCATCTCCACAAATCTCTCCACCTATTTTAATTGAAGGACATAAGTAAAAGTCAGTATGCCTGAGTTCTTGGGCATTCTGCCTGTTCGTACATCTCCAAATCAGATCCCCCTTTCCTCCATACCTGGTGCATGTGGTTCTGGTCCAGCCATAGCCAAGTAGGGTGCAGAGGTCAAAGAGGAAGACTGGCTGGGCGCTGGTGACTGAGACATTGCTGTCTTTGTTTTGGGAAAGCTCCCAGGGTGCTAAGACATGGGTTACTTCAGTGCCATCTTCAGTCCCGGAGAGGATAGTCATAGGAGATGGGTTGGCATGGGTTGTGGTAGTTGCTCCTGCTAGCCCCTTGAATGGTGTGGAACCAGCAGGTGAGGATGAGGAAAAGGATCTGCACAGCCAAAGTTTTAAGGGATCCTTGGTGGGCTTGAGGTGGCATGTGAGGGGGATATGGTCCTCCGTAGCCTTCTTAGCATGGGTGTAGTGGGCCCACCACTTCTTTCCTCCAACTTTAATGACTGTTGGGGTAGTTAAAATAATAGGGTAAGGCCCTTCCCATCATGGGGTTAAAGTTTCAGGGTTATGTCTTTTTAGCCCAGCTCCAGGTTGGAGGTTGTGTAGTTGCTCCAGGGTATTGGTGGTATCAGATCTAGTCAGCTGGATGGCCTCCTGGAGGTCTTTGTGCAGTTTTTGCAGGGCCTATAATGAACTTAAAAGCTTGTGGTTATGGATAGGGGTCAATAGCTCATTAGTTAATTTTTGGAGTATTGGGGGTAGAGTTCCATGGATTATTTCAAAGGGAGTTAAACCTTGAAAATAAGAAGTACATTGGGCCCTTAATAGGGTGAAGGGGAGGAGGTCTACCCAGTTGCTGCCAGTTTCTATGTGTAATTTAGTTAAAGTTTCTTTCAATGTTCTATCATTCCATGTAATGCTTAAAGCAGCTGCCAGGTTTTTAGAAACCTGGGCTTGAAGGCCAGACCATTGTTGGACCCCAAGGTGAGGTGCAATCCGATTCTTGGGATAATGTCAGTGAGAAAGTGTTTTGACACTGTCAAGGCTGTTTCCTTCTTGCATGGAAATGCTTCTGGCTATCCTGAGAAAGTATCAGTAAAAACTAGGAGGTATTTATACTCATACCAACCTGGCTTGATTTCAGTGAAGTTGAATTCCCAGTACTCCCTAGGGTTAGTTCCCTGGAGATGTGATCCCTTATGCTGAGGCACTTGGGCAGCATTTCCTTTGTTACAGGGGAGGTGCCTGGACGCTGCATCCTTAGTCCATTTATGAAGACAGGGGACATACAGGTGCTTGGAGATAAGTTGGTTGAGTTTTGTAGCCCCAAGGTGGGTTCCCTGATGTAGTTGGTCAATAAGTTGTCTACCCAATGCTTCCAGGAGGAAGGAATGGCCATTGGGACAGATGAGCCAATCCCTGGGGCCTGCTAGACAGCCCAGGTATTCACTTTCTTCTTTGTCCACTTCTGGGTAAACTGGTGAGGGTGGTAGCAGGTGGTCCAGCAGAATTGGGAGGATGTGGAGGGGCCCCACTGGTTTTAGGGCTGCATTTTGGCTGCCTGATCAGCCAGTGCATTTCCCTGTGCAATAGGTGTGTCTGCCCTTTGGTGCCCTTGGCAATGGATGATGGCAAGTTGGTCTGGCAACCAGACAGCCTCTAGTAGGGTGAGGATTTCTTCCCTGTTCTTAATGTCTTTTCCTCCCAAAGTTAGGAGCTCCTTTTCTTTATACAAGGCCTCATGGACAAGGGCCATGGCAAATGCATATCAGCTGTCAGTGTATATATTGGCTGTATTCCCTTTGGCCAGTTTCAGGGCTTGTGTTAGGGCAATAAGCTCTGCATTCTGTGCTGAAGTTCCATGTCCCAGAGCCTCTTCCCAGAGGACTTCAGTAAGGGAGGTGACCGTGGCCCCTGCTATGCATTTACCTTCATAGATGTAGCTGCTTCCATCGGTGAATAAGTTGAGGTCAGGGTTTTGGAGAGGTGTATCTGTCAAATCTGGTCACAGGAAGGAAAGGGTGTCTAGTGTGTTTATACAGTCATGAATGGGTTGCTCTGGATTGTCATTTGGCAGGAAGGTGACTGGATTCAAAATAGCTGTTTTAAGGAAAGTCACTTGGGGAAGGTCAAGAAGCAATACCTGGTACTGAGTGATCCAAGAGTTGGAGATCCAGTGGTCAGGGGGACTTCGTAGAAGAGCCTCCACAGTGTGGCCCCTGACTACTTGTGGGTCTTGGTCCAGGGTTAGTTTCTTTGCTTCTCTGACCAGCTCTGCTATGGCAGCAATGGCCTTCATGCAACTCAACCATCCTGAGGCAACTGGGTCCAATCACTTAGAAAGGTAGGTGACAGGTCTTTTCCATGGACCCAGGGCTTGGGTCAGGACTCCCTTTGCTATGGCCCTAGTCTCAGCCACAAAGAGTAGAAAGGGCTTAGTGATGTCAGGTAGAGCCAGGACCGGTGCAGAAGTGAGAGCATATTTGAGTTGGTTAAAGGCATTCAGCCTGTCCCCATTGGAGGGTTTTGTCACCTCTGCCCATACTTGAGTACAAGGGCTTGGCTATGTCTGCAAAACCCAAAATCCATAACCGACAGTACCCGACCACCCGCAAGAGCTCATACTACTTTTGGTAGTCGGTGTGAGGATGCAGAGGATGGCCTCAGTCCTGCTCTTAGAGAGGACACGTCGGCATCCTTGTAGCTCATACCCCAGATAGGTTGCCACAGTGATGCACAGCTGCAACTTTTTGGCAGAGATGCAGTATCCCAGTCTCCCCAGTTTCTGGAGGAGGTCAATGGTGGCATTTTCACACTCTAGCTCAGTTTCACTGGCTAATAGGAGGTCATCAACATATTGTAAATGGGAAATGTATGGATGGGCATCCCAGAAAAGGAGGAGGTCTTTACTCAGAACCTCATGGAACAGGGTGGGGTAATTCTTAAACTCCTGTGGCAGGTGGGTCCAAGTTAACTGCCCAGTTTGTCCACTCTCTGGGTCCACCCATTCAAAGGCAAAAAATTGGTTGGCTGATTGGAGAGAGGGGGCTTGTGAAGAAGGCATCTTTTAGATTAAGAACTGAATACCGAGTTCTAGACAGGGGGATCAGGCTGGGCAAGGTGTAAGTGTTCGGAAGAATGGGGTGGATCATATCCATTTGGGCATTCACCTCCCTTAGGTCTTAGACAGGCCAATAGTCATTTGTACCAGGTTTCTTAACAGGGAGTAGAGGAGTGTTCCAAGTAGACTTGCAAGGAATTACTATGCCTGCTTCCCGGAGCCAGGCTATGTGCATTGCAATCCCAGCCCTGGCTTCCCGGGAAAGGGGGTATTGGCAGACCCAAACCTGGGTGGCTCTGCTAGAAACCTGCACCACCATTGGCAGCTGGTGGCTCGCCAGCCCTGGGGGGTTGTTTTCAGCCCATGCTGCCAGATCCGTGACTACCAAGTATGGAGGCACTTCTCCTGATGGGATCTAGTCAAGTCCTTTGAAGAACAGGTATTCATCCCCAAGAGGGGCAGAAAACAGGATATAGGCAGGGTTGTCAGGCACCATCAGGATGGCTCCAGTTGGCCCAAAAGAAATAGTGGCCCGGAGTTTTTGCAACAGGTCTCGCCCCAGCAAGGGGTATAGGTAGTCAGGCATGACCAGGAAGGAATGGGTGATGGTGCCCCTACCCAAGTCTGTTATATGAGCAGTAGTCCAAGGGACTGCTTGGGGCTGCCTGGTGGCACCTATAATTGTTGCCTTCTGTTTTGTGATGGGCCTTTGGGGTTTATTTAAGACTAAGAAGTTTGCTCCTGTATCCACTAGAATAGGGGCCAGTTCACTGTCCCTCAGACCATTGGAGGGCTGGATTGTGGGCCCAGGACAAGTCAGCTGCTAAGCAGGACAGGCAGTGGTGGCAAAAGCACCCAATGGGCCAGATAAATGTCCTCAGTGGGCTGCGTGTGGCCCACCGGGCATAGTTTGAGGACCCCTGCACTGGAAAGTTCACAGGTTGGCCCCCAACTCGTAAGGTTATCATGGGCTCCTGGGGGCCTGAAGGAAAGGAGCCCTGACCCCCTCAGTCAGCATTTTCTTCAATTAAAATTTTCTCTGGTGTCTGTGCCTGGGCCTTGGCTACTCTCTGAGGACATTTGTTTTTCTAGTGTCCCAGTTCTTTGCAAACGGCTTTAAGAGAAAGGGAGGTATAGGGCTCTGGTCTTGTGGACCCCTCTGGACTCGGGAGTGCTCTTGTAGGGCAGCTATAACTATCGCTGGCTGCTTGGTGGGTTTATGGGTTCCTGGTTGTTAAAAACCCACAGGGCTACTTCTACCAGTTCAATGAGAACTTTACCCTCAAAACCTTCAAGTTTCTACAATTTCATTCTAATATCAGGGGCCAACTGAACAACAAAAGTTACATTAATAGCCCATCTATTTTCCAGGGCCTCTGGGTCAGTTGAGGTGTAAGTCCTATAGGCTTCCATCAGCTATTCCAGAAAAGCTGTGGGGCTTTCCATGGCTCCCTGGGTGACCTCACTAACCTTGGAAAAATTGGTAGGCTTTTAGGCAGCAGTCTGGAGGCCCTGCATTAAAAGCTGGCAGTACCAGAGTAGTGCCTCCTTAACTTCTCCAGAGTTAGGGTCCCATGAGGGTTGGGTACCTGGGAAGTGAGCTTCGAAAAAGGCAGCATTGGTGCTAGGCTGTCCATCTGGTCCTAGAACAGCTTTCCTAAACTCCCTCAGGATACCTTCGTGCTCCTCAGATGTGAACAAGACCTAGAGGAGTTGCTGACAATCATTCCAGGTAGGTTGGTGAGTGATAAAGACAGTTTCAAGGAGGGTGATTAACCCTTGTGGTTTCTCTGAAAAAGGGGGATTCTGGGTTTTCCAATTGTACAGGTCACTGGTGGAAAAAGGGACATACCCCATGAAAGACTGGTTGCCTGACTCTGGGGTGGGGGCCAATTGACTCAGCGGCAAAATAGGAGCTGCTGAAGGTGTCCCTGCCCCTGGGGGACTCAGGGCAGATGTAGAATCTGGCCTTGATGGTTGGTACAGAGTCCCACCCCAAGTCTGCGAGGGGCCCCATGGCACTGTGGGCGCTGTGGATGCTGGTGCTCCTGGGTGAGGGTTGTACGGCAGTGGGTGCACAGGATGGGATTGAAGGGAAGGGTCTAAATGGGGTCCTCATGGAGGAAGGAGTAATATAGGAGTGTTGTGGTTTTTTGATTGAGGGTCCTGGGCCTTAGAGTGGTGCATCCTGGACCCTGGCGGAGAGGAAAAAAGAATATGAGATGGAGTTAACCAGCCCATGCCCTTCCGAATGTAAGCTTGTCCTTTGGAAGCAATGTTGATCTATACACCAACATAGGGAATATGGTCCAGGTGTCCTGGATGGCTGTAAATAACTGCCTGGATGCTGGAGAAAAGGGGGAGGTTAGAGGACCGGGGGGGGGGGCAGCCCAACCTGAAAGCTGGCCATTCTAACTCGCAAAGGGTGCGTAAAGTGCCTGGTTTCACTTTCTCACCATATCCCTTAGCACGGTGGCTAAAATCAGAAAAGTTATTTAAGAGGTACTCTAAAGGAGTTAGTAGTGTGGATGGTCTTTGCCCCATTGTGATTAGTTATTAAGTAGATGACAAACAAATGAGGCAGATGAACAGAGTAGGAAAGAAAGACAGAGGGTCCCTCAGGGGTACAATAGCCTGCCCCCAACCTCTGGAGGCCGCCTGAGGATTGGCAGAATAAGAACCAAACAAAGTAATGCCAAGTGGCTGCAGTTTCAAAAAGTAAAGAGGACTGTTTTTTTTTCTTTAGTTTCAAATGAGTAATTTGACCTTGGGTTCTTCTGCTGAGAGCTGGCACCTTATCTCAAGGCTATTTGTAACATAGCAACCACAGTTTTTAGTAGGCAAAAGATAGGAAAACAGTTTTAACAAACTTTGTACTAACTCTTTAATTGCTGGAAAGAGAGGATCTTCAACACAAGTGGGTTATTTGTACCACGGTGTCAAAATGAAATGAGGACGTACAAAAGGGTCATGTCAGAAAGATAGGAGTCAATTAGCACAGCAAGCTATCAAACAGACCAAGATTCTAGAGCAAAAGTGTACAGTAAAAGTTTGATTCCCACCCAGAAAGCAATGTTGAAGGCAGTGGGAGAAATAGAGGGTATAAGAGAGAGAAATAAAGTAATTTAATCAGATAATTTGGCAGAGTGAGGCATGGGGACAGAGTTGGTCTTTTACCAGAGGCTGAGAGATTGTAAGGAGCTTCCCCTGGGTGAAAAGTGGCTCTTGTGCCCCAGCCACAATCAGTGGCCATGGCCTGGGTTAAAATAAACTGTACATTGTTAAGTTTACAGACAAGAAAACAGAAAATTTTATAACACTTGTTCAATTTACTAAAAAAAAAAAAGGAAAAAAGAATATACAGTGATCTCATCTGGGTTGAAATCTGAAGAGTTCTGTGAAGAAATTGATCTGTGATCCCCTCGAGTAAATGTTCAGGACTAAAAGACTGGGATCTTGTCCAGTCCCCAAAAAGACGTTGAATAAAATACTGGAATCAGCAAATCAAACACAAATCTGACTGACAAGTTTTACACAATCTTACCAACATAAGAAAGGGGTGGACATGGGGAACAAGGGCCTACTAGGGACTCACCCTCTGTGAGTTGAAAGAAAAAAACCTGACTGACCAGAGACTTGAGAAAGGACACCTGACAAAGTGGTTTCACTTTCTCATTGTTGCCCTTGGTGTGGCAGTGAAACCAGAAAAATTATTCAAATGGATACAAACAGTTAAATAAGTTTGACACAGGAGACAGGGGCCTACCAGATGGTCCTTACCCTATTGTAAACAATGATTAAGCAGGCTCTGACAGAGAGACATGCCAATAAAACAAAAAGAAACAAATGAACAAAACAGGAGAGATGGACAGACGAAAATCAGTCAGGCACAGAGCCGTGCCTGATCCCCACTCTGATGCCTTCTCGGCCACGTCCCCAAAGGGATGAGAATTTTATCTTAGCATTGGTGGGGAGGTATAAACCCCACTCCAGGTCACACTGAAGGGCCCGCCACTAAGCTGTATGATAAAGTTATGGAACTGTGGGTGGAGGCACACTCGGACTCTGTAGCCTCAGGGCCGTGGAGTCACATCCAAACTCTTTCACTCACTCACTCATACAAAACATAGAACATACAAAAGACTTAAAAAAACAAATTCAAACAATCTAAAAGACTGCTAATGCTGGCAACTCAAACCTGTACCTAACCTGAACCTGTACCTATATCTATCAAGGAAATGTCTCTCCTTTTGGCTCAGCTGTGTTCAGCTGTTCCCTTGGCTGTGTCCAGCCATTTCCTTGGGACCCTTACAGCTGCATCCAGCTAGCCTTTCCTTCATACTCTCTAGAGATACAGTACAGAACAGAAGCCAGTCAAAACCATGCCAAAGACTGGCACCCAAACAAAACAGAATAGAACTTACCAACTTGGAAAATTTGGGAACCTATGCCCTGAATTCCATGTGTCCAAGAGCTCTGTGGTGGAGAAACTCCCTGAGGACTTCCCCTGGAGCTGTCAGCCTGCAGTGGGCCCAGGCAGAGGTTAGATGAATCTCACTGGGGCCTCTAGAAATACTGTGACTAGCACAGGTGAGGAGACATGGTTCCCACATTGTGCAAGGTTCAATAAAAATCTAGTTCATCTGCTCAGAGGGCCATTGCTATAGGAAGCAAGGGACTTTGAATGACAGATCAAATGAGTCTTTATACCCTATTTCTGCGTCATAGCAAGCAAGCAAAGAAACAGAGGCCGAATCATTGTGCTTAGCTTTGGGGGGGGGTGTTATGTAGTTCAGGGGGGAATACATAGGTTGAGAAAGATTTGAGAACTCGGGACTTTCCTTATCTTTTAGCATCTTCTTGGAATTTTCCTCTCCCTATGTGCTTTCTTATCTTCAAGCCTCTTCTTGGAACTTTCCTCCGCACTCTTGAGGGGGTTGGGACTAATGGACTCAAAAGAAGTTTCTTTTTCAAGGGTAGGGGGCTTGGTTATCACACTCCCTTGGCCTTGATGCCAATTTATCTGGATGCACAGCCCATAGGCACCTGCCCGACTGCTCTGGCGGTATTGAACACATCACTGCACGCAACACCTGCAGCACCCCACGTGGGGAGAGCTGCACACGGCCTTAGAGCACCTGCTACAGCTGGCTTATGGGACAGCTTCAACTTACTCTGCAGCCTGGGCTGCTCCCCAGGCTCTGGCCAACAGCTCCAGCCACCCAGGTTGGTGTTCGCAGAGCTGTCGCATGCAGCGGTGTTACCCCTGACCACAGGTACACACACAGGTTCATGCAGTGGGGGTAGTTTCTGGATCACGACTTGGTCCACACCATGCCTGCACTGAGCACCACCTGTTTCTTAGACTGGCAACCATGCAGCTCCATCTGCACCAGTGACCCTCTCTGCTTCCCCATCGCCACCCTGCAGGCTGAGCCCTGCAGCACCTGGGTGCTTTGCATGTGCTTTACATGTTCCAGCCTGGGGTGCAGCAGCACCATGACCTCCTCAGTCTACCCTTAAGAGCAGATGAACCAGCTCATGGCCTACATTGAAGCCTCTAACATTTATGAGAGCTTGGAGTGGGAATCCCAGGTTCTTAGAGACTGCTCTGGGCCTCAGGGACTCCTGAGGACAGGCCTTCCCTGGTCCCCTTCCAGAAAGCCCTTATTGCCCTTCTCTATAGGCCTGGCCTCCACATGCACAGGATGGGAACAGGACAGCCACAGCCCTTGCTTCCTGCTAGGGACCACCGAGCCAATGATGTGGCTCTGACAGCCATGCACATGTTGTGGGTCTATGAACACAATAGGGTGCCCATGAAATGTCAGCCCAGAACCCACAATGGGACAGAGACACCTGTAACTGGAAGCCAGGAGGATCCTGGGCATTGAGCTGCAGCAACTCACCTACAGCTCCTGGCTTCCCAAGATCCTGGGGGACCCTAGCATGACGATGCTGAGAGAGTACCAGGGCTACAGTCCCAGTGTGTACACGGACATCACTAACTCTTTCACTACAGTGGCTTTCAGATTTGGCAGCATGTTACTTAATCCTGTCCTTTATCAGCTGAATGACACCTTCAGTGAAATTCCTGAAGGCCACCTGCCACTCCACAAAGATTTCCTTCACCTTCCAGAATGATCAGGGAAGACAGGTAGACCCGCTGCTCCGGGGGCTCTTTAGCGTGGTGGCCAGACTGTGGTTGCCCTCTCAGAGGGTTAGCCTTGAGCTCAGGGAGAAGCTGCTGGCCACCACCCACTCTGCAGCCCTGGACGTGGCCACTACCCATGTTCATAGGGGTCGAGATAACGGGATCCCACCCTGTGCTGACTTCTGAGTGTTCTGTAATTTGACTTCTTTGAGAACTTTGAGGTTCTTCAGAATGAAATTAAAGATCCAGAGATTAGACAAAAGCTGAAAAAGTAAATATGCAAATGTTGCCTGGATTTAGGCATTCTTGGGGAGTGGACTTTGGTTTTTTGGAGATGTTGTTACAGAGCTTTTAGTAATTGTTATTGGTAGAGAGGTTGACTGATAAAGGAACAGAAGCTGAAATCCTCCTTTGTCCATCTGACTACCTACCTGTGTACATGCACACTGTGCTGTCTCCCAGGAGCTTGCCGGGAGGGAAGGGGAGAGGTGAGGTGAGCGTGCCTTGTCTGTTCATCTGCGTCTTTCCTGGTAATCCAAGCAGAGCCCTTTTGTTGTTATAAACATTCTGGTCAAAGCCATAAAACAAATTGTTCCACCACATAGGCCTTCTTAGTTAGAGTAATGCGGTGAAAATGAAAAATTACTTTTTGTCAAGAGAATAAGTCGTTCTGAATTTAGGGTCAGAATTTAAGTTGAGGACTTTTCACTGCATCCTTAATACCTTTCAGGGAAGTGTCAGTGTTTTTTCTTTGGATGTGAGATTCAAATTTTCTTTGAAGCCATAAATATACACATTTTCAGGAGATAACCTTACTCATTTCTAATGCTCACCAAGTCTCTGCCCTTAAAATGTTTTAGAAAAAAAGAAAGACAGAAGAAGAAATATTTCATCAGTAAGTTTGTGGTAGGCTAACTACAGCAGATTAAAAATTATTTCTATATTAAAGTATATTAGTGTGAACGCTTTTAGAGAAGTTTTAAAATTATTTATAAATTATGTGGCCAATGAATAGTATTAGGCCATTCTTTATAAAACCAAGGATATAATACACATTTTAAGAAAATAAAATGCAGGCTGTGCTGGTAGCTTAGAGGGTAGGGCACCAGCCACATACAAAGCTGGCAGGTTCAAACCTGGCTTGGGTCTGCCAATAACAATGACAACTACAACAACAACAACAAAAAATAGCCGAGTGTTGTGTTGGGAGCCTGTAGTCCCAGCTACTTGGGAGGCTGAGGCAAGATAATTGCTTAAGCCCAGGAGTTTGAGGTTGCTGTGAGCTGTGACACCAGAGCACTCTACCGAGGGCAACACCTTGAGACTCTCTCCAAAAGAAAAAGTAACCATACCCTAAACAATGATAATGTTTATTATCTTGTATATTGTATCCTGTATCTTTTATAGTTGCTGAAGTCAAATGTGACTTGAGTATTAAAATTATTAGCTGGCCATTGTGGCGGGAGCCTGTAGTCCCAGCTACTTGGGAGGCTGAGGCAAGAGAATCGCCTAAGCTGAGGAGTTTGAGGTTGCTGTGAGCTGTGTGATGCCACAGCACTCTACCGAGGGTGGTAAAGTAAGACTCTGTCTCTACTAAAAAAAGAAATTTTTTAATCAACTGCTGGGCACCATGGCTCACACCTATAATCCCAGCACTGTGGGAGGCTCAGGAGGGAGAATTGCTTGAGCTCAGGAGTTTGAGACTTGCCTGAAAGAGAGTGAGACTCCTACTCCTAAAAAATGGAAAAACCCAGCTGGGTGCCATGGTGAGTGCCTGTAATCCCAGTGGCTTCCGGAGACTGAGGCAGCGGGATGCCCACAGCCCAAATGTGAGGTTGCAGTGAGCTGTGACACCACCACACTCTGCTCAGGGCATAGGGTGGGACTCTGTCTCAAAAAGAAAAACAAAAAAGGCAAAGTGGGCAGGGCCTATGGCTCAGTATGTAGGGTGCCAGCCTCATATACCCAGGGTGGTGGGTTCAAATCCGGCCCCAAACTGCAACAAAAAATAGCCAGATGTCATGGTGGGTGTCTTTAGTCCCAGCCACTTGGGAGGCTGAGGCAAAAGGATCACCTAAGCTTAAGAGATGGAGGTTGCTGTGAGCTGTGATTTCATAGCACTCTACAGAGGGTGACAAAGTGAGACTGTTTCTAAAAAGAAAAAAAATAAAATAAAAAATAAGCAAGGAAATTAAAAAAAATAATCAACTTTTTTCCTTTTTTAAAATATGTACATATTTTTTTGGCACTCTCTATATTTCTGTGTCCCTAAAGTTTGTCTTGGATATGTGGAATATCAAAATGTGAAAATGTATAATATATTTAAAACAAAGCAAAGTATCATGTAGCTTGAATTTGCAAGTTTCTGCTGGAGAGGACATTGATTTCTGGATTCATAGAGATATACTTAAATCTCTGTTCTACCATAGCTTAGTATTGAGAGCTTGTGAAAAATTTTTAAACAGTTTTGAATCTCAGAATACCTATAAAAGGAGAAAGGAGTGCTTCCTTCTCAGAGATATTTAAAGATTAAATTACATAAAATCCATCAAATACTTGGCCCAATTCCCACTGCATCATAAGCAATCAATAAATGTAGATATTTTATTGTGACATCATTTTGGTTGTCAGGCTGTTATGATACTGTACATCTGCTCGGACCCAGCCCTGTGCTCGTGTGGGAGCCCAGATGAAGGAAACAGCATCCTTGCAGGGGAGGGGCTGACAGTGCAAGGAGGCAGGGAGCTGCGGGGTGGAATGGGGAGGGCTTCAGTATGGAGGGATGGAGAGGTGGGGATTAAATGCTGTGGGAGCACAGGGCTGAGAGATGGAAGGTGCACAGCGAGCTGCTGATAAAAGATGCCATTTGTTCTGGTCTTAAAATCCTTTGAGTGTAAGAGGTTAGACGATAAGGGAACAGCAGGATGCAGGTGGGGCAGAAGGACTAGAAGCAGGCAGGTGTGCAGTTGAGGGTCAGAAGGAGGGAACAGAAAGGTTTTAAAGGATCTTTTGTGCCATGTAAAGGAATTTGGTTTTCAACTTGTGTTTAACACTAAAGCAGGAGGGTGATCAGAGGGGAACTTTTCCATGACACTATAATTGGCTGGAATTTGTAAGATATCCTGCAAGGATGAGAGGCTGGCAGTAAAGAATTCCGCAGTTAACAGAGTCCTCCAGGAGAAGCCTGGAGATGGCTTAGCAGGCTTGTGGCAGAGTATGCAAGCCCATCAGACTTTATTCAAAATTTTTTGGTATATTTGTACATATTTATGTGGCATATGTGTAATGATCCAGTTGGGGTATTTAGTGTATTCACCACATGAGCATTTTTCATTTCTACATATTGGGTACATTTTAGGTCTGCTCTTACAGCTGTTTTGAAAAACATAATACATTGTTAACTATAGTCACCCTGCTCTGCTGTCGAAGCTTAGAACTTACTCATTCTATCTAACAGCGTTTATACACACGGACTGGCTGACCCCTCTTCACTCCCCTCCCCCCAATACATCCTTCCCAGTCTCTGGGATGGAATTTCCAATGTTTCCTGTGGGCAGTGTGTCCAGAGTGAATACAGTTAGGGGCATGTCTTAGGCAATTCATTCAAGTCTCTCTTCTCAATTAGTGGCTGACCTATTAATTCACCACAAATTATTATAGAGTTCCAGCAATGTTTCCTCTTATAAATCTCCTTTCCCCAAATCTTCCTAAATCTGTGATTTTAATGTGAGGTGAAGTAGCCTGCACTGCCGGCCACTGTGCATCGTCCCAGTGGCCTACGTCGTGATCCTTGCCTGGGGGAATATGTGAAGTAGGCCAGCTCGGCAGCAGCCAGGGGTTTTTATTGAGTCTCCACCTTCAAATCTGTAGATTGCAATTTCTCAGGAGCTGCTTATGTTGATGAAGATGGCATGGCTTTATATAGCCTAATTTACACATATTTCCTTATTCTTTCCCTTTATTTACTTACTTTTATTTTTTATCTCTTTACTTTTACTGTTCATTTACAAGTGGTTTTAAGAGGTTTTTTTTTTTGTTTGTTTGTTTGTTTTACAGTTTTTGGCCAGGGCTGGGTTTGAACCCGCCACCTTGGTGTATGGGGCTGGCGCCCTACTCTTTTGAGTCACAGGCGCTGAGGAGGGCCGTGGTCTCTGTTTCTGGAAGCCTTCCTTGAACACCAGGGCATCACACGGCTGGAGAGAGAGGGGTCAAAAGGGCAAAGGCTGTGTGAAGTCTCCACCCTCAGGACCTAATCACTCCATCAAGGCCCCACCTGTTGATACTGTCAAATTGAAAATTCATACCACAGTGGTGCAGAAATTGGGCCCTGGGGAGCTGGGGGGGAGAGGGAGGAATGGCTCTGGGACTGTGTGATAAGCGTGGGGAAGGAAAAGTCGCAGGTCTTGCTGTACCAAGGAGAGGAGTCTGACCCTAGAATAAGCATCTGGGTCATCTTTCCCCAGAGATGTTCCCCAGACTTACCAGGGAGACTGACAATTTTTTGCGAAGTGAAATTCTCCCTGAAGGACAGAAGAGCAGAGCAGTTTGGGAGAGGCAGACAGGGATAGAGTGGGCTCCTGGCCTTCTTCTTTCCTCAGTTTACCTCTCCTGGAGCCACAGACTCATTTTCCAGAAGTTTTTGTGAAATGTATAAATGTCTTACTGCCTTCAGTTCCATGAGCTCAGGGCATCATCCTTTGAATATCTTTTTATTTAATTTTTTTTTTATCAGAAATGTTTTTATTTTCAAAAGACTTGTTTTAGTCAAAGACCATATGACTGAATTATTTTCTTTTTATAGGATTATTCTTGTTCTCAAGAATCATACTGTTTGTTTCTTTTCATTCTAAAATATATATGAGTAGAAGGTAAAGATATCTAATCCATTGAGGGTCAAACATAGATTCTGAAACAGAGAGAGGACATTTTTAAAGCTATTTTTGAATCCTGTTTGGAAAATATGACACTACATGTGATTTTTGATGGATAGGGTACTTGCAGTTCTCTGTCCTTTTTGGAGGGAGTGAGTTTGTTCCAAGCCCTGGACGGGTACTGGGCCTCTGGGGCACTTCTGTCCCTGCTGCTCTCTGTCTAGTGTTTTCATTTTTGCTTTCTCCCTCAGCTCTCCTCTCTCCTAATTCATAGCTATGGTGCACTGAAGGGGGCTCTGAAGCTCCAAAGTTCACAGTCTTCTTGAGGATCATCTTTTTCCTGAACAATTACTTTATAATCATGCCATGTTATGATGCCAAGCCCTCTCGTTTGACTCTAAACACTATTTTTGGAGACTTCTCACCTCTGTTCATCTTCATTCCATGGTATTTCTGCTTTTCTGGAGGACCTGTTAATGGAATGACAGGCTGTGAGAGTCTGCTTTCCTAGATTACAGATAAATTGTCTAATTGATCTTTGACTCCTCAGCGCACAGCCCAGAGCTTGGCACAAGGCAGCAGATATGTCATTATTGACATGCGACTTGCTTCCTTCATTTTGTTCTTCCAAGGACGCTTGATCAGAAGGTTATTCTGAGTTTAAAAATCTTGACCAAATAAAGTTTTCCCAGGAGAAAACTAGGTTTTTACATTTATTCATACCAATTTATTTTTTCATCAAATTATTTAGTGGCCTCAGTCAATAATGTGTTATAATTTTGTATGCAAAGAAATGAAAAGTTGCAGCAAAGAAATCTACGTGTTTGATTCTTGCATTAACTTAGCTCTGATTTCAAAAAATTGAAATGAACACACATACATTCACACCCCAGTTAAAACTCAGTCAGTCCTGTAGCCCAGCAACATGGAAGACAGATGTGACTGAACAAATAAAAAGTGACAAGGGACCAATTAAAAATCAAACTATCAGCCAGTTATCCCCAAAGATCCAGTTCTTAGAAGGCACTCGTTTTGTTTTTTAGCAAAACCAGAATGCACATTAATTAATTCAGCACCTTAAAGTATAACAATTAATTTGATATCAGTCGTGTGGATAGTGGTGAGTCTGTTTTAGAAATGTCTCTCTCTCTCTCTCACACACACAGAAGTTGAACATCTCTAATTTGAAAATTCAAACTCCCCAAATTTGAAATTCTTTGAGTGCTGACCTGTTGCCACAAATGTGTGACAAGTTACAATCAAAATGCAGGCACACAATAAAGTTTATTTGTGGTCCCCAAGAAAATAGGATCTCTGCCTTCTTTAGCAGTAATGTATCTTTTAATGTGTATGTGAATCATAAATGAATCTCTTGTTTAGACTTCAGGCCCCTTTCCTAGATATCTCATTGTGTATATGTTCCCAAATCTGAAAAAAATCCTGAATTTAAATATTTCTGATCCCAAGCATTTTGATAAAGGATACTCAATGTGTATATTTTTATCTTCTATATTTTGACAATCTGGTTTTTTCTTCATACCTTGGAAAATTGGTGCTATGATAGATTATTTTATAATTAAAATAATGCAGCTGAAGAAATCTCTGTGTTATCAAAATTTAACACTTACAGAAATGAAAGTATTTCGTTCTTCATGGTTATCTACAGTATAGATCATACCACAAACTTTGTAGAAAACTGTATACTAAATGAGTGTATGCTTTCTTTCACTTTTAAATTCTATGTTTGAAAATGAGTATACATGTGAATGGAATTTAATGCATTTTATCTTTAAATCATCAAAATCTGTCTAAAGTTAAAATTTTAGTGAATATTACGTTGTAAAAGTAACATGCAATATAATGCACACATTTTAAGTATATAATATGACACCTTTAATTGTTCATAACAACGCAGTCGTTACCCCAGTAAAGGCAGAGAACATTTCATCATCCCAGAAGCTTTAGGTCTTTGCAGTCTGTCTCCCTCCATGATCCTTCCCCTACAACCGCAGATTGAACAGATTGAATTTCTACCATTCTGTTAGCTTTGCCTGTTCTAGAACTTCATATAAACGGAGTCGCACTATATGTACTCTTTTAAGCTGGGTTTATTTTGCTTGGCATTTTTTGAAATTCATTCGTGCCATGTATTGTACCAGTAGATCCTACATTTTGTTGTTGTTGATTATGAGTGGTATTGTTTGTATAATTATACTAATATTTGTTATTTATCTGGTGGCCATTAGGGTTAAGTTTTTATGTATTCTGAATAATTTTGCTATGAACACTCAAATGCAAGTATTTTTTGTGACTCTATGCTTCAATTTCTCTTGAATACAAATCTATCAGTGTAATTTCTAGGCCACTGGGTAACTATGTTTAACTTTATAAAAAACTGACAAATTATTACCCAATGTTGTTGTAATATTATTCACTCCCACTAGCAAGTTAGGAGAGTTAATTTTGTTTCATCTTTTCTCCTTTCTGGTTGGCCATTGATCTTTCTTGCAAGTTCATGGACTCTTCCCTTGTCATCTTAATTGTCTCTAACATATAACAAGTGAAATTTTCATGTGTTATTCTTCTAGTTCTAAAATTTACATATTTATGGTTCCCAGTTCTCTTTTCATATTGTCTAAGTGTTAACTCGATTAAAGCATATCTTTAAATTTTTAACACTTAGCTGCTTTAATGTCCTTTTCTCTGGAAATTCAACATCTCAGCTGTCAATCATATAGGGGTTGATTGCTGTTGACTACTTATTTTCTTAAGTGCGGATCCCATATTTTTGTTTCTTTGCCTTTGTAATTTCTAAATACAGTGAATTATTGTGATTTCACCCTGCATTTGTATAGGCTTTGCTTTATGCCTTTTGTTTGGATGGAAATGTAGAAAGCCCGAGATTGTTATCTAAGCTGCACAGGTCTGATGTGGCCCAACCTCTAATGCTGTCTCCCAAGCACATCTGGGTAAGGCTGTTTGTATGCTCTGTCAAGTGGTTTTTATCTTCACTAGGATGAAACTTCTGCTCAGACTTGGTGGTTTGCTTCCTGAGCTGGCTCTCTGGGGTGCTAGTGAGGTGTTATATCTATCTTCCTTCCTGATTCAACCCCCTCCCAGTGCCAGACAGCCCTTTCCAAGGACTATGGGGGCCCCATGGCAGGTGTCTGTCCTCTGCCCACTGCAGGTTCTGCCTCCTGTCCCCAGCTGCTCCACCTCCCTGAGCATGGCGGCCACCCCTTCAGTTCAGCAGCACCTTGTATGCTCCTTGCACAGTAGCAGGGAACTCTCTCTCAGATGGAAAGCTGGGCCACTGAATGTCCCTGTTCTCAGGTTCCTTGGTCCTCGCCTGCGTATGTCCCATGTTTGGGAACCATGCCCTCATATGTTTTGTCTTCTTTTCAGTTGGTTGTGATGGGATAACCTGTCTCCTGCTTGTCAGGGCACCATAGCCAGAAATAGAATCTGACTTCATTCTAAACTGTATCCTTCCCTGCAATTTTAGCCCCAGGGCAATGGTTTAAACAAAGGCTTTTACCTTGAGTCAGTATATATTGTAGGCTTCTTCCTACAGACACCTGGAGGTGCCCATCAGCACTCACTGTTCCCTCCTGCAATGAGCCTCTTCCTTCTTATCGATTTAGATTCATCGCAAAGCCCAAATTAGATACAATATATTACTTCTGCACTTAAAAGTATCCTGGGATTTTCTCTTTCCAATTAGGTTAAGAAAAATACTGAGCTTGGGAACAAATCCCTTCAGAGTCTGGTCCTAATCTACATGTTTCAGTTGTATTTTTTGTCTTCTCCAATCCCTACTCAGGCACCCTATGCTTTACCCATGTTAATATTTACTTTTTCCTTTTCCTGACAGTGCGTGTCCCTCCTGGCCTTTATGTCTTTACAAAGGCTATTGCCTTTGCATGGAAGACATCTCTCTCCTTTTCCTGCTTCACTAATGCCTACTCTGTCTTTTCCACCCACATTAAAGCCTGCTGACATCGTGACCCTGCAGTGCTAATTTTTCTCAGCAAGCCTGCAGCGCCTTGTACTTAGTAATGTTAAAATACTTTTTTCAGTGCATTATACTTATTCTTGTGCTCGACCTCCTCATTAAGCTGTGAGCATTCTGGAGCAATATATTAATATCATACCTTCTTAAGTGTCTGATGATGCTGGGTTCTTTGTTAAATAAGCAGAGGATTAATAAATGGATTTCATAAGTTTTTTGTTTGTTTTGTTTTTGAGGTATTTTAATCCCTGTGGCCTTACTTGTGGATTGGAACTGTGTAAGCAATTTGTGTTTTTAATACATCTAAATAGGGAACAAGAAACAACAGCTACAGAAAACTTTCAAAGTAATCGTATCTTTTGGTTGTGACTGTAATGTGAATGCAAACGTTAGAACCCACTTGACACCCATTTCAGCAAAGGAACCAAAATGGAATGTTTAGCTGGCAAGTCTATTTTCTCTCGTAGGGACTTGCTGAATAAGAACAGTCCCCCATATATAATCACTTTAAGGACAGCAGTAGCCCCAAATACATTGTCAACTTTTTAAGTATTAGCTCAAATTCTTAATAAAATCTTTTGGTTTAGTGTAAGACCTGATATATCTGGGTTTATACTTGAAGATCACAGCTGAGCAGCTCTGGCAGAAACATCCATCAAAATATTCAGGAATAAAGTGCAATAAATAAACAGGGTTTCAGGTTTCAAGTAAAAAGTAAATGTTCAGAAGCTATAAATATGACCAAGTCCTTTTTCTTTCCTTCTGTGAGAAAAACAAACAGAAAATCACTTCATCACCAGCTCTAGTAGCAGGGCTGATGGAGCCTCCGTCTTGGTTAACATTTGAATGGTTTGTTTTTTAGTTCAGATGCTGGTTTCCACCAGCTAGGGGCTGTAGTCCTTGGTGGACTGTGGGGAGACACAGGTGTATTGTGCTTGCTGGGGTCAGAAGGTCTCCGGGGACAGATAGTGGTGTCTGCGGGTCCTCTGGCTGCACTGTGCAGGAACATAGGGCCTGTGGTGTGTGCAAAGAGGAGAAAGCACAGCTTAGCCATCCAGTTCATATTGATGGCAATTCAGGTGCAAATGAATTCTGCAGTCAGCCTCCCCACCCCCATCTGTGCCCTTCTCCTCACAGGCATGGGTGGTCTGAGGAAGCTGATTCCCCGCTGTAGCTGTGTTTATTGCTAATCTATAAAACCCATTTATTTCTGAGCCAAGTGGCTCTAATATCCATTAGTGTCAGTACCTGTAGCAAGAGAGGCGTAGGTAGTCATAAATTAGCTTTAATCGTAGGTAATCTTCCCTTAGGAAACCAGCAAAGGAGCAGCAGGGACCTGTGGTGTTGCCTCTATTGGTCTTAGCACCTGCTGACACGGCACCAGCTGAGGGGAGGGGCACGGCCAGCTGCCCTGAGAGTAAACTGGGGTTACGTAAGGGTCTCATTAGGCAGGGATAGATTTTTTTTTTTTAAGATCTTCAAAGTTCTTTTATAATTTGCAAAAACAAAGAAAGAAAGAATGGAAGAGGAACAGTGATTTACTGCCTATTTCCTTTTTTCCTTCCTTCCTTCCTCTCTTCCTCCCTCCCTCCCTCCCTCCCTTCCTTCCTTCCTTCCTTCCTTTCATTGTTGGGGAATCATTGAGGGTAAAAAGAGCCAGGTTACACTGCTTGCATTTGCTGGGTAAAATCCCTCTAATAACAGTGTCCCTCCCCCAAGAGGTATGTCACACACCATGACCCTCCACCTGCCTCCCTCTGTCCCTCTCTCTACTTCCCCTCTCCCCCTACCATGTACTAGCATCAATTGTCCTCATATCAGAATTGAGTACATTGGATTCTCGCTTCCCCATTCTTGTGATGCTTTACAAGAAGAATGTACCTCAGGTCCATCCAGGTTAATACTAAAGATGTAATGTCTCCATCTCTTTTAATGGCTGAATAGTATTCCATGGTGCACATATACTACAGCTTGGTAATTCTTTCTTGGATTGGTTGGCATTTAGGCTGTTTCCACATTTTGGTGATTGTAAATTGAGCTGCAATAAACAGTCTAGTGCAAATGTCCTTATGATAAAAGGATTTTTTATTTTCCTCTAGGTAGGTGCCCAGTAATAGGATTGCAGGATCAAATGAGAGGTATAGTTTTTCTTTGAGGAGTCTCTATACTTCTCTTCAAAAAGGTTGTATGAGTTTGCAGTCTCACCAGCAGTATAAAAGTGTTCCTTTCTCTCCACAACCACACCAGCATCTGCAGCTTTGAGTCTTTAGGATGTGGGCCATTCTCACTGGGGTTAGGTGATATCTCAGGGTGGTTTTGATTTGCATTTCTCTGATAATTGGGGACAATAAGCTTTTCATCATACACTTGTTAGCCATTCATCTATCTTCTTTAGAGAAGGTTCTCTTTATCTCACTTGCCTATTGATGTAAGGGGTTGTTGGCTTTCTTTTTGTTGCTTAATTTGAGTTCTCTATAGATTCTAGTTATCAAGCTTTTGTCCCATTTATAATAAGCAAATATATTTTCCTATTCTAATGGTTGTCTGTTTGCTTTGGTTGTTGTCTCCTTAGCTGTATAGAAGCTGTTCAGTTTAATGAAGTCCCATTTGTTCATTTTGTTGTTGCGATTGCCACTGGAGTCTTCTTCATAAAGCCCCAGCTGATATCTTCAAGCGTTTCCCCCACACTTTCTTTGAGGATTTTATAGTTTCATGCCTTAAGTTTAAGTCTTTTATCCATCTTGAATCAATTTTAGTGAGTGGAGAAAGGTGCAGGTCCCGTTTGAGTCTTTTACATGTGGTCATCCAGTTCTGCCAGCATCATTTATTGAATAGGGATTCTTTCCCCCAGTGAATGTTTGGTTTGTCAAAGATCAGGTGGCTATAAGATGTTAGTTTCATCTCATGATTTTCTGTTCAATTGCAGATGTCTATGTCTCTATTTTTGTGTCAATAAGATGCTGTTTTGATCACTATGGTCTTGTACTACAGCCTAAAGTAGTTGGCTAATGTCCCTGGCCTCGTTTTTATTACTAAGAGTTGCCTTAGCTGTATGGGGTTTCTTCTGGTTCTATACAAAATGAATGATTATTTTTTCTGCATCTTGAAAGTATGATATTGGTATTTTAATGGGAATTGCATTGAATCTGTAGATTTCTTTGGAAAATATAGACATTTTAAGAATGCAGTTAACTCCTTGCCACTAGATTACAGTTTATCATCAAAAAAGTCATACATCATGAGCAGTGCCTATGACTTAAAGGAGTAGGACGCCAGTCCCATATACTAGAGGTGGTAGGTTCAAACCTGGCTCTGGCTGAAGGGAGGGGGGAAGTCATACATCATGATCAAGTAAGTTTCATCCCAGGGATGTAAGGCTGGTTTAACATACTCAAGTACAGAAACATAATTAATTTGCCATATTAATAGAAGCAAAAACAAAGACCATATGATCCTCTCAATAGATGCAGAAAAAGCATTTGATAAAATTCAACATCTTTTTCTAATTAGAACTCTGAAGAATATAGACATAGGTGGCACATTTCTTAAACTGATCAAAGCCAGCTACAACAAACCCACAGCTAATATTATACTCAATGGCATAAAACTGAAAGCTTTTCCACTAAGAACTGGAATAAGACAAGGTTGTCCTTTATCACCACTATTATTCCACATAGTGCTGGAAGTTCTACTTAACACGATCGGGCAAGAGAAGGAAATAAAGGGCATCCAAATGGGTGCAGAGGAGATCAAACTCTCTCTCTTTGCCGACAATATGATCTTATACTTAGAGAACCCCAAAGACTCAACCCCAAGACTATTGGAAGTGATCAAAAAATACAATAACGTCTCAGGAAATACAATCAGTGTCCACAAATCAGTAGCCTTTATATATGCCAATAACAGCCAAGTTGAGAAGCTCTTAAGGACACAATCCCCATCGCAGTAGCTTCAAAGAAAATTAAATACCTAGGAATATACCTAACAAAAGAGGTGAAGGACCTCTATAAAGAAAACTATGAAACCTTAAGAAAAAAAATAGCAGAATATATGGCTGGGAAGAATCAACATTGCTGCCTGTTTTCTCACCTGTCTCTTCTCATTGTGGCGTCTGCTACTGCTCAGTTACTGTGTGGCATTGTCTTCCTCCTTTTGAAACCAAATATATCATATCTTTTAATCCTTCAATATCCTCTCTCTCACAGCCTCACTTTTTGCTTTTCAATTAAATATATGCTTTACAAATTTTGGTTGTTATTCATATTTTGTAATTTGAACTACTTATTTATTTATTTATTTATTATTTTTTGCAGTTTTTAGCCAGGGTAAGGTATATGGAGCTGGTGCCCTACTCCTTTGAGCTACAGGCGACACCCTGAACGACCTTTTTAAAAAATTTCTTTAATTTTAGTAGAAATTTTTTTTAAATTTACTCCCACAATGACAGTGCTTCTGTTCGCACTGAATGCAGTGATATGCATGTTTCACAGACATTTATTAGGTCACTGCTGTAGACCAGGTTTGGGGTTTGAAACAGCTCAGATGAATATTAATGTTCTTGCATCCCTGAGGCTCTGACATGTGGGTGACCAGGGTGATGGTTCAGAATGTACCCTCCTTGGTCATCTGGGGACCCTTTTGTCAGTTGTGCTCTGCTCAACCTGTGGAACGGCATCTGCAAAGTCAGAGGAGGGCCTGGCCCTTGAATGCACACACAGTTCATAAACATGCTCATCTGTGTGAGCACACTTTAGGTTCTTCCCAGGGCCTGGGTGGGCTCTGGTGGCTCTAGGGTTCTGAAGAGTTTTCCTCATTTACTTCGTGGTGAGTCTGCCTCTGAGTGGATGCTCAGTGGATAGGTGAACCTACCACACACACTTTCTCCTCATCTAAGCCCATGTCTCTTGGAGTTGCTGACTAAGCTCATCTTTATAACGTGTGAGGCAGACATTGAATGACCCCTGTGCCCCTGTGTCTGGGCCAGTCCTCACTTACATCCTGGGGTTCCTTCCAAGGTGAACAGATACACAGTGAAGTGAGAGAGTCTGGGTCCCATTCTGGGCCCCTGGAAGTCCAGAAGTTTTAGGTCCATGTGACCGCAGGACCAGGGCCATAAACCCTAGGACACATTTGAGAGTGAAAAACTGGCAGAGTGGATGGATACTGAAACTTCGAGTAAGGGTGAATGCCCTTCACACCAACACATCCCTCTAAGGCAAGTGAGGCAATTCCAGCCTGCAGGCATGCCACTGTAACCCTTCCACTGTCACACTGCCAGACACGTTTATGTACATATCACCTATGGCTACTTTCCCACTATAAGAATGGCAGAACTGAATCTTTCTAACGGCAATTGTACAGCCTAAAAAGTGAAACTTATTTACTATTCTTCCTTTAAGAACAGGTTGCCAATGCTGACTATAATAGATAAAACACAATTGAAGAATGACGCTCTTTGAGGAATTTTTCTGATTTATCTCAAGACTTGGGAATGATCCTGTTCATCTTCAGAATTATAATCTCACCTCAAAATGAGACACTTATATCAAAAATGTCCCCAAATGGAAGTTCTCTTTCTCCTGTTAACCTTTTAGATTTTATGGATGTAATAACTATCTCCTAACATTAATAATACTTCTTTATGTTAAGTTGGCATTAATTGAACAAAAATGAACATTTTGTGACATATATCTCCTCTCATTTTTATGACAATTTATTATGAGTCATTGGGGTTTATTTTTAATAGTTCTTCATGCTCCATATGGATAGAATAGTTTGAGGTAGGTCTTTTCTGCATATGCCATGGCCACATTCATGGCTTCCAGGCTATTCTCTTATGAGCTAGTGTGAACTTTCCCAAGGATACACAGTTGGCAAGTGGAGAATGTGAAATTTAATCTGAATCTGTATGATTCCAAAGTTTATGCTTCTAGTCACTGTATTAGTTTCTTGTGACTGCTGTGGTGAATTACTGTCAACTAGTGGCCTTAAAATATACCTATTGTCTTAAGAGTTTTAGAGGTCAGGAATCTGAAATATGTCTCACTGGGCCAAAACTGAGGCTCTATCCCTTGGAGGCCTTGGGGAGAACCCACGTTCTTGCCTTTCCTTCTTCTGGAGACAGCCCATGCCCTCTGCTTCTGGCCCCTCCTCACTCTCCTGCCTCCTTTTCTACTTTTAAGGGTGCTTGTGATTACTGTGGGCCCAATCAGGTAATGCATAATGGTCTCTCCCTCCTATTAATCACATCTGCAGTCTCTTTTGCCATGTGGGGTGACATAGTTACAGGCTCTGGGGATTAGGTTGTGGACACCTTTTATAGTGGGTGTGAGGGGAGCACACAGTCACTATACAGAAGTCACCATTGCAGTGTTGGCTTTTATTTTTCGTTTGGCTTCAGCAGGAGCACAGGAGACTGTGGAAAGGGGTATAACCACACGGCATATGGGAATGCAGGCACAAGTCCTCTGGAGCTGGGCCACAGGTGTCCCAAGTGCTTTGTTTCCTCCTCACGGTAGCCTTGCATAATCTTCCCGAGTCTCATATTGCTCTTTCCTAAAATGAGAGTAATCATGGTAAGTATCTCATCAGTTTTCTGAGATGAAATGATTTAAAATGTCATCCACTTAGCAGAGAGCCTGAATGCCTACTCTGTGCACACACCCCAGGGACATGTCTAGGTGAATCTGTTTCAGCCTCCAGCTGTGAAAGAAAAGCATTCTTTAAGTAGAGGAAGATGCCTGTCTCTCTACAAGTAGGAATTCTTTCCTTTTCCTTTCATATCAGCATGACATTTATGTGAAGAACACATTCCAGACGGAGGCACAGAGGGTCGGCTTTAAATTATGCACGGCTCATAGTAGGTAGTGTGTAACTCAATATTTTCTTTTGCTCAGGAAATACATTTTCAAACGCCTGTAAGTGAGAACAGTTGAGTTTGTGTACTTTCTGCTCTGCATATCAAAATTGAGGAGATTTGATATTAACTTTTACCACTATTAAACAAATTCTCCTAACCTCGCCATAGAAAGGGCACTATGGTCACTGTTGAAAATCCATTTTGTGCCATTTAATTAGGTCAGCTTGTCACCTCATTAAACAAACAGATACCCTAGGAAAGTCTGAACCCACATCTCTTCACTTACTGGCTGGAACCGAGGAAAGCAGTTGATGTGGTTTTATGCTTCAGTGTATGAGGAAGGCAACGATAACTCTTATCAGGTGCAATTTACAGAATGCACTGACAACACTTTAAAGTCTTTACAAATCACAATAAAGAAACTCATGAATTAATATTCATGCTTGCATTATCCATAATCGATACGAGGAATGTAGCTCCTCGATAGTTTTCCACAGTGCACTGGAAACACTGCCTGGTTGCTTTCCAGAATTCATGGTAATTAACTTTTTGATCTTAGGCAAATTGCATGATCTGAGTTTCCTTTTTCAAGGGAGTATTTTTCACCTGTTGAGACATAAAAAACTTTCTGAATCTGTTTATATGGCTCCAAAATATTCTTCTTGCAAGTATTTATGTGCTTAAGGCAGATAAAAACTAATTTTAATAGATTTAGACTGTTCTAAAGATTGAGTTAAATCAATAATTACTTTTATTTTGCATAGTGCCTGATGTTCTCTGCAACATTTAGATAGCTTGGCCCCATACCTTCATTTTCTCATTAACCATGAATGGCAATTTCTAACCCTTTTAGCTAGAATAAAACAGATGCACTGACATGGCATCTATAGCCACTAAAGTCATTACCTTATATCCTATTTTTAATTACCTTAATTATTATTTAAAATGCAATTAAAATATGTAAATATATTCTATTATGCATAGCATTAGAACTTTTTTCTCTTGCCTATTCAGTTATTGGGAAATATGACATCAAAGCAACTATTCCTAAGAGGAGAATGATGTGTTCTATAAGGCATTTGACTAATTGCCTCCTTTCAGTGACAGTTTGACACCAGGAGAATTTCTTGACAAATAATCAATTCAGTAAAGCAAGCTTCCCTTTTTCTAAAAATAACTAGAACCATTGAATAAAAAGTAAAAATATAAAGAATGACTTTAAACATAAACAAGCTGAAAAGAAAGGGCAAGTCTTACATCCCAGGAAAGACAAGGGAGCAACCAAGGGGAAGGTAGCTTTCCTGCTATCTCGGCCCCGGAATATCACACACAGGTGCTGGGCTAGAGACCAGAAGTCGAGGTTTTATTTTTGGCAGTTTTCGCTGGGATTGGGCTCGAACCTGCCACCCCCGGTATATGGGGGCAGCACCCTACTCCTTGAGCTACAGGTGCCACCCCAAAAGTCGAGGTTTTAACACCCACACAGGGCAAGGAGGCACGGACTCCACGGAGGCAGAGACAGGACATCTGCCTCATGTCTGCAAGGCATGAAGCCAACTAGCGGATCCTTCCCATTGGGAAAGAGGAAGCAGAAAAGTGGCTTCTTCACTAAACATCAGGGACTGAGGCTGGAATAAAATAGGAAGGTTTTTGAAATTTTAAACTAAGCCTGTGGAGAGAAATTTGAATTTGCTCAAACACTATGGTGCTGGAAAGAAAAGATGATAAATTAGCATGAAAAAACAGCCCTGGGATGCATGAAATCTCTGATTTCCAACCAAAAGCATATATGAGATCACACATGGGCATTCTTCCACAAGCCGGAATATACAGAAAATTACAGGAAAGACAGAAGAACTCCCAAGAAGTTCTCTTGCTCCTGCATGCACAAGTTCAAGTCCAATCAAGTAAATAAATGGCTGCAGGACAGCAATGAGAATAAGTGAAAAGCAATAAAACAATGCAAAATAAAACTGGAGGCTAGAGACAGTAGAGGGGTTTGGAAGATTATAATAGAACTAGCCAAATACAGAATTAATGAAGGAGGATAAATATGGAGAAATCATTCAGCATCAAGTACAGACAGATGAAAAGAATAAATAATAAGAGAGATTTAGAGACAGGGAGAAAAAGTTGCAAATGTCAAATAATTATAGAAGTTCCAAGAGGTAGAAAACAGGAATGAGAGAGAGAGAGAGGGGATGACCCAATTTGAAAGGTTCACAGGGGAAATGTTACAGAATGGAGAAAAGACTTGAGTTGTTAAATATAATGAACAGAATTAGTACAATCTGCTGTGTCAGGAGCCAAATGACGCCAGATGGCCGCCCATCCCCACCCCCGAGAGTGTGCTAACCTTTATCAGATAAGGAGCTGCTTTTCCCTTATCAGACAAGGAGCTGTTCTTCCCAGAGAAGCCATAAAATGTTTCAGACACATCGTTTACATTCCCAGCAGGAGATTGATGAAAGCTTCAGCTCAGCCTTAACTCCCGCATTCCTCTACCCCACCTCTTGTCTTCTCTGAGTGCTTTAAAAACTGACCTATTACCTCCATTAAACAGACCTTGACAAGGAATCTGCTTGGTCTCTTCTGTCTTTCTCGCCTATTCTTTTCCAGGCTGGGTCCCCCTCGCCCCACAAATAACTGTGTCCCGCAGGACGGGACAGGTGGCGCCCAACGTGGGGGCTCGAGGTACGGACCCTCGCCGGACGGACCCCCCTTTTGAAGACCCCGGGAGACGTCCCCGGACAACCTGAAACTGCAGCTGCCGTCTCGCCGCCCACAAGTCGGATTGTGCCGCATGAGTTGAAAGTTTCATTCCCTTTTCATTCCGTCCCATAAGAATGGGCCATAAATTGTCTAAAGAGGCGATTTTCATACAGGATTTAAAAGCCTCATTCAGAGAAAGAGGAATTAGGGTTAAGAAAAAAGACTTAATAAAATTTTTCATTTTCATAGACCAAGCCTGTCCTTGGTTCCTCATTAGTAGTCCAGAAATACACCCTGGAAAATGGCAAAAAGTAGGTAGAAATCTTAATGACCTTTTAAAAACTCAAGGGCCAAACGCCGTCCCCGCCACAGTTTTTTCCTACTGGGGGCTCATCCGAGATATTGTTGAGGGAGCCCACACAGACCCCAATAAGCAGCAACTCCTATCTGTGGCCGAGTACTGCCTCCGCCCTATTTCCCGGTCAGCTTCCGCGACCTCTGTCCGTTCTCGCTGCCCCTTGGATTCTGAGCCTCCCTCCAATCTTCACTTTCTGTCTCCTTCTCCTTCTGTTGCTCCTTCTGTTACTATTAACATTCCCCCCTCAGAGAAACCCCCTCAGCAGGCCACACCCCTCTACTCTACCCTACTCTTCCTACGGACCTTCCCTCTAGCGACCCCCTTACATGCCCGGTCTTCCAAAAGAAATTGTCAAACATTGATCCCCTTGAGCCAAGAGATGGGGAGACCCTCGAGGAAGAAGCCGCTTGCTATCATAACCCTGATTTACCTCCACTCGC
>NW_003852466.1:8992673-9062165 GCF_000181295.1 Otolemur garnettii
CGGCCATGCACTCTAGCTGTTACCACCAAGTAGCCGTCTGCCTTCAAGATGGTAATCAATTCTTTACAGCCACCCCCACACGGACCCCCCCTGGTTCATTTGGGGGAGACTGGACTTCCGACACCTGTGTAGTCCAGTGTCCCGGAGGATCCACAAAATATGCGCAAGCCTCCTGCCTTGCTCAGGTAGGAGAGCCCGCCTGCTGGCCTGTAAATGCTCCCATTCACATCTCAGACGGTGGGGGACCCACAGACATGGTCAGGGAAGAAATAGTCCAACAAACCATTCAACGTCAAGCAGAAAGCCTACTTCCAAAGCCCAACTATAATCCCCTCCTTAAAG
Source organism: Otolemur garnettii (assembly GCF_000181295.1). Classification (NCBI taxonomy): domain Eukaryota; kingdom Metazoa; phylum Chordata; class Mammalia; order Primates; family Galagidae; genus Otolemur; species Otolemur garnettii. The sequence goes on from NW_003852466.1 coordinate 8,993,016, forward strand.
TCGTGCCCAAAGGTGTCGACCTAGACCCCCAAACTATGTACATCCTTGAGTCTGCCCATTTACTCCTTAATTCCACCAATTCTCTACTGGCTTCGGACTGCTGGCTTTGTCTAACCTTAGGACATTCTTGGCCCCTGGCCTTCTCGGCGCCAGCCGTCTCTCCCCTTAAGCTTACCCTAAACAATTGCAGCAATACCAAACCCTTTAAAGTTCAACCTTTCAATTTTAGTGCTTCCACATGCTATTGGAGCCCCATGCAAAACAATTCTTTTGATGTTAATCTAGGGTTTATATCTTTTACTTCTTGTCCTCTCATTATTAACTCTTCCCAGCCTGGATGTCTCCCTCCTGGTAAGGTATTTGTGTGCGGAGACAATATGGCCTACCCTTTCTTACCTATAAATTGGACAGGCCTATGTGCCCCTGCTTTATTAGCTCCCGATATAGACATTCTTCCGGGAGATGAGCCTGTCCCCCTCCCGAGTTTTGATATGTTCACCCCCAGACATAAAAGAACCCTTCAGTTCATTCCATTCCTAGTAGGACTTGGTGTCACTGCCGCCCTAGGTACTGGGTCAGCAGGAGTAGGAATTGCAATAGATTCCTATCAAAAATTATCTCAACAATTAATCTCAGACTTAAATGTCATGTATGAATCTCTAAAAGACATTCAAGACCAAGTTGATTCCCTGGCTGAAGTAGTTCTCCAAAATCGTCAAGGATTAGACCTACTAACCGCAGATAAAGGAGGAATTTGTCTCATCCTCCAAGAAAAATGTTGTTTTTATGCTAATAAATCAGGCATTGTAAGGGACAGAATCAAAAAACATCAAACAAAATTAGAACAAAGGCGCAGAGAACTTTTTGAAAACCCTTTATGGAATATGTGGAATGGCGTCCTTCCCTATCTCCTCCCTCTCCTTGGACCCCTAGTTAGTTTCCTTTTAATCCTCTCTTTTGGACCTTGGATTTTCAGAAAAATCACAGATCTTATCAAAAGCCAAGTCAATACAGCTCTTAAGAAAACAGTCGAGGTTCACTACCATCGCCTCACAACCCAGGATATAAATCCTGAAGAATTTAGTACTCCCCTTGAAACCCCCCTCTACAGCTCTTAATTTTACTCTTCTTGCCCCGGAGGCAAGACCTTCTTGGCTTTGCAGGCTGTGGAGACGCCAATGACGGGATTATTGTGATGCCACAAGCTAGAGGCATGCCGTTCCCTGGCTGCAAGGAAACTCCATGACGGAATTATTGTAGGTCCACAACCTGAGCCCTTCAAAAAGAAGGATACCAGGAGTGGAAGCCACCTACATAGCCTAAGACAGAGACCTTGCCCATTTTCTTTTAAAACTACAGCACTAGATGTAGATGCCCATCACATAGCCTAAGACAGGCCCTCCACCCGTGTTTACTAGCCAAGCTTAATTAAAGAATAGAGGGGGAGATGTCAGGAGCCAAATGACGCCAGATGGCCGCCCATCCCCACCCCCGAGAGTGTGCTAACCTTTATCAGATAAGGAGCTGCTTTTCCCTTATCAGACAAGGAGCTGTTCTTCCCAGAGAAGCCATAAAATGTTTCAGACACATCGTTTACATTCCCAGCAGGAGATTGATGAAAGCTTCAGCTCAGCCTTAACTCCCGCATTCCTCTACCCCACCTCTTGTCTTCTCTGAGTGCTTTAAAAACTGACCTATTACCTCCATTAAACAGACCTTGACAAGGAATCTGCTTGGTCTCGTTCTGTCTTTCTCGCCTATTCTTTTCCAGGCTGGGTCCCCCTCGCCCCACGAATAACCGTGTCCCGCAGGACGGGACACTGCTGGTCTACTGAGTGTCTGACTTAGGAGATAGAACCTTGATAGCTGAAGCCAGTTACAGTCTAGACAGGCAGGGTCATGTAACCAACAACTATGTCACAGGCTGAACACACCTGATATTTATTTCTTGCTTAAGTATCTAATTTAACCTGAAAAGAACGAATATGAAAGCAAAAGTTAATAAAGGAGAAAGTTGAAAAACAAGAATAATTGATTGATATATCCAAGAGCTGAACGTTACAAAAATATAAAGAGAATAGATTTCTGAGAAATCGCTATTTGTTTTTGATGAGAATATTTTGAAAATCATTCTTTCTTAATGAATAATTTAACAATGGATAGTAAGATAATGAGATAATATCAAAATAGCACCTGTAGAAAATTTCTAATAATGAAGGATTGCTTTTACATAGTCTCTCTGCTCTAAGCAAACTTTCAAACTTTTTAAAGAACACATTATACAATATTGTAGAATATACTAAGAGATGATGACCTATCAATTTATTGGCTGAAATTAGCATACTCCTGATAATAAACCTTAAGACAGCACCAATGAAATTATACCCTAGTGTCATTTTTGGATAAAGAATAAAAAGTTTTTAACCTTTTTTAAAACTTGTCAGTCAAATTGTGAAGAAAAGTCCAGCACAATTAAGAAGGGATAAAACCTGGAATCTAAGCCTAAGTCTGTATCAATATAAGTCATCACATTAGAATATATTATATAGTTTTAAGATCCATGTGGTCACGGCGGAGTGTGCCAAAGTGACCTTTGCTAAAATTGAAAACACACTTAAGTCTTGGTCACATTTTTTTCCAAGTAAAAGTTGACTTATTTGGTATTTGAATCTTTAAACCTGAAGGCAGGAATGTTACTTCTAGTTTTAAACAAAATACCCTAACGTACTGCTGTATATATGTGTGTATTTTTTTCTTCTTCTTTTTTTTTTTAATTGTTGAGGATTCATCAAAGGTACAAGAAACCAGGTTACACTGATTGCATTTGTTAGGTAAAGTCCCTCTTACAATTGTCCTTGCCTCCAAAGGTGTATCACATACTGAGACCCCTCCAAAAAGAAAACACACTTAAAATGAAAATAACAGCAGCATTCTTAGTAGTCTTGATATAGAAACGTCTTTTCTTACCATGGTATTCATTTATTCAATCAATCAGTAATTAACTTAATATTTATTGTGTTTACTGTGTTCTAGCTATTTGCTTAATAAAAGACACACAATAGCATAGTAGATTATGAATCACTGGTTTAAAACTGGCAAATAGCCAGCAGCAGTCCTGCATCTGTGCCAAATATTGCTGAGCTCTCAGAGGACCTCTGCCCACTGAATGTGATCTCCAGCATCTTTTAGACTTGGCAGCCACCAGTTACTCCATTTGACTGGACTTGGCTTATGAGATGAGACCTCCTGGTGACCTTTCACTAGAACTATGTCCATCTAGAAACCAGAGGTGGCTCTGTTACCACTAGTTTTCATTGCTTTTGATTTTCAGTGCAATAAGCCATCTTGGGTCAAATGAATGGAGATACAAAACAGAGACTGCTCATTTTTATAACTGGAATTTTTTTTTTATTATTTCAGAATGTTGTCTAAAAGGGAGAATTGTAAGAGGAGGTGGTGATCGTGAGATCTCTGTCATCATGGGATGGCTGAGGGTCCTGACTGCAGGCTTCACTTGCACTGTGAAGGTTAGAGCTAAGTCCTACCCTCTGTGAATGTGACAGGGCAGAACAGTGGGAATTAGATTTGGGTGGAGAAGCTCTGAAATAGAATGGCTTTTATGTAGTGGAAAGAGATTCACACAAATCATCAAATCAAAATTTTTTTGCAGGTTTGAGGACACAAGTGAAATTTATAAATCAAGTTATACAGTTAAGTAGAATAAAAATAAAATTCTTATCACTTGGTTGGCATGTAGAAAAGACTCTTACCTAATATGCCTGCCTGTCTAATCTAGCTCTCTCTGATCATCTTCCTCTATCTCTCTACGTCTATTTCTATGTATCAATTTATCTATCATCTTCCACCTGTCATTCTTCTCTGTCATCTCTCTGTATCTATTATCTATCCCTTCCTATCATTTCTCTATCTCTGTCACCTATCATCTATCAAACATTTATCAATTTTCCTACTATCACTGTCATGACATAGGGGCATGATTTCAGAGGCTTAGAAGAAATCACTCAACATTTTTGTCAAATGACGTGAATTTTACCTTATAGAGAATTTTTCTTTTGGTCATTATCACCTTTTATGTCAATATCATGGTATACTTTTACATACTATTTCATGTTTGAAACATCAGTTGATACCTTTTAACTGACTGATACTTTTTAAACCAGGAGCCCTCTTCGAGTCCTATTTTTAATCTAGACTAGTAGCTAGGAAATGCTAGAAATTGTGGACTGAATGAAAAGGTTAATGTTTTATGTCACAATAAGAAATTAAAATCGTGTTTTATTAGTGTGGATTTCTTATCCCAGGATGTATGTTAGTTAATTTTGTGTGGCTTTTAGACATGACATTTAATAACATTGTCTCACACAGGGAAGAATGTGTTCTTTTTTCCTTTTCAAATATTTTTCTGTTTGTTTTTTTTCCTTTTTTTTTTTGGTTATGACCTGGGAGAAAGTCTTTCCTTGGGGACTACATGTCTTTAATATCTGGTACTTGTTAATCAACCTTTGAAGCCAAAGGGAAATGCTTTTCAGGCCCAGAGATTTCAAAAGGTTACTGTTTGTAAGTAAAATTTTCTAAGACTTTTTAAAAATTTATTTGTATTTTGTTCTGACTATGAAAATTACACCAAAAAGCTAATTTATTATTCATGTCTACCATTGGTATTAAAAAGAATTTAATTATTAGTAGCTGCAATGCTGTAAATGTCCAAATCTTTGTTCAAATAAGCCAATTTCCAGTGCACGTGAATTTTGGATGAGTATGAACCTGCCTCCCTTCTGTGTTGAAGTCTGTCCTGACTCCAGGACTGCAGGACGCATTTCTGCTCTGCTCTCTGACCCTGTCGATTTTATATTTTTATTGTTTCTTTGTTTTCTTAATATCTTATATCCCCCCCCTCTCTTTTTTCCTCTAATTCATCACAACACAAAGTTCAGATGATTATTGCTATTATTAGAAATACTAATAAATACAGAGTTCTGAATTCTGTACTCTGCTTTTGAAAAATTGACAAGCATTACATTTTTAATTCTCCATAAAATATTACCAAAATACTTTAGATTATTTTCCTTCACCAAAGTACCAGAGAGAAAAGTTTCTCCTCTTGTAAAAGCAAGAAGTGGATAGTATTACATAGTTGTTTAAAAAGAACAAAGTCACTTGATTTTTTTCCATTTGTTTACTTTTCTGTGCTATTTCTGTAGCAGAGTTAATGTTTTTAAGCTTAGCATGTAACTTTCTAAAACACATGCATTTTTAATTAGGAATAATTTTTAAAGAAAAATATGATATCTTTAAAGTCTCTAAGGAAAAAAAATCTAGAATCTGAGATAATCCTTCAGTAAAAAGTACTCTGAGAAAAATTTCTTCTGGGTAAAGAGACTAACATTTTTTTTTAATGGTGTTTTTAGTGACTATAAGCTAACCATTACATTATTTCATACTGTGTTTTGATCTGACTAAGCATGATAATAGGGTAGGATGTTAATTGTTGTTTTAATTTCTCTGATTTAAAATGTCATTGACTTTTCTCAAATGGAAGCAGTTGTTCTGGGACAGAAGAAATTTTATTCTGTGTGAGAATACACGAAGACATTTTCCTTTTTTTTGAAGATACGTTTTAAGTATATTTTCTCTCTAAAAGCCACTAAATGTTCATATTTGCTCTGGAAATTCAGAAGTATCTCAGAAAGATTTTCCACAAGGACACTTTATCACAAAGCTCCCCGCTGCTGTGTTTGTGGGAAGGGTTTGCTAGGTTAAAATCATATATTTGTGCACTGTCTGACACTCTCTGAATCAGATGAGCACATACAGCCTTCCAAAAACTTCCATATAGGACCTCTGCCCTTGTGTCTCTGTGAGGGATCCCGTCAAACAAAAGTTATTATTACCAGTCCTTCTGAAGCAGATTTTAAGTCACCTGTCATTTTGAAATTAGGTTTGAATTGACGTTGTTGTCTTTGTGGCATGAAATGGCTCATAGCAAGTTCTGCAAATCTTTTCTTTCACCTCTGTATGTATGTGCATCAAAATAGCAACAGAAGCACCACTTTTTGACATAGCTATACTCTGTTTACTCTTATTGTTTCGCACATGTTTTTGTTTTGAAATAATAAAAAAGATTAGAAGGTAAATTTAAACATGGGCAAGTGTGTCACTATCAAAGGCAGGAGACTCTTTATGAGGCCAGTTTGCATCGTTGCTTTGGGTAGTGCTCTGTAATGCTGTACACATCCAGGGCCGTGGTGTTAGAGGTAGCTGGTGTCTTCGCATCGGCTCCTGTGTTCAGTCAACAGAGGCGTGGTGTGCATGGCCCTTGTCACTGTGGGGACAGTGCCCCGTGTCCGGTTATATAGCTCCTTACAGTTAGAACCATGCCGCCTCACATTGGATTACTACTTTTAAGTATGGAACAAATGTCGTGGAATATCAGATTTGAGGAGGAAAACTAACAAGTAAATCACACACTAAAAGCATTAATACAAAAGCTGCTTTATATTTTTACTAGCAACCAATTTTAACCAAGAAAGAAGAGATACAGTATCTACAACTGAAAAATGTAAGAAAATAGGATTGACATCTTCCAGGGTAATGCAGATGAATAAATCAGAGAGATTTCCAGAACTTACCGAACATGGATTTTCCTCCCAGGAGGCGGGGCTGGTTTATTCTTTCAAACAGGCTATATGCCATTCATAAGTCACCCAATATGGGATGTGTACTAAGTCTCAGCAGAAGGCACTCTGCATTTCTTGGACTTAGCATGAACCATGGTAGAAGCAAAGTGCAGCCATAGGGATGGGAGTGGTTAACGTTTACCATTATTATTCAAGACATGAGAAACAGATCAATGACAAACGACTGATATTAACAAAACCAAGGTTGACTATCTGGGAAAGTGCAGTGTTCTAACTTCTAAAACCTGAAAGTACCATTTCCTTTCTGGAAACTTAACAATTCATGGATATAAACTTGATCTTATTTAACCTCTTGGTTGCCACTATCCATTATTTTTCATATTCCCTATAATTTAATTTTAATCAGAGAGCAACATAATCTTTGTTTAGTACTTACCTCAATAGTATGTGGGAAATCTCTATAACTTCTGCTTAGTCTTGCTGTGAATCTAAAACTACTCTAAAAATAAATTAAAATTTATTTAAAAATTAATTTAATGGGTTCTTTCCAGATAGATTAAAAATTATGTTACATTAAGCCTAAGCAGTTAATAAAAATGAGACAACAGTAGCATTTTGAGCAGGAAACTTGTTCTTAAGAAATAGGAGTGAATTGGATATGAAATGGTGGGAGTTACTGATCATGTTAGTTTCCCAGGACTGCCATAATGAAGCGCCAGAAACTGGGTGGCTTAGGACAAGAAGAATTTTAGCAGGAATTTATTGTCTCATGGTTCTGGAGGTGGAATGTCTGAGATCACAGTGTCAGCAGGGCCACACTCCCTCTGACACAGGTGGGGATCGTTTCCCTCCTGTCAGTTTCCGGGGGTTTCCCAGGAATCCTTGCTGCACCTTGGCTTTTGGTGGCAGCAACACTTCTGTCTCTACCTGTGTGACATTGTCTATTCTCAGGTATGTCTGTGTCCAAATGGCCTTTGTCTTATAAGGACATAGACTCACTGGGATAGAGTCAACCCATCTTAACTTGGTTACATCTGCAAAAACCTTCCAAATAGTAAGACCATATCGACAAGTACCAGTGGTTAGGACTTCAGCATAACTTATTTTATGGAAATGATTCAATGATAACTGAAGTTTACTTTGTTACATAATAAAATATTTTTTATTTATTTTGGAGGTTGTTACAGCCTTGGATAAATCATTCTTTTACGCATTTTGTTGGAAACACGGTAAGGCACAGACCAATAAAGAGAAACAAGATGTTTTGGCAAAGATTTTAGATGATTTGACTTTAAGTCCGAAGAAAACTTTCCATAATAAACTTTTGACATATGTTCTTCAAATAAATACTAGTGCTCCATTTATAAGTGTAATTTGGATAATCCTACAGGACCATGAAGTCTTTTAGAGAACACAAAGAGAATGAACACTGTCTAACTTTTTGAGGCCTATGACATTTTGGTGTTAAAATAAGCAATGATGGTATCAGGAAGGGAACTTTACAATACCTTAGCTGTTAACAAAAATTCTAAAAATCATTGAAAGCTCAAGTTGAGCAATATGTACACACATATATACATAAACATGTCTATACACATACATGTATGTATATCATAACCATAACAGGTTCCTTTCTTGGTCCAAGATATTAAAAGTGTTGATATAATTTATGTCATTAGCAAATTAAAAAGAAAAAAATGATGACTTTAGTATTTATACAACAAAACTATTCCATGTAAAATGCAACATTTCTCCAGTATTTAATAGTATTCTCAGAAAAACAGAACATTTCAACTTAAAGAACTTCTCAAAAAAATCTATTGCAAATGCTGATTAAATGTTAAAGGCATTCTGTTTAAAAACATGGAGAAGACATGCATGGAGGCCGTCATGACGTATTCAAAACTGTACTGAAAATAAAATAAGAAAGATAAAACTAGAAAGGATAAAATGAAACTGGAATAATTAATTTTTGCAAACTCTCTGGTAAACTGAAATGGATATAAAGATAAATTCAGTCACAATATGCCAATGAGGAGAAAAGACACAGCATTAAGTGTAACAGGAGCTATGCAATGTGTTAGGAAGAAGATTCTAGCACTGTACAGAAGTGGAGACCACTATCCATGGTATAGATATGCCAGTACTTCTCCCAAATGATGTATTCATTGTAATTCTAATTAAGATCTTGTGTGCATTTTTGTGGCAGCAACAAGTGATTTTAAAATTAACTGGGCAGAGCAGGTGACTACCTGAGAGGGTGATCTGCTATTCCAGTTAGCAACACTTACCATAAAGCTTTTAGTAACTCAGACGGTATAATACTGAGTCAAGAGTAAACAAATAGAGTGATGGACTAGTCACAAGAAACAGTGCTTGCATATGAAATATCAGACTTGGAAAAGCTGTAGGACACATAAGTGAGAGGTGAGAACCTGGTGGATGAGCCGTGTGGTAACAACTGTCTATTAAGGGGTAAAAATGAGTCTGGGTTCCAATCTCGTGTCACATATGAGAACCAGTTCTAGATGGATGAGGGGCCTAAATCTTAGGGTATAAATTTTAAAACTTTATAAAAAATAAAGAAGACTATGTTTATTGGAGAAGGAAAGAAATTTTAAGTAAGATATGAAAAAAATGCAAACTCTAAAAATTGATAAACTGATCTAAAATTAAGAAAATATTTTCATCCTAATCCAGTGTAATGAGAAGTGGTTAAAAAGTGCCACAAACCTGGAAGAAAACATTGGGACATAGGCAAAAAAGTGTTAGTATCTAGAACAGTGTTTCTCAACCTTCCCAATGCCGAGGCCCTTTAATACAGTTCCTGTGGGTTGCGACGCACAGGTTGAGAACTGCTGGATTAGAATATATAGAGGACTTTTAAGAGAAAGAAATAAAAACATAACTCAGCCTAAAAGATGGGTTACAAACTCTAAATAAGCATTTTACATAAGAAAAAAATATATCCCAATCATTATACAGTGTTGAACTACGTAATTCATTAGGAGAATGCAAAATCAAAGTGAAACATCCTTTTGTACTCATCCTATTACCAATTTTTTTTAATACATGTCCTCAGATTACCTGTAGGGAAATGATGCTCCCTCAGTTTTCAATCTTTCAACCCAGCTGCCTCGAAAGCTGCCAAATCAACAGAGAGAACCCAAAGCAGCACCGACTGCCTTCAGATTAGCGGGGAGCAGAGAACCGCCCTAGTTTCAAGTTACCCTAAATTGGAAAATAATCAACAAATTGAAATACAGTTGCCGCCGGAATTCCATTTCCACTGCCAGTGTGTGGATGTGGTGGAGCAAAGGAGGCTAGTTTTAAAATCTCCACAGACAAAGGAAAGGGGAGGCAAGTATAGAGGAGATGCAGCCAAGAGAATCTGGAGAAGGGACTTCAGCACCCAGAACTGCACTGTCACACACAGTCCTGAACACCCCGAAGTTTGCAACACCAGTCACAGGTCTGAAAATGTCCAGAGATAACTCCCCTACCCCCGGGAACAAGGGGGTAAGTAGAGACGGGCTAGTGCCCCTCTGACTTGACAGTGCAGCAAAAGCAGAGTAAACACAGACTGCAGGAAAACGTGTCAACCCTGCCCCGTCACCATCGCACTGGCGCGGAACACTGCACTCCGCTATAGTGATGGAGAAGGATGCTGTGAACTACAACTTCATTTCATGAAATTCCTGGGAATAAAGACAGAGACCAATTTCAAATAAAGCTGTCATAAGAAAGAGAAATGCAAATCAAAATATTTTAGAGGAAAAAATAGTTTTGAAAAAAATTGAAACATAAGGAAACAATAGTACAACATTCAAGCCTGATTAAACAAGCACTCAAACATCCAGAGGAGAAGCTGAAAGCCCACCTGTCATCAGGAATTAAGAAAAGATGTGGAGGAGGAGGAGGAGGAGGAGAACAGAAAAACAGGCAGATGAAGATGAGAAAATGGAGATGGAAATAGAGAAGGAGAAAGAGAGGAAGGGCAGCAGTGATGAGAGTCGACTAGATTAACCAAGTGAAGCAAAACTGAAGAATAAATTTCTCTGTGCCAACGATGTTAGATGCACATTGCTGGGCAAAGGAGCATAGAGATTTCTCCGTGCTTCTTGTGGGCAGATGCACTGTACCTCTGTGTCGGATGGCAGCCTGGCACTGTCTATTAACACTGAGAAACGCATATGGCTGTGTATCACAAAGAAATCCTCTAAGTGCATTATGGGAACATGAATTGTACACATATTTTGGACAACAGTTGGGCATTCGTTATTAAAATTAAAGGTACTGTACTCTGCACCCAGCATTTGTAGCTCTAAGTTGGCATAATGTACGGTTGCGGTCTCCCACAACCTGTCGGACAGTCTGTCAGCCAAATCTGACCTACCACCTGATTTGGTATATAAAGTTTTACTGGAATACAACTGTGTTCAGTGGTTTATGTGTGCTACGGCTGCTTCCAAAAAGACCCCACAGTTTACAAAAGAACCACAAAGCTAAAAGTATTTGCTATCTTACCCTTTATGGTAAAACTTTGCCAAAGCCTAGTCTAGAGAAATTCTGGTGTGTATCAAAAAACATGTATGAGAATATTCGTAGTGTGAAGCTGAAGAGCTCACTAATGTTCATCACCAGTGTAAGCATAGCAGAGCGGAGCGGGGAGGGGCAGATGTGTGCAGGGCCGCGACTGCGTCTCCAAACAACCTGGGTGGAAAGAAGTGTGAACACTGTGTTTCCATTTGTTCCTCAGTTAAAATATTCAGAAATAAACTATGTACAGTCTAGGACTCATGTGCATGAAATAAAACGTTAGCATAAACCAAGGGACAGGATCAGTGTGTGTCACGTCTCCCATTAGAGGACAGGGCAGTAAACACAGCCAGTGGCTTCTCCCAGCAGTGCCGAGGGCAGTGAACATGTTTTCTTTCTTTAAGTAAATGGTGAGTCCAAGGCTGTTTGTCTTTTAATCAATGTTTGCATCGCGTGTGCTTTGGTCGTTTGTTCTTTAGTTTTAAAATTTGCTTCAAATTCCAGATAAAATGCTCATTGGCTTTTTAGCAAGAGAACATTTATCTAACACTTACTATCATCCTCATGAGTTTTGTTTTCACTCTGACATTTTAGCAGACCTAGCATAGTACTTCCATGGAAATTTTCCAGTGCTTAAATTTGTTTATATTGTCTACATGCTTCTAAAAGAATTAGGTGGATGCATCCATGTATATGAATATAGACACACTTATAGATTATAGATAAACGCAGTTTCATTTCACATGCTTAGAGGATAGTTATAAAGAATAACACAGTGGACAGTGCACATGGGTGTTAAGTGCTCTTTGCTGGGCTACAGCTCTGCTCCCTGGCAGCTGGGTGATCCTGGGTGATCCTTTATCTCATGGCTTTTACCTCAGTTATTTTACCTGTGAATTGAAAATACAGTAATGATAATATCTACCTTTCCTTTTTGTGTGATGTGTGACGGAAACAAAATACTGCCTCGTTCATGTGGGATGTCTTCTGTGTCATTTGCAGTCTCAGACCTGTGTTGTTTCTGTTGCAGGCTGTACACTGCTCCAGGTGGCACTGACCCCTGGTTGGCCTGATGGTCCAAGACCTGATCCCTGGTACAAGAGTGGGACCAACACTGATGTGCCTGTTCGTTACCTAGTTTCTGCAGCTAAGAGATGGAGATAGGTGAAGAATTATCTGTTATACTTATGAAAGATTAAAAAGTTGTGGTTTTTTGACCCAATATGTCTATGTATAACAATATTATAGGGTGAGTCTATATTTTCTTTCTTTTTTTTTAAATTTAATTCAAAGTTTATTCTTACATTGAGAAAATTTAAAGTATTGAATTTTTGGTTCAATTATATAGAAAGATATGGGTGTGTTAGCTTAAATTTTCTTGAAAATGTCTTTTTTAATTTTTATTGTTAAATTATGTGTGTGCACATTAATATCATCATGGGGTATAGTGTGTTGTTTCCATATACAATTTGAAATACTTTCATACAGTTGGCCAACATACCCTTCATGTCATTCTCATAGTTGTTGTGTTAAGACATTTATAATCCACATTTAGAAAGATTCACATGTACCCTTATAAGATAAATCATAGGCATAATCCCTGCAATCTCCCTCCCTTCACCCATCCTCCCCCCTCCCCTCCCCTCTCTCTCCCCTTTCCCTGTATTCTTGGACAAAAATTGGGTTATAGCTTTCCTACGATGGCTAACATTTAGTTTCATAATAGGGTTGAGTACATCGGATACTTTTTCTTCCATTCTTCAGATACTTCGCTAAGAAGAATATTTTCCAGCTCCATCTATGTAAACATGAAGGAGGTAAAGTCTCCATCTTTCTTTATGGCTGCATAGTATTCCATGGGGTACATATACCACAATTTATTGATCCATTCATGAGTTGATGGGCACTTGGGCTTCTTCCATGACCTAGCAATTGTGAATTGGGCTGCAATGAACATTCTGGTACAAATGTCTGTACTGTAGCGTGATTTTTGGTCTTCTTGATATATACCTAGCAGAGGAATTATAGGATCAAATGGCAGATCAATTTTTAGTTCTCTAAGTGTTCTCCCAATGACTTTCCAAAAAGGACATATTAGTTTGCATTCCCATCAGCAGTGTATAAGTGTTCCCTTTTCTCCACAACCACACCAGCATCTTAGATTTTGGTATTTTGTGATATAGGCTAATCTTACTGGTGTTAGATAACATTTCAAAGTAGTTTTGATTTGCATTTCTCTGATGATTAAAGATGGTGAGCATTCTTTCATATATCTGTAGACCATGCATCTGTCTTCTTCAGAGATGTTTCTCTTTAAGTCCCTTGGCCACCCTGAGATGGGATCACTTGTTCTCTTCTTGCTAATACGTTTGAGTTCTCTGTGGATTTTGGTTATTAAACTTTTGTTGGAAACATAACCAGCAAATATCTTTGCCCATTCTGAGGGCTGTCTGCTTGCTTTTCTTACTGTGTTCTTGGCTGTGCAGAGGCTTTTTAATTTGAGGAGGTCCCAGTAGTGTATTTTTGATGTTGCTCCAATTGCCCAGGGCGGGGGGTCCTCCTCATAAAATATTCTCCAGGCCATCTTCTTCAAGAGTTTTCCCTACACTTTCTTCTAGTATTTTTATAGTTTCATGTCTCAAATTTAAATCTTTAATCCAGTGAGAGTCTATCTTAGTTAGTGGTGACAGGTGTGGGTCCAGTTTCAGTCTTCTGCAGGTCACCAGCCAGTTCGCCCAGCACCATTTGTTAAATAGGGAATCTTTTCCCTATTCAATGTTTTTAATTGGTTTGTCAAAGATTATATAGCGGTAAGCAGCTGGCTTCATCTCTTGGTTCTCTATTCTGTTCCATACAGAATACAAATTTTGTGCCAGTGCCATGCTGTTTTGATCACGATGGATTTATAGTATAGTCTGATGTCTGGTAGCATGATTCCTCCTGCTTTGTTTTTGTTTCTGAGTAACGTCTTGTCTATTCAAGGTTTTTTTCTGGTTCCATATAAAATGAAGTATTATTTTTTTGAGATCTTTAAAGTATAACAACGGAGCTTTAATAGGGATTGCATTAAAATTATATATTGCTTTTGGGAGTATAGATATTTTAACAACGTTAATTTTTCCCAGGCATGAGCAAGGTATGTTTTTCCATTTGTTAGCATTTTCAGCTATTTCTTTTCTTAAAGTTTCATAATTCTCTTTATAGAAATCTTTCACGTCCTTTATTAGGTAAACTCCCAAATATTTCATCTTCTTTGGCACTACTGTGAATGGAATAGTTCTTAACTGTCTTTTCAGCTTGACTATTGTTGGTATATATAAAGGCTACTGACTTATGGGTATTGATTTTGTAACCTGAGACACTGCTGTATTCCTCAATCACTTCTAAGAGTTTTGTAGTAGAGTCCCTGGTGTTTTCCAGGTATACAATCATGTCATCTGTGAAGAGTGAAAGTTTGGTCTCTTCTGATCCTATGTGAATACCCTTGATTGCCTTTTTTTCCCTAATTGCAAAGGCTAAAACTTCCATTACAATGTTAAAGAGCAATGGAGACAATGGGCTACCTTGCCTGGTTCCTTATCTGAGTGGAAATGATTTCAATTTAATTCCATTCAATATGATATTGCTGTGGGTTGGCTATAGATGGCCTCTATCAATTTGAGGTCCCTTCTATGCCAATTCTTTTAAGTGTTCTAATCATGAATGGATGCTGGATATTGTCAAAACCTTTTTCAGTATCAATTGAGAGGATCATATGGTCTTTATTTTTTAATTTGTTTATGTGATGAATTATGTTTATAGATTTATATACGTTGAACCAGCCTTGAGATCCTGGAATAAAACCCACTTGGTCATGGTGTATAATTTGTTTGATGTGTCGTTGGATTCTGTTTGTTAGGATCTTATTGAATATTTTCGCATCAATATTCATTAGAGATATTGGTCTATAATTTTCTTTTCTTGTTGGGTCTTTTCCTGGTTTGGGGATCAAGGTGATGTTTGCTTCATAGAATGTGTTGGGTAATATTCTGTCTTTTTCTATATTTTAGAAAAGGCTAAGTAGTATAGGTATTAGTTTCTCTTTAAAAGTTTGGTAGAATTCTGACATGAAGTCATTTGGTCCCGGGCTTTTCTTTTAGGGAGATTTTGTATAGTTGATGCTATTTCAGAGCTTAATATAGGCCTGTTCAACAGTTCCACTTGGTTCTGATTAAGTCTTGGAAGGTGACTTGCTTCCAAGTATTGGTTGATTTCCTTCAGATATTCATATTTCTGAGAGTAAAGTTTCTTGTAGTATTCATGGAGGATTTCTTGAATTTCTGAGGGGTCTGTTGTAATTTTGTCTTTACCATTTCTGATTGATGAAATTAGAGATTTACCTCTTTTTCTCTTGGTTAGGTTGGCCAACAGCTTATCTATTTTGTTGACTCTTTCAAAAAACCAACTTTTTGATTTGTTAATCTGTTGTATAATCCTTTTGTTTTCAATTTTATTTAATTCTGCTCTAATTTTGGTTATTTCTCTTCTTCTGCTAGGTTTCAGGTTGGAGAGTTCTTTTTTTTCCAGTTGCTTAAAATGTCCCATTAAGTTGTTAACTTCTTCTCTTTCCATTTTCTTGAGAAAGGCTTGCAGGGTGATAAATTTCTCTCTTAGGACTACCTTTGCAGTATCCCAGAGGTTATGATCACTCATCTCTTCGTTGTTGTTTAGTTACAAGAATTTGGTAATTTCCTTCTTGATCTTGTCTCTGACCCAACTATCATTGAGCATAAGATTATTTAGCTTCCACACTTTTGTTTGGATCTGCAGATTTCTGTTGTTGCTGAGTTCAACTTTTATTCCATGGTGGTCTGAGTCAATGTAAGGGATAATTTCTATTCTTTTAAATTTGCTGAGGTTAGACTTGTGACCTAGAATGTGGTCTATTTTGAAGTGTGTTCCATGGGCTGATGAGTAAAATGTGTACTCAGTTTCATTAGGGTGAAATGTTCTATAGATGTCTGTTAAATCCAAATGCTGAATGGTTATGTTTAGATCCAAGATTTCTTTGCAAAGCTTCTTGTTGGTGGATCTATCCAGCACTGCTGAAGGAGTATTAAAATCTCCAACTATGATGGAGCTGGGAGTAATCAGGTTGCTCATGTCTGTTAGAGTGTCTCTTATAAATTGAGGTGCATTCTGGTTGGGTGTGTAAATACTGATAATTGAAATCTCATCATATTGATTATTACCCTTAACAAATATAAAGTGACCATCCTTATCCTTGCTCACTTTTGTTGGTTTAAAGCCTATTGTATCTGTGAATAAAATTGCAACACCTGCTTTTTTCTGCTTTCCATTAGCCTGAAATATAGATGACCATCCCTTTACCCTGAGTCTATGCATGTCTTTCAAAGTAAGGTGAGATTCTTATATGCAACAGATATCTGGTCTGAGTTTTTGTATCCAATCAGTCAGGCTGTGCCTCTTTAGAGGGCAATTTAAGCCATTCACATTGATTGAGAATATTTATAAGCCTGGTATAATTTTGGTTGTTCAGTTTTTTGAAAGTCCAGTGGGCATCTTTAATCCTTTTGTCACTGTGGAGATTGGAATTCGATCAAAACTTTCTGGGTGTGTTTATTTATGTGGTGGAGGATTGCCCTGATCATTGTGAAGGATAGGTCTGAGTCCTGAAGGGCTGGTTTAGTTATGACAAATTTCTTCAACATGTGAATGTCGTTAAAGTATTTAATTTCTCCATGTAAATGAAACTCAGTTTAGCTGGATACAGGATTCTGGGTTGACAGTTATTTTTTTTTGAGGAGATTGAAGGTCGATGACTACCCTCTTGTGACCTGAAAGATTTCAGCAGAGAGATCTACAGTCATTCTAATATTCCTCCCCTTGTAAGTTAAGGTTTTCTTGTGTCTAGCTGCTTTCAGAATTTTCTCTTTCATGTTAACCTTAGTGAAGTTGACTATAATGTGACTGGGTGAGGTCTTGTTCAGGTTGAGTCACACTGGGGTTCTGAAGCTGTCTGCTATCTGAATTTCAGAATCTCTTGGCATGTCTGGAAAGTTCTCTTTCATAATTTCATGCAGAAGAGCCTCTGTGTTTTGCGAGGCAACTTTGTTGCCTTCAGGGATTCCTATAAGGCAAATATTAGTTTTTTAAAATTATCGCAGAGCTCTCTGAGCTAGTGATCCATTTTTGCTCTCCATTTGTTTTGATCTTTGGATGTTTAGGCGTGTTCAAAATCTTTGTCTTCAGTGTCAGAGATCCTCTCTTCTGTCTGGTCCATTCTCTGAATGAGGGCTTCAATCGTACTTTTCAAATGTTTGAGTGCTGCAACCTCTTGCTTCAGTATGTCATAATCTTTGATCATTTTATCTTTGAAATCATTGAATTCTTGAGACATCTTTTGAATAATTTGAAATTCTAGTTGTTTCCTTTCCTCCAACCTGTTGATCTTATTCACCATCCAGATTCTGAACTCAATTTCTGACATCTCAGACATCTGTTTGTGGAAGGGATCTTCAATTGCATTTGTCCTGTCCTTCTTTGGGGGGTTGATCTGCTCTGTTTGTTCTGGTTACTAGAGTTCTTCCACTGATTCCACCCCATGCTGAATTTGCACCTTTCCAAGACCATCCCTAAAACCGTTCTGCCAGTGGCTTCTCCTGGTTGTCTCCTGGATGTGTGCCGCCTAGCCTCAGGGAAGTGGGGCTGGCGGCCACACGAACAGCCGGTGGGCAGAGCTCAGTTTTGGGTGCCTGCCACCACGCCCCCGGGAAGCGGGGATGGCAGCCTCATGAGCAGCCTGTGGGTAGGGCAGGGCTCAGTCCTGGGCACTCAACGGTAGCAATCCCCCAGAAAGCGAGGGGAGACAGCTGGGTGCAAAATGTGCTGGCTGGTGGGATCGGTCTGTGCAGAGCAAGTGTGGTTCAAGCAGTTCTCCTGGTGCAGGATCGGGCCAGGGGCTTGGTCCACAGGAGTAGGGAGACACTGCTCTTGGGTCTCCTCTCACTGTCTCTGCTGGTAAGTGGGGGGAGGGTGGACTGGAAACTCAAAATGGCAGTGTGCTCACCAGTTCCACTTTTCTGCCTAGGAGAGCGTGTTTGGAGTGTCAGCAGGGTCCCTCCAGGGAGTAGACCCCACTATGGGTAGCTCTCATTCATGGAGTAAGATAACAGGTCCTCAGTTTATAAATCACCTGTAGGAGACTCAGAGGAGTGGTTGAAGAGAAAATAAAGGGAAAGCACAACTTTCTTGGGGGAGAGGATGGACACTTTTCCTTTAGGGTGTATTATGTATCTGTAGATTGCCTCCTAGGAGTTGCAGCTTGCCTCTGCAGAGGTGTCCTGCTGGTATCACTCCTCTCTTGGCTGGGCTCCCAGTCTTCAACTTTGTTGGGTATTGTCTGGACTTTATCCTTTCTTCTGGATGGGAGCTTCTGTTGGAGGCTGGTACCTGTCAGCCATCTTGCCCCTTCCCCTCAAGTCTATGTTTTCTATGATTTACAATTCATCAGATATAATAAATAGCAGCTAGCCTTTGGTCCTAGCACTGGTGTACCAGATGACATTCATTTTCTGTGAATATTTGTGAGAGAAGAAAAAGCAGAATGTACTGAAAGGGGCTGGGAGCCTAAGACTGGACTTGCTACCCCATGCTTGACTCTGAGTCCCTTGATGGCAGCTGTCTAACTTGGGGATGTGTTCTACTGGAATCAGATTCCTTGTCTCTAAAGTATGTGCACAGTGCTCCCTATTCCATAGGATTGCTGTGACCTGGAGTGATGCCCACAGGGATGGAATTGGTGTCAGTGCCCAGATCCTTCCCTTCATCCTCACATTCTCATGGAGAGGACTGGTTGACCCCAGAGCAGACAAGGGCATTACAGCCAGGAAGATAACAGTGTCTCTTCTCTAAAATGCCTTGGTTCATGAGAAGTGTTCATGGTAAGTATATCGAATGTATGAAATTATGGGAAACACCTGGCTGTAGAATGTAAGTTAGTCATGTCATCTTTTACTAAACATCTTTTACTAACCAAGTATAAGGACCAAGAAACACAGACCTCAGCAGCCTCTCCTGAGTCAGCACATACTGTCCAATCACTGGGAACCAAGTATGTTCCCAAGCATTGTATTAATCGTTAGTAAAGCATAGTGTTGAGTAAGTCTAGGGTTCTTAAATCTGTTTGACAATTTAACCTTTTGTATTATTGTAGAGATGATATAAAGCTTGAAACACATCCTATAAATTAAGTTTTAATTAATACAAAAAATTATTCTCTACTTAAAATTGTTCCTCCAATCCTCTTCCATTTATGAATTGTTTTATAAAGAAAAAAATACCAATAGATTTAATTACATTTATAGTACTATAATATAATAATACAACTAATAACTATTAATGCTATTGCTTTAATTAATTAAACTTTATAAATTATTTTTAACACTGAATTTCTTGCCTCATATAATTGGTATAATACATTCAATTGGCAATAATTTAAGAATATGAGTTCTGACAATTAAGTTCGTAAACTTGTCTTAGAAAAAATGCTACATACCTTATTAATCAGTGTCACTATAGTCACCTTCAAAGTACTCCCCTTGGGGCTGGGCGCTCGTAGCACAGTGGTTACAGCACCAGCCACATGCACCAAGGGTGATGGGTTTGAATCCCACCTGGTCAGCCAAACAACAATGACAACTGCAATAACAACAACAACAAAAAAGCTGGGCTGTGGTGGGCACCTGTAGTCCCAGCTACTTGGGAGGTTGAGGCAAGAGAATTGCATAAGCCCAAGAGTTTGAGGTTGCTGTGAGCATGATGCCACAGCACTCTACCAATGGCGACATAGTGAGACTCTGTCTCAAACAAAAAAACAAACAAAAAACAGAAACCCAAAACAACAACAAAAAGTACTCCCCTTGGGAAGCTATGCACCAATGCCAGTGCCTAGTTCATCCTTCAGAGCAATTTTGGAACTCTTTTTCTGAAATGACCATCAGAGCTGTGAGGTATGTAATACTTTTTCTAGGATGAGTTTGGGAACTTAATTGTCACACCTTGTGTATATAGTCAAAGACTAAACAAATCTGAAAAGGTTTCAGTTTTAGGGTAAGCTGTCTTCCCCATGTTTTCCCCATAGTTTGCTAGGTACACTGTAATTAAGTACCACAGACTGGGTAGCTTAAGCAACAGAAATTTATTTTACTCACAGTTCTGAAGGTTAGAACTCCAAAGTCAAGGCATTGGCAGGAGTGGTGCCTACTGAGGCCTCTCTTCCCGGAGGGTGGATGGTGTCTTCTGGAGCCTTCACTCTGCTGGTATCTGTGTCCACATTTCCTCCTTTTGTAAGGACACCAGTCATATTAGTTCCTACCAGTATGATCAAACTTTACCTTATTACCTTTTAATGGTCCTATCTCCAGACATAGTCGCCTTCCGAGGTACTGCAGCATGGGACTTTAGCATATGGATTTGGCGGGGACACTGTTCACCTATAACACCAAGAGAGTGGCAGTGGGTCTTCCATTTCGTATCTTAATTTCCTTTTGTATATGCCCATTATGCAAAAGTGCTTAGCATGCGGTCTTCAAATATTTATTGAATGAATGAACACAGAAGTTCTCTTTACCAGTCAGTTTTTAACTGTATTCTTTCATTTAAAATTGAAAGTATTTATTCTAATTACTCAGTATATATAACAAACTTGTCTATGTCAAATACCTAAAAGTCTATTTCCTTTTTAGGGAAACTTGCCAATATTAAATTGTTGAGACAATTCCTAAGGCTTGTCCATGGAGTCTAAGTGTGAAGATGACCTTTAAAAATTTTTTTTTACACAACTTTACTTTGAATCATTCTGTAGACCTTGCTTGGAGAGTGACAGTTTAAAAGCATGGGGATTTAGGAACTTCATAAATATTGGAGAGAATTAAAAGTGTATTTAGCTGAAGAGTGTACATAATCCTTTCAGTGAGCTTCTTCAGTGCTCAGTCGCCTCTGCCCACTGAGACTGCCTGATATCCATTGGAGTTCTCAGTCCGCACACCCCTGACAGTGCCTTTGTGGTTCACTTCTGGGTTCTGGTATGAAAACCCTGGAGTATTTACTCCAGCACAACTCGCTCAGTTGAAACAGGCATCCCTAGGTCGTGTACTTTGTGACAATAGTGACAATATTCAGCAAGTCCAGGTGGATGTCCTTGTAAAGGCAGAATACCCACAGGACTACCTGAGCTGCAGTGACATTCCCAAGGTCAATTTGCGAGTGTGGCGAGACTGATGTGAAGGTCGGTAATAATGTGATTTGCTCAGTCTGGATTTGTGTGTGTGCATGTACTTGTATTTTTTTCAGTGTCCAAGATCATGCATCTTAAACAAAGATTCTCACACACACACATGAAACTTTCTTATTGGAAATCTGATGATATTGATTGATGGACGCCAGGAATGACAGAGGAACCCTATTTACCTGACCCCTTCTGACTTTGTTGGAATGCAGCTGATCTCAACATTCTTTTTGCATTTCAGATTACTGCACCAGACATCAAACCTCGGTCTCTTGGTACTGAATAGATCTTATTCTGGGGAGTCAGCTGGCCAGGGAGAAATGAAAACTTGTAGTAACTTGTGGCTAACTTAGACTATTCTTTCTCATTGAGATGTTGCAGCACTATTCATTGGAAATCTGAGGAAATCTTGATGGAGTCAGATATAAAACCTTTCCCTAGAGACACAACAGAATTTGTGACATCTATAATATCAGCTGTTATGAGCCAAAATTTCCCATAGGAGCTTCATAGGCATTATTTTGTCCTCCCAATATCACTTAGGAAATGTGGGTTCTTTTCACCTTTAATGGATGAAAGTGTGTCTCAAAAACATTAGAAGTCACTGGACTCAAAATCCAAAATGAGGTAGTGGAGGATCTGGGACTGGGGAAGTATGGATTGTGTGTTGACACCTGGAGGGGAGCTGAGGACACTTTCACAGGTGAGCAGGCAGGTGTCTGCCAGATGGCAAGACATTGTGCCTCCTCTGGGCGCTAACAACCCGAGGGCCATCATGGCCTCGTGCCTGTCATGCAGAGATTGTGGGGCTGGAAGTTCCAATGAAGTCCAAGAATGAAGGAAATTTTTGCTTCTGATGCAGAAGAACTGGGGACACATGGGCAGGGGGAGGAGATCAGAAGCAGCAGCCTGAGACGTGACCACACGTTCACACAGGGACTCCCAACTGGTGGTTCATTTTCCTCTATAGTGGTGCTTTCAGGGATGTGCGGGGAAGGGATTCAGTACTGTAGGAAGGGTGGTCTTCTTTTCCTCACCTCAAGTTCTTGGTGATTAGGTCTGGAAATAGTAAAATATTTCCAACTCTCCAGAACATGGGGAGCAGGGAGGTGATATATTTAATATGAGCTGTATGAATGGCAACTAGTCACCTTGGTTTTGCTTCTTCACTGACAGCCTTTAGACTGGACACAGGGCCTCCTGAGCTCAGGGAGAGAAGGAGGGTGTGGCAGAGTATGGGCCAGGATGCCAGTGCCGTAGCCTGCTGGAAGTTGTGGCTCAGTGCAGAGGTGAAGGCTGTGCACCCAGTGTGGACACAAGCAGCGTTTCCAGGTGTTCTCACCTCAGGCCTCTGATAGGTGCTTCCTATAAACACCTACTGCATACAATTGCCCTGAGTCTATCGGGGTGGGTGTTATTATTCCTGTTTTACCCATGAGGAAAATGAGGGTCCCAGAAACTCAGTATATCCCTAAGGCCACATAGCTGGAGCCCACTGCCTCCCGGTGGCCCCTGGGGGATGGTGCAGGGCACACAGGGTCGAGCTGGTGCCCACTGTGGGCAGTTGTCCCCTCCCTTCCCCATTCATTGCCATTGTTCCACATCTGAGGACCCACAGGAGAGATCGTCTTCTCATTTTTTTAAAATGTCAGATTAATGTGAGAGTAGAAACAAGTAGGGTACAATATTTACATTTGTTAGGTAGAATCCCTCTTGTAGTTGTGTCCTGCACCCAAGTGTAATGTGTCTGTTCTGGGTGATGTCTGCTGTAGAAAATGCAAAATGGGGGATCTTGACTTTGAGGCCTTCTTATTATTCAGGTCTGTGTTCCCAATCAGTAGTAAGAGCACTGAGAGTATCCCAAAAAGATCTCTGAGAATTAACCAACCAGTAGTAAGCATCTACTACTAAGATGGATAGAAAAATGTCATGTTTTTGTTTATGGCAGTGTCATTCTCCAAACAATACCCAGGCACACAGCCGACATCACTCCCTTGTACAAAGATGCCCTGAAGTCATTTCAGTAGCAGAATCGCCTAAGGCTGTGAATACACCACTGTGATTTCAATCATAGCATAATGTTTATGATAAGAACCATTGTGTAATAAATGCATACATGCATATTTTTCAGTGTACTTTGTGACTAAGAAGAATGAATTTTTCAGAAAAACAAATTAAAAGGCACTCTAATATGAGGGACTTTGAATCAAGGTGTTTAGTAATTGCTCAAAAGTGGGTCACTTACCTATGGTATGGGCTTCTTTTGCCTCCCAAATAACAGAAATTAGGGTATGAATACCCAGTCATATCACTAAGGAACTATTTTTCAGGCTGTGGCTCTTTAGTTTCGGGCAGGTCAGATGTTGTAATGGTCTCCCTTAATGCTGTCCAGATGTGCTTATATCAGCGACGTTGTGCAGAGCCCTGAGACCTGACACCTGTAAGTTTTATTTCAGAGAGAGAGATCAAAGAACCTAGAAATTATCTTTTCTACTCAGCACACTGTCTTTGTCATATTTTAATTCATGCTGAAGATTTCTTCACTCTGATTTGATACTCTCATTCTGAGATAAAAATGGATAAATGATGGTGCTTAAATGATTCAATTGTTTTAACAGACATTATCCTAGAGAGAAATATAGACTTTTGTTTGGGGTTTAAATGGCCCCTCTAAGCAGTCCTAGTGA
This sequence comes from Otolemur garnettii, assembly GCF_000181295.1. Classification (NCBI taxonomy): domain Eukaryota; kingdom Metazoa; phylum Chordata; class Mammalia; order Primates; family Galagidae; genus Otolemur; species Otolemur garnettii. The sequence goes on from NW_003852466.1 coordinate 9,017,189, forward strand.
TTGATTTTCTCAGAAAGAAAGGAATTATTAAACTGATTCTCAATTCTTCATGTTACTTTTATAGAATAATTTTATTTTTAGTGAGGCTGTTTCTTCACTTCTACTTCCTACTGATTAATACTGATTATCAGCATATTCCAAACTGAACTACAATTTTTTAGAATCTTGGAAAAATTCTTGTTGTAAATGTAAACATTCAAATGAATTTGTGTAAACATTCAAATGAACTTCAAATGTATTCAAACTAGTGATACTATGAATGCGGTCAAGATTTGCATCATTACATTTTGTTATTCTTCACAGTGGAAGGCATGAGACCTAACAAATGGACCTGGGATCTGTGTAGCTTACTATGGGTTTGTGGGAATGATGGAGTTGTTGAGAAAAGTGGGGTGTTAAGGAATTGACTTGGTCTTTGTTATCCATCACATTTCTTGAATTTTGTTTTCTACCTTTTTTACCCATGAATTTTGTTTCTCTTCACTTAAAATAGAGACAATTCTAAAATAGCATGGTACTTTTGTTTTCCTATTGCCTATAATGATTCTCAGTACATTGTTCACTTATGTTCTTCTCACACTCTGTACAAATTTTCCCAAATCATTCCATGAATCTGTAATTAATTCCTTTAAATTAGGGTTTAGCATTTAAAGCTATAGCTATATTTCCCTGGGCAAGATTCTAATATAATTCCAAAAGTAAAGTTGCTAAGTTAAAGCATATATGTTTTTTAATTTAAAAATCTTTTCAGATTTATTTTTAAACAGGTACATTTTTACAATTCCACAAACAATTATATGAATCCCCACTTCTCCACTTCTCACCAACAATTGGTGTTATAGCTCTTGGTTATTTGATAGTGCAGTGAGTGAAAACTTACTATCTCAAATATACTTTCAATTTGCGTTTCTTTATTAGTAGGTTGGAATAACTGTTTCCAAGGTGGTTGGTTTTGGGGATTTGCTCCTGTGTGTTTATAGTTTTCATCCTTTAATCAATTCATATAAGCTCTCCACAAATTATACCTGATAGCAATGGTAAGAGTGATCATCAATCATCCCAGGATTGTCCCTGAATTGAAACAGTTTTGTCACTGTACCCAGCAGCAATATATGTGCTTTCTTCTATGCAGATGTTTTTATGCTGAAGTAGGTTTCTGTGGTTCTATTGCCCTATCTGTCTCGGGAGCTACTGGTGAGTTCCTCCAGCCTGCTCCTTCTCCCTGCACACTGCCCACTCTCTGGTCTTAGTGTGGAGGGTACGTCCTTAATGTAGGGATTTCCTTTGATTTAGTAACTTCATTTATTGTTATTTAGAGATGTCTTCCACAGGTTGGGCTTATTTTTTGCATTATTTGCATATGTATTCATAAATATATAAAATGTATTATCTATCATCTGTATGTGTGCATAGGTATATACGTGTATGGCTGTAATATGTATTACCTGGATGGCCATGTGCATGTGTGGCCATGTACATGTACTACAGGTGTGTACGTGTATAGGTGTGTGCACATATAGGTGTATGTGTGCATGGTGGTGTTTGTGCGTAAGTATACACACCGAGGAGTGAATACATGCATGTATAGGTGGTGTGTACATACACCTGTGTAAATGTACACTTGTAGAGGAATATGCATATATACACGGTCTGACAATTAAGTTCATGAACTTGCCACTGTGTGCTTCTGTTGGCAGCACTGGGAAAATGGTGTGTTTAGGTTTCATAACATTGGTTCGTCAGGGTCTCACCGGCATGTTCAAGTTGATGTGTGGTGGTGTGTTTCTGGGTGGTGTTCATCATTGCTGTTGAGCTCACAAGAATGTCACTGATGAAGAAAGGTCAGGTAGCCAATAATGAACAGAACTGGCAGAAACATTGTAAAATTTTATTGGCTTGTATGTCAAAATTATCACCTGACCATGAGAGGCATGGCAGGCCAAGTAAACATAGAGAAACAGGAAAATCTTAACTGAAAGTCTTGGCCAACAACTCATGGCTCTGGCATCATGACAATGCACCTCCCTCAGACTGTGAAGGAGATTTTACCCAGTAAACAAATTACTGTATTGGAACACCCTCCCCACTCACCTGATCTGGCCTCTAATCACTTTTTTCTATGCTCAAAGATGAAGGAAATATTGAAAGAAAGACATTTTGATAACATTCAGGCCATTAAGGGTAGTATAATGATAGCTCCCGTGACCAGTTTAGAAAAAAACTTCCAAAATTACTTTGAAGGGTGGACTAGGCACTGGCTTTGGTACAGTTTCCCAAGGGAAGTACTTCGAAGGTGACCATAATGATATTCAGCAATGTGGTATGCAGCACTTTTTCTAGGTTGAGTTCATGAACTTAATTGTCACACCTCATATGATGACAACTCCCATGACCAGTCCAGAAAAAGAGACCCAAAATTGCTTGAAGTGTGGACTAGGCACTGGCTTTGGTGCATAGCTTCCTCAGGGGAGTACTTTGAAGGTGACCATAGTGACATCCAGCAATGAGGTACATAGCACTGTTTCTAGGATGAGTTCATGAACTTAATTGTCAGATCTGGTAGATGGAAGATGCTTGCCTTTTCCCCTCATTACTATTTTCTACTTCTTTTCCCATTTCCTAAAGTAGTCTGTTTGACTTTAGTTTTTGCTCAAGTAATGCTTTCAAATTGAGCACTTGTGTAAAATATTCTGCAAATTATGTTCAAATATCTTTTTCTCCCTGAAAAGTGAAGGCCATCTTATTTGTACAGTATTCCCGGATTGTGTTCTTCTTTCTCCTGTTTGCAAGGGTTCCTTCTTTGATCTCTAGTTTCTTATATTGCAATAAGAAGGGAAGGTGCCAATCTGTTTTTCTCCCTCCTTAAATAAGTTTTCTTAGGCTCAGTGTCCATAGCACAGTGGTTACGGTGCTGGCCACATGCTCCAAGGCTGGCAGGTTTGAACCCAGCCAGGGTCAGCCAAACAACAATGACAACTTCAACAAAAAAATGACAGGTGCTGTGGTGGGCGCCTGTAGTCCCAGCTACTTGGGAGGCTGAGACAAGAGAATCGCTTAAGCCTAAGATTTTGGGGTTGCTGTGAGCTGTGACATCACAGCACTCTACTGAGGGTGACATAATGACACTCTGTCTCAAAAAAAAAAAAATAAGAAATTGCTGGGATTCTGTAAGATTTTTTTTTCTTTTTCTCAGAGTTTCAGAATTAAATTAGAATACACTGAGGGGTAACTTTTCTTATCAACCAAGTCTCCAACTTAGTGAGCGATTTCAGTTCATAGACTATATATGTTTTTAATGAAGAGAAATTCGTAGCTTCCTTAATTATTATTTATTTGTAAGTATCCTCCAAATATATTTTTTTCCTTTTGAAAAATTCTTTGAGTGTTTAGTCTCCAGGATCTGCCCTCCAAATTTCTTTTATTTTTCCTTCTTATTCCCATATCTTTTATATTTTTGCTAAGCATTGTGATATGTTGTTTGTACATGACTACTACTATCAGATTCACTAACCAGTCTCAAAAGAGACCATCCTCCTTTATTTGTATGTATACAGATATATATCTATTGATATATATTATCATCCTAAGTTTATCTATTTAATTTCTTAGTTTCAACATCACCTGTGCAAGCTTCAGGACATCTTCTCCTGCAGTGTCTGCAGTGCCTTAAATCTCTGTGTTAGTGCTGTTATTTTAATCAGACATTCTTCCGGCTGCTCCCTGCCATGGTCATGTTCTGACTGAATATCCTCCTCTCTCTGACTGTTTGGACCCTTTCTTAGACTGTGACTTTTTTTCCTCTGGGTTCATGAGGTTGGGGTCAGATTGTCCAGGTTGTCTCCATGACAGAAACCTAATGGAGGGTGATAGGCTCTCAGAGAGGAGCTGTGACAATAGCCTCCCGCAGGCTAAAGCAGGAAGGCAGCCCACCTATTCCATTCATTCTTGGCCTTCTGAGAAGTTGAGACCCCCAGCAAGCTTTGAGGGTGGAAGCTTTCAGGGCAGCCTCAGAAATCTGAACGTTAAGCCCTTCCAGAGGCGAGCTTCCCTGAGTCCTCAGCCTGAGTCAGGAGTGGGGCAGTGACCCCTGAGGGAGGATTTGGGATCTGCCCCCCTGGGGTCCTCAGTGCTGCCCTGTCCTTTCAAGCATGCTGTGGCTTCTGCATTCCTTCCTTGGGGGCTGAAGGAGCAAGGAAGGCCCATCTTTGGGGTGCTCATCGGCAGAGCACTGCACTCCCTGAATCTCCCCAGTGAGTCCTGTGCCCACCTGCTGCCGTGATGAGGATTTCCTGTCCCCGGTCTGTGGTTGTGGTTGAGCTGGTTCTGGTCAAGGGCTGGGCCCTCTGGGGAGCACAGCAGTCTATGAGCGCTCCTGTCCGACAGTTGTTGAAGGTCACAGAAGTTCCTCTTTAGTCATTTTATGCTCCCTATCATGGGAGCATGCACTGAGGTGCACCAAGGTGAGGTCTGAGAAAACCAGTTTGATGTAAAGCCAAGGGAGGACGGCAATTCAGTTATAAAACATTGTTTTTGCTGTTGTTTTCTTGAAGATGAAAAGAGCTCTTAGAAGGATCCTCAGGTGTTACTTCAAGAAAAAAGCAAAACAGATATTAACTCTTAATTATGCCATCTGTTCCCCTGTTGTCCTCTCGTCTGTGAAAAAAGGTGTAATTCCATGGGCTATGAGTGCACCTGAGAATCCATTTAATTTAAAGACAAGTTCTTAGGATTCATTTATTCTTGTACTAAGATCCAACTTTTCTCAGTAGATTTCTATTTGTTCATTTTCTCCTTGTGGAGAAACATGGGATAATTCTAATCCTTTGATTCGACATCATCTCTCATCCTCTGAAGATGGTTTTTTTCTCCAATGAGTTTTTCCTTTTACACTAAACAGATACCCTTCAGACTTCCCATTTTCTTCCAAGTTGCTGCACTATTCTGATTTTACACATTACTCTCTCAAAAGACTGTGGTGGATCAAGATCTTCATTAAAGCATGACGTCCAAAAGTGACCATAGTTATCAAGGCACGTCGGAGATACTGGGTAGAAACTGTCCAATCTGATATATTCCTTCCTTTCTCAAAAACGAACTCACAGATCCTCTGTTACAGGAAAACTCCCACACAGTTAACCTCTAAAAATTCAGGGTTCCTCCCTTCCCTAGGCTCTTGTTTGTTCATTCCGGTATTGCCCACTTCTTGCTCTTGTCTTGTGGGTTTCTCTTCCCATGGAGAGTGGGAGCCTGACACAGGTTTGAGGTCTCTGCTGTCCTGCGTCCTTGCACACTGACTGTGATTTAGCCAAGATAAGCAAATTGCAGCTAAATACGTGTAAACAAACACATGCAAGTGCATCTAAGGGCGGGTCAGAGTCAGCTACTAACAGGGCCTCCCGCTTGGCGGTGCCCTGCACCAGAGCAGGCCAGCTGGGCAGAGCAGCCTTGCACCTCCAGGGAGCAGCAGCCTGTGAAGGGGTCCACCTCCTCAGCATTAGCCATGTGCTGCGACCCTGAAAGCCAGAGTCCCAGAGGGGAGGCGCTTCAGCAGTGCTGAACTCTGCCTGTCCTGCCCTCCCTGGGCAATGTGCCTGAGCAGGGGAGACACAGTCTCCATCCCCAGTTTCCCTCTTCCTTCCTATGGGAACATGCTGCCTCGGAGTCCCTAGCTTCCTCCTTGCCTGACACCAGAGCAGCCAGGCCTGAGAGGAGACGCACAGCCCCACCCCTCAGCTTCTCTCCTACACCAACCGAAGACTTAGGAGTGTGGCTGAGGGCGGAGACAGGAGGAGCCCAGTTACAGCAGTGACCTTACACTTCACCAAGGTTCCTGAAAACCCATCCAGGGTTTGTTATGCGGCTAACCCCAACCTGTCAATTACCCCAAGACTGGAGGCCACAGCCAATCCTGCCTGGGGGAAGGCGGGACAAACGCGGCAGCTTAGCTGTAAAAGAGGATGTGTTTAGACTTCAGCCACCTCTTATCTGCTCAGGAAAGGACCCCTCTTGCTCTTGAGACGTATTTTCCTTATGGTTTGTGCGCTTTTATTCTCTAATAAATGCCTATTGACAGTGATCTTTTCAGTGTTATCTCTTTGTGATCAGCTAGACACAGTGCTCATTCTTGACCCTGGGGACCAAGAACAGGGAACATCCCTCTCCGGGACCTAACGCTCCTGCAGAGACTAGTTCCAGATATTTTGTGTATAATCCTATACAAGTTCCTTGGCTTTGGGATACCTAGAAGTTTCCTAAAGTTCCTCTGGGAAGCAGGCACCAGTAGTACCAGAGGAGCAGAGACATGGCAGAGGGAAGCTGGGGGATTCTATGCAGACTCGATTACATGAGGTAGATGGATGCCTAGGATCCTATGACTTAGTGCTTTAATCTGGAAGGATTAATACTGGTAGGGATAAGAATATTTTGGTTAAAAACATGGAGATTCTGGCCACAGGTTATTTTACCTCTTGTCCATGAGGAGGTTTTTTGTGTTTCTCTCAGTACATGAGAAAATGCAATTCCATCAACTGTGTGTCCACATTATGTCAACATTACTTACAATTCCACAAAAAGCATATGTAAACATTAGGGTAGTTTAGGGGGATGATCACCAGATGAATCAATTGCTTGATTTGCTGTTATATTTTTTTAAGACATCAGAAAAATAATAATTTGATGCTGGAAGTACTCATAGAAAATACTGAGGAAAGTTTGAGGAACTAAGCGAGCTCCCGCAGAGCCTTGGCTAGGGAAACTGTCTGATAAGTGGCAACTATTCAAAATATTGATTGATTCGATTTGCTTTTAAGGAAAAGGGAACAGAAAAGCCTCATGAGACAAATGTTAAATTTGTCTGTTAATGTTAATTTTATAATTATCAAAAGATCACAGTAATCAAACTGGTAAATGAAGGAATAAATGAATATAATGAGAAAGCCAAAAATATTAGTACCTGGCATACAAAATAAAGCAAAAATTCTCAAATTTTCTTTAATATTTAATTTTTTATATCACTTACATATCTTACAAAACATTCACATTAAATTCCTAAGCTCTTTTCCTCCCGTAGTTTTCAGAGCCAAAGATGACCTAAGAGATCATTTGTTTAAAAAATTAAAAGGTGGGGCATGGTGGTTCATGCCTTTAACCCTTGCACTCTAGGGGTCCTGATGGATGGGTTGCTTGAGTTTAGGAGTTCAGACTAGTCTGAGCAAGACTGAGACTCCTTCTCTACTAAAAATAGAAAAACCAGCTGGGTATGGTGGCATGGCCTCAACTAATCAGGAGGCTGAGGCACAAAGATCCCTTGAGCTGGAGAGTTTGAGGTTGTTTTGCCGTGAGCTAGGCTGGCATCACAGCACTCTAGTACCCAGGGCAACAAAGTGAGACTCTGCCTCCAAAAACAACAAAAACAACAACAACAACAAACTAACAAAGCCAAAACACTTAATTTTAACATTAGGAACCAAAAGTTGAAAAGGTTTCAATGGCTTGTCATCAGTTAATAATTAGCTAAGCTAAGGATAGAACTTGAGTCCCCCCACATGAAGCCCATTTTTTTCTTATCCTACCACGTAATCTTACAGCGAGTTTTCCTTTCTGCTTTCTGTATTTTCTTTAGAGTCTTTTTTACCCATAGTAAGTATGGGAACTCTTCTTTAGTTGGATGGCCTTCCTTTTTAGAATTTTATACTCACAAATTGCAAATGCAGCAATCTTGACATTTTTAACATCAATGTAAGCTAATTTTCTGTATCAGCTAATCAATAGATGAAGAGTCTTTGCATGATATTATAGGCACTGCAGATGCAATTAAACAATATTCACATGACCTTATTACCAATCTGTTTATGTCATCAAACTCTATAAATGGAACATTTGTTTGTACTATAAATCAAATAAATCAAAATTCCATGGATAAAATTGACTTTGTAGAGAGCACAAAGCATTGCCTTGAATATTAATCGGGAAATGATTTACTCTCCATTTATTATAGAAATAGAAAATTAAACCTAATGCAGGTGGTCCATTTCCTAAAATAAGTTATGTGTTAAGGCACGATGCCACTTGATTAAATAAAACTTCCTTCAAATAAAACAATTTCACAAAGAGTCAACAGATGTATATTTTCTGCTAGGATTTATGGAGCCATCTGGTCTTGTAATTTCCAGCTGCATACTTCACATTAGGTTCTGTCTTTAAAGCATCAAGTATTGTAAATACAGTATATTTTATGTACAAATATATTACAAATGTAAATATATTTAGGTTTGCTCATGATTTTACTTCAAATAAATTGTGCTTATGTTTGTAAACTAATGAAAGTTTAATTTCTTTCATAAGAGACTGATTTTATTACTGTTATATTTCATGATGCTATAGCTGTCTCATGCTTAACTTATAAAATGCCTTCGAAGTATGGCTAAAGAAATAGGATTTTAGCAACTCCTATGAAGCTTTAATGAACCAATTAAATTGTAACAGTGATCTCAGGTTTGTCTTTGAAAGTTGTTACTATTTTTAATAGAATACAATAAGGATATCTCCCATTCTCCCTGATCCTGCTACTACATGACACCTTATATGAAAAGCTTGTTGAAATCAAAGTGAGAAAAAACACCACAGCAGGGAATGAGCAATAAATAGCCCTAAAATGGTGCAAAACTATCCTGATAATATTAAGTGTACAGAGAACATAAAGAATTCTCTTGAAAATAACCATAAGTTCTAAAGATAAGTTATCTTTCAAATATAGCATTCTGCATTTATTTACAATCTGTGATATCATGAGTGGGGAGAAATCTTCCTATATCCTATATCAAAACTAGGTAATTTATGGGCCAGTCTTCATTAAGTTGCATAATTTAGGAGATGGTTTCTTAATATTAGAAATTAATTTTTTCCAGTAGATATACACCTTTCAGGAAACACAAGAACTCTTCCTGAGTAGGATGACTTTCCACTTTAGAATATTATGTTAACAAATTACCAATGCAGCAATCTTGACACTTCAACATCAATTTAAACTAATTTTCAGTGTTAGCTAATCAATACCTCAAGAGTCTTTGCATAATATTGTAGGCATTACAGATGCAATGAAACAATATTCAGAAGACCTTATTACTAATCTACTTATTTCAGCAAATGCTGTAATTTGCACATTCATTTGTGCCATAATCAAATAAATCAAAACTCTACTGATAAAAATTGACTTTGAATACAGCGATGATTAAAGTTTGAAATCCTCATTATATTTGGAATTATTAATATTGTTTCAGTATTGACATTGGTAATTAATGAAATTTACCTTCAAGTATGTTCCCATAAGAAGGAAAATATACAGTAAAAATAGGATACTTGCCTTGAAGATCACTAGAGGAAACCAAACACACAGACACTAAAAGGAACATCAAAGAACCATATAGAAAAATTAAAGAATGTGCATAAGGTCTATATTTACATGGCTGAGATTTAAATGCAGTAAGAGAATTATTGAAATTTGAAGATTACTTTGTATATCAAAAAACAACTTTTAACTTTATACTATTGACAAGAAACATGCAAAAGCAAAATTCTGCGGATGGTAAAACATAAAAACATAGATCAAAGTTAAGTCATGCACACAGAAACTGGAGTGGCAATAACAATACAATATTTTAAAAAATGTTTTAAGAACTTAAAGTTAACACTTTAAGGAAGAAAAAAATAACTAATACAAAAATATCTTTTTCCATATCATTTTTGAAATAGCATCTATTCAGGGTGGCGCCTGTGGCTCAAGGAGTAGTGCGCCAACCCCATATACCAGACGTGGTGGGTTCAAACCTGGCCCTGGCTAAAAACTGCTTAAAAAAAAAAAAAAAAGCATCTATTCAATCCAGCTGAATAAAATTGGATTTGAATATTATGAAGGTCAAGTTATGAGAGATGTATCTACCTTTGTACCCTATAAACTAAAATTGATTTTACTTTTAAAGATGTATGAATTTTCAAAAATTGATATGATAGGTTGCTAGGAACACAAATTCCCAAGAGCAGACTTCATATGGACCATATTTTTTTAAAAAAATTCAACTAATCTAAAAAATATTGTTAGTCAGCAATTTAAAAACCATTTTACCAAATGAATATTCCGTCAGGAGGATACAGCAATGCTTACCATAGGGAGAAGGGGTCAAAGTGGGGATGGGTAATGAGCACAAAACTATAGCTAAATGGAATGAACACTATTTGATAGCACAATGAAGTGGCTACAATTTAGGGTGTACTTTGAAATTACTAAAAGGGTATAATTAGAATGTTCTTTACACACACACAAAAAATAAATACCTGAAATGTCTTTGTCCAAATTTCAGTTACTCTGATTTGATTAATTCACATTCTATACCTGTATCAAAATATCATGTGTAGCCCATAAAGATATACTACTATTATATATATATAATGATTAAAAATAAAAAAAAATTAAAATCAATCAATCACTTATAGATAAATTAAGAAGGCAATAAGTGAAACATCTAAAATATATTAATGACAACATTCTATATCAAAATTTGTGGGAAAGAAAATTGTCTTCATTATTGAATGTCTTCATTATCAAAAAAGGAATAATAAAAACAAACTAACAAAATAATCAACTTAAGATGTTAGAGAAAGGCAGCTAAACAAATTATTGAAATTCTGAGGCAATTTTTAAAAATTATATAAACTGAACTGATGAATAAATAGCTGGCTTAAATAATAAAGAAATAACAACTGTAAGTAATTATATGTTAGTATAATAAATATCTATTATATAGGTATAGTATACAATATATAATAACATACACAGTGACATATTTTTCCAACAAGGACAAAGAGAAATCTTAAATTATATTAGAAATTCATAGTAATTATCTTCCTTGGAGTTTGGAGAATTATGAATCCTTTTTTAGGTGTTTACTTCTTTGTACCTGATTTTCACAGTTTGATATAAAAAGACTTTGCTGGTTAATACTCTCTCAAAATTAGTAGTAGTGATTTTATCTTCTAATTTGTGAAGGGTGCTACAATCTACCGAAGGGAAGGTGAAGCGCGTGGTGTGCCGTGCGCTGGCGGCACAGTGCTTGCTTACTGTGTGAGGCGTGTCCCTCCGAGTCAGAAGAGGCAGCGCGGCGCTGTGTGTAGTGAGAGTGTCGACCGGCCACGCACGGACCAGCCCTTTCCCTGGACTAAGGGTGGAACCCCTGCAAAGGGGGATGGGCTGGCGCTCTCAGGACCAGGCTACATTATGGAAGGTTCTGTCTCAGTAGGTGGAATAAGACATTTCTCTGCTGTGTTCTGGACTTTGATGGAAAGTCACCCGGCTCGGTGCTGGGCGGCCTCTCTGCTGCAGGTGGCCTCCGTGGTAGTGCGTGAGGATGTGAGTTCTACCCGCACAGAGCCTCTTCCCCAGCCAGGTCTCCAGACAAGAGTGTGGCCCAGCTGACATCTTGAGCGCCAGCTACCCTGTGCCAGACCCCGAGCCCGGGAACCCGGACATGCCACCTCTTAGTTTGCTCAGGGTGCTGTAACGAAGTACAGCAAACCGCGTGGTAACAACAGCGTCTCACTGTTCTAGAGGCTGGGAGTCCAGGTCAGGGAGCTGGCAGGGAGTGGGAGGCGCTAGTCCTGTTGAATTAGTGCCCCATCTACACCAGAGTGGCCTCTTCTTAGTTATTACTTTGCAGTAAGCCTATTTCCAAGTAAGGTTGCATCCTGAGGTGCTGAGTGTTGAATGAGTGTGAACATGAATGTGGGGGGCACACAGTTCAGCCCATAATAGTGCATTTGTATTATTTTTAAGCTGCTATGTTTGTGGTCACTTGTTACACTGTGGTAAATTTCTAAAACAATTTTAAAGTAAAAAGAAAATGAAATGCATATGAGTGTGAAGAAACAGTAACGATTTTCTATTGGGACTTCCCACCACTACTTACAAGCAACTGTGGGGACCGCTCAGGATTGCTTCTAATACAGGTGAAACCTCATCTGAATATGAAGTGTTGATATAATTTGTTCCTTCATGAGCACCAGAAACTATTTTGCTACATAATACATGTACAATATACAACCACGAAATTGTACTTACTCTCAAACTTCCTGTTAGAGCTCAAGTTGGCTCAAAGAACAGAGCTGAGCAGAGATAATAGCAGGGATTTATTAAGACATTTGTAAGCAGATGGGCTGCCACCAAAATGGCAATTTAGGACGTGCAGCTCAAGAGGTGGCAGGCACCTCAGTCAATTCAGTGACTCAGGGTGTGGTGCAAAAGATCACAGGTCATCTGCTGGAGGCCTCATAAAATGACGGTTATCTGGTGGAAATCTCCTAAAGCTATAGAGAGAGCCTAATGTTTCCCCTAAAATTAATTGTCATTTTAAAGATTTTCTTTAAATTACTTTTCCTTTTTCTCTTTCTTAAAAAAGTGTTGAAAATAAAAATAAGAAAATGTTACATATTTTTGTCAATTTTTAAAGCCCGTATTTCATATATTTTTAATCTATGGAATACAGTATGGGGACACCAGTGTTCCTTATTGCATGGAGAGCTGTACGATTGCCTGAGCTGTGGGAGCTAAGCCTCCCTAACTGGCCCTTGTTTGCCCATTAAAGACTGTCACTGTGCTCCAACAAACTGCAGACAGACCCTAACATATTCCTAAAGCAACCTGCTATCTAGAGAATCTTCTAATTTTCTCAAACTAATCATGAATCTGCATGTTATGTGCTTACCTCTGGCCAGACCACATGGGGTCTACGTTTGGCTTGAAGGCAACTCTTTGGGACCTGATCACAATTCACACGTGTATTGAAGTAAACATTCCCTTTTCAGGGATCACTTCCAAGACTGACTGACAATTTTCTACTAGTTTAATTTTTTGATTCCTTCAAATAGTAAATTCTTGCACTTTTTAAAAGACCTAAAAATTGTTCTATGAGTCTAAAATCTTCTGGCGAAGACAGTGTCAAAATGTGAGGTTTTTTCACTATGAAGAAGTATAACATTCACAAAAATCCTAAAATGTCTATATCCAATTGCTTTAGGGAAAAATGGGTTTTTAGATGGACATGGAGCTGGGGCTCATGGGCCATCAGGCGCTGGTCACCAGGGTGGGCAAAGGTGTCAGGCGTGGCAGAGTCCAGGTGCTTCACCCTGTGTGCACACAGCTGGTGTCCGTGAGCTGGATGCAGGTCGACAGAGACAGCCTAGTCAGGGCAGTCCTTTAATGTGAACCTTCGGGCTGTCATCCCGGTGTCCCAGATCACAGCCAGGGGCTTGATAGCCCGGGGTTCAATGTCTCCATCCAAGCCTTCCAGCACGCAGTGACTAACACAGACTCTACTGTTCCACCAAGGGTGTCTTGGACATGCTGATCAAGGTGATCCCTGTAGAGGTTGGGCCCCCACAATCCGTGTGAATGCAATGAACTTCACAATGGTGATGACACTTATGGGCTAGGCCAACTGGAGTGACCCCCCACAAGGGGCAGGTTTGCCAAGGTGGAGAACGTGGTGCTGGACGCCATCCTCTTCCTGCTGAGTGACCACAGCAGCATGACCACAGACTCCATTGTGCCAAGGGATGGGGGATTCCTGGCCACTAGAGCCCCTTCCTACACAAACCTCAGCCCATGCTGAGCCCCATACTGAGCCCCCTTCCCCAATAAACCGGATTCTTCTGCACCCCACAAAATGGGTTTTTAAATTCATGTGGAATTACCTTGAAAAACAGTACACATTACTTTATGCTTTATTTAATGAACAAAGTTTTCAATGACAATTATATGCTTATGAACAAAAGTGTATTTATAACTATGGTATTATGCAGAAGTTATTGAGCTAAATTAGTCAATTATCTTATTAACTAGATAACATATTATTATTAACTAACTAATAAGGAACACATCTATTGATCTTACTCTGTTGAATATTCTTACTAAGTGCTTTACTTACATTAATTACTTTAATCCTTTCAACAACTCCATGAGATAGATTATATTCTCATTCTCATGCTGTAATTGAGAAAAAAGGCCTTAAGAGGGCTTAAATAGCTTATTCAGAGTAATATGTTTTGCCTGTGGGGAGACATGATAAAAGCTCAAAAAGCCTGATTCTTGTTTTAAAACATATCTTTAAACACAGACAACTCAATTATTTAAAAATAATCATCTGGCCTCTTTGACCCATTCATTTATTCATTCATTGATATCTTTATTGAGTATTTACCATCTGCAGGTGCTGTTTTAGATGCCAAGGATAAACTGGTAAGTAGGACAGTCCCCCTCTTCTGCATCTGCTCAGACAGGAGGGCACAGTGACAGAGGGTCCAGGGAGTGCGGAGAGGGTGCCGTGGGTTTCCACTGACATAAAGACTTGAGGAAAGGCTTCCTGGAGAAGGCCGGCATGACGCTTACAGCATTTGTTACTCAGAGGAGACTAAATAAAGTTGGAGCAGGATCACTGGGTATGGATTGTGCCCTGGGGACAGGGATGAATTGAGAGAAGCAAGAAGGTGCTCCCCAGGCAAGAGCCGTGTTGGCCCCAGTGTGGATGGAGGTCGCCAGGCACAGCGCAGGCTCTGGGGTGGAGGAGCGTGTGGGAAGTTACACACATGCACACCCACATAGCATCACACTATTGCAAATGAATCACATGGCTGTATTTCATCCATGTCCATTGGGTCTTGAAAGACTGTATCTGCTGTATTTCATTCCCCGAATCATTTGTAGACCAAAAATCTGACAGTCCTTTTTAGCTGATCTAAACTCATATCATTCCCTTTACCTTCCACCCAAGACACAGGCATCCATTCATCTATTCAGTGATGCAGGAAATCTTGGAGTTAACCTTGTTATTCTGTTTTCCTCTTTGTGTGTTGAAGTGTTATGTCTAAGAGGTTGGGTTTTTGAAACTATCTATTCAAATGCTGGATCTTTTGTTAAAAATCTGTAGGACTTTGAACAAAGTAAATTAATCTCTCTCTTTCTTAATTTCCTCAGGATAACACTAGGCATGATATTATTGACCATAGATTATCGAAAAGTTTCAAATAGGTTATGCACATAAAGCCTATGAACAAACTATAATTGCATTTAAATTTAATATTGTTTGCCGAAGAGCCAAATATTCAGCAATCAAAGATGCTCTGGTTTTCTGGCAGTAGCTATGGATGAATGCCAGGCGAATTGAAAGGAAATAGATGTCATGACTAAAACATCCTAGTTGTCACATCTAAGAGATCTGCGTTGTCACTGCAGACTTGTGAGTTCCCCAGTGCAGGCATGTTCATCTCTGTAACCTATTTTACTAGATACACTATTCTTTGCTTTGGGGTTATATATACGATCTTGCATATTCTGTTGGTACTTTGAAATAAATAAGTTCTAAAGTCTCATCTTTCTAAAAAAATAAATGAAAAACAATAGAGGATGAAGGTTGGTCCGCAGAGCCTTTTCTCTATGGTTTTCCTTTTCGTATGAGGCTTGGAAAGGGAGAAGCCGGCTTTCCTGGAATTTCTGTGTTACAGTGAAGAGCACTCCGGCAGGCTCTTCAAAATCCAGAGCCATGCTGCATTTATTTTAATTTTTTCTGCAGTGCCTGGTCTAATACCTTAATTCATCAAGTTCTCCATAAATATTTATTGACAAAAACAGTGTGCTATTCAGACATAGACTATTTCATTATATGATTAAAGCTATTTTCTTTGTGTTCTTTTTAAAATTTCAATTTTTTCTGCTCATATCTGCAAATATTTGTGAATTATTTATTATGGATAAAGTTCTAAGGTGAGGTAACAGTGTAACAGTAGGGGACATAGCTTTGCCTAGAATGTTTTTATGTTACGGTTAAGAAAGTAGTAAGATAAGCATTTTCTGTAGCTGGCTTTGCCACCAGTTCATTGCCAAAGCTGCCCAATCAAAGTTCTTTTCATCACCTCATCCAACTTTCCTTTCTGAATAATTCTCTGTCCCTAGGAGTTCAGTATTTTCTTATGTTTCCTGATTGCTGAAAACCTCCCACCTATGCCACAGTTTGCTCCATTAAAGTGGCTCAGGCTTTGAAATGACCATGTCTCTGTGTTACACTTACATTTCAGAGTCTTTGATTTGATTTGATAAGACACAACGATATGATCATTGTGTAACCCTAATAAGAAGCTCTGGTTTGTTCTCAGTGAACTATTTTTGGATTATGTAAATGTTTTTTTTATTGAAAACAAGGAAAAAACAAAACAAATGGTAGAAGTAAAAATCAAAAAAGAAAACAAATAATAACTGTGACCAATACTTTAGGCACATCATTGTTTTCATTTGGATGTTTTCATTTTAGTTTATTTTTGATATGTTTTGCTATTGATTTTTCATATTGCATAATAAAGCTTTACTTTTATTCTGTATAATTTTATAGCATTTATAGTTTATTGTGTTATCTTAAAAATCATTCTAAGTTGTGTATTCATGTTTGCTTAATATTCTATCAGGTCATTAAATATGAAATGTCCTATTTCAAATCAAAAGTTCATTATATCTCAAATAAGAAGCAATGCAATTAATCAAAGTATGTGCCTAAGCTACAGACACACTTTCACCATATCAACTGTAGCTTATTTATGACAACGCCAAAGACTACTGAAGAGTGAAGAGATCATGAAAATTGATTTCCACAGCTCGTTGAGAATTGAATATTTTTTCTTGGTAGAAGTAGTATTCAGTTTGAGCAAGGTCTGGTGTACACAGTGGATGACAGAGTTTCCAAGTCCAGCTTCTGTACGTTGAACAGTGTTGTTTGTGCAACAGTGTTGTCTTACAGGAGAAGTGGTCGATCTCTATTGAACAGTCTGGGCTGCTCAATCACAGCATCCTCATCATTTCATCCAGTTGGTTGCAGTGGACATCTTCTATAATTAATGAGGTTTCATGAAGCTGTAGTAGATAATACCAGCTCTGGACAACACGAGCTTTTTAAATTTTATTATTATTATTATTATTTTATTGTTTGGGATTGAGGGTATAAAGAACTAGTGTACACTGATTGCATTTGTTGGATAAACTCCTTTTCTTTTTTTTTCGTAGAGACAGAGTTTCACTTTATTACCCTCGGTAGAGTGCTGTGGCATCACAGCTCACAGCAACCTCCAACTCATGGGCTTAGGTGATTCTCTCACCTCAGCCTCCCAACTAGCTGGGACTACAGGTGCCTAGCACAATGCTTGGATATTTTTTTGTTGTAGTTTAGCCAGGGCCGGGTTTGAACCCACCACCCTTGGTATATGGGCCTGGCACCCTACTAACTGAGCCACAGACACCTCCCTAGATAAAGTCCCTTTTACAATTGTGTCCCCCCAAACATGTGCTATATACTATGACTCTCGTGCTCCTCCCCCTTCCTCTCCCCACTGCCTCATTCTCCTACCCGCCCCCCTTGTATTAACTCATCTACTGCCTTCATAATAGAATTGAATACATTGGATTCATGCTTCTCCATTCTTATAATGCATTACTAAGAAGAATATGTTCCACCTCCATTCAGGTTAAACAAAAGATATAAAGTCTATTTCTTTTTTAGTGGCTGAATAATATTCCATGATATACATATACCACAGCTTGTTAATCCATTCCTGGGTTGGTGGGCAATTAAGCTGTTTCTACATTTTGGCTATTGTAAATTGAGCTGTGATAAATAGTCTAGTGCAAATGTCCTCATAATGAAAGGATTTTTTTTCTTTTATGTAGATGCCCAGTAATGGGATTGCAAGATCACGTAGGAGGTTAATTTGAGTTCTTTGAGTATTTTCCATACTTCCTCCCAAAAATGTTGTATCAGTTTGCAGTCCCATTGCAATGTAAAAGTGTTCCCTTCTCTCCACATCCACACCAGCATCAGCAGCTTTGAGACTTTGGAGGTGGGCCATTCTTATTGGGGTTGGGTGATATCTGAGGGTAGTTTGGCATTTCTTGGATGATTAGGGACAATGAGCATTTTTCATGTTTGTTAGCCATTCATCTGTCTTCTTTGGAGAAGCTTCTCTTCATGTCTTTTGTCCAGTGATATATGGGATTGTTGGGTCTTTTTATTTTCTTGATTAATTTGAGTTCTCTATAGATCCTAGTTGTCAAGTTTTTGTCTGATTCATAATATACAAACATCTTTTCCCATTCTTAATGTTGTCTGTTTGCTTTGGTGGTTGTTTCCTTAAATGTTCAGAAGGTTTTCAGTTTAATTAAGTTTCATTTGTTTATTTTGGTTGTTGTTCAATTGCCACAGAAGTCTTCTTCATAAAATATTTCCCCAGGACGATATCTTCAAGTGTTTTCCCCACACTTTGTCCTCTTCCCCACACTTTATCTTTTACCCATCTTGAATTAATTTTTGTGAGTGGAGAGAGGTGTGGGTCCAGTTTTAGTCTTTAATATGTGGTTATCCAGTTCTCCCAACACCATTTGTTGAATAAGGATTCTCTTACCCAGTGTATGTTCTTGGTTTATCAAAGAGCAGGTTATAAGAGGTTAGTTTCATCTTCTGGTTTTCTACTGGGTTCCAAATGTCAATGTCTCTATTTTTGTGCCAGTACTATGCTGTTTTTATCACAGCGGCCTTGTAGTATAGCTGAAAGTCTGGTAGGGTGATACCCTTGGCTTTGTTTTTATTACTAAGAATTGCCTTGGATATATGGGGTTTCTTCTGGTTCTATACAAAATGAAGAATTATTTTTTCCAAATCATGAAAGTATGATGATGATATTTTAATTGGGATTCCATTGAATCTGTAGATTGCTTTGGGTAGTAAAGACATTTTCACAATGTTGATTCTTCCCAGCCATGAGCATGGTATGTTCTTCCGTTTGTTAATGTCTTCTACTATTTCTTTTCTTAGGGTTTTGTAATTTTCTTTGCAGAGGTCCTTCATCTCTTTTGTTAAGTATATTCCTAGATATTTCATTGTTTTTGAAGCTATTGAGAAGGGAGCTATGTCTTTGATTAGCTTCTCCTCTTGGCTCTTTGACATATACAGAGACTACAGATTTGTGGACACTGATTTTATATCCTGAGACATTACTATATTTTTTGATCACTTCCAGGAGACTTTTGGTTGAGTCTTTGGGGTTCTCTAAGTATAAGATTCATATCATCAGCTAAGAATGAGGGCTTAACCTCCTCTGCACCCATTTGGATGCCCTTTATTTCCTTTTCTTGCCTGATTGTGTTGGGTAGAAATTTCAGCACTATATTGAATAGTAGTCATGATAGAGGATGACCTTGTCTTATTCCAGTTCTGAGTGGAAAAGCTTTCAGTTGTACTCCATTGAATATAATATTAGCTATAGGTTTGTTGTAGATAGCGTAGATCAGTTTAAGGTATGTGTCACCTATGCCTAAATTGTTATGTGTTCTGATTAGAAAAAGATGTTGAATTTTATTGAATGCTTTTTCTGCGTCTACTGAGAAAGTCATATAGTCTTTGTGCTTTTGCTTCTGTTGATATGGTGAATTAAGTTTATAGACTTGTGTATGTTAAATCAGTCTTGTATCTCAAAGATGAAAGCTACTTGATTGTGATGAATATTTTTTAATGTGTAGCTATAGTTTATTGGCTAGGATTTTTTTCTTTACTAAATCATAACTGTGTACATTAGTGAATGTATGGTGTACAATGTACTGATTTGATATACAATATGGAATGCTTACATTGAACTGATTAACATAACCATCACCTCATTTACTTATTTATTGTGGTAAGACATTTATACTCTATTCTTAATAGTTTTGAAATGTACCATTGCATTGTGCACATTAGGTGATATCCCACCAAATACTCTCCCTCCTCCCTCCTTCCCCAATTGCCTCTACTTTCCCTTTTCTTTCCCTCCTTTATTCTGGTCTATAGCTATGTTTTATCATTTGTATGAATATGTAGGTGATTATATATTGGTTTCATAGTACTATTGAGTACATTGGATACTATTTTTCCATTCTTGAGATACTTTACCAAAAGAATATGTTCTAGTTCCATTCAGGTAAACATAAAATTTATAAAGTCTCCCATTTTTTATATGGCTGCATAGTATTCCATTGTATAACTATACCAAAATTTGTTAATCTATTCATGAGTCAATGGGCATTTTAGCTGCTTTCATGACTTGGAAATTATCAGTTGGGCTGGTAATAAACATTCTGGTGCAAAAGTCTTTACTGGAAAATGATTTTTGATCCTCTGGGTATATACCTAGTACAGGAATACCAGGATTTAACAGTAGGTCTACTTTTAGTTCCTTGAGTATTTTCCAAACTTCTTTCCAAAAAAGGAACATACCTATGGTTCATCTTACAAGAGTACATGTGAATCTTTCTAAATGTGGAATATAAATGTCTTAACACAATAACTAAGAAAACGCCATGAAGGCTTTGTTAATCAGTTTGGTGAAAATATTTCAAATTGTATATAAAACCAGCACACTGTACACCATGACTACAATAATGTACACAGCTATGATTTAATTTTAAAAAGCCATATTAACTTGCATTCCCACTAGCAGTGTAGAATTGTTCTCTTCTTTCTGCATCCATGCCAACATCTATAGTTTTTGGATTTTGTGATGTGGGCTAATCTTACTGGAGTTAGATGATTTATCCAAGTGGTTTTGATTTGGATTTCTCTGATGATTGAAGATGATGAGCATTTGTTCATGTGTTTGTAGGCCATGTGCCTGTCTTCTTCAAAGAAGTTTCTGTTCCAGTCTCTTGCCCACAAATAAATGGGGTTATTTGGTCTTTTCTTGTTGATAAGTTTGAGCTCTCTGTGAATTCTAGTTATCAGTACATCAGAAACATAACCTGCAAAAATCTACTCCCATTCTGAAAGCTATCTGTATGCTTTACTTACCATGCTCTTGGCTGTGCAGAAGCTTTTTAGTTTGATCAGATCTCAGTAATATATTTTTGGTGTTGCTTCAATTTCTGGGGGTGTCTTCCTCATAAAATATTCCCAGGCCAGTTTCATCAAGTGTTTTCCCTATACTCTCTTCTAGCATTTTTATAGTTTCATGTCTTAAATGTAATCTTTTATCCAGTAAGAATCAATTTTTGTTAATGGTGAAAGGTGGGGATCCAGTTTCAATCTTCTACAGGTCACCAGCCAGTTCACCCAGCACCATGTGTTAAATAGAGAGTCTTTCCCCCAATGAATGTTTTGAAAGGCTTATCAAAGATCAAATAACATTAAATGGCTGACTTCATCTCTTATTGTAATTGTTACTTTTTATTTATTTCTTTTTTATTGTTGGGGATTCATTGAGGGTACAAGAAAGCAGGTTACACTGATAGCATTTGTTAGGCATAGAATCTCTTACAATTGTGCTTTGCCCCCAAAAGGTGTATCACAAAATGAGGCTCTACCCCCACCTCCTTCCCACTCGTGGCTCTTCCTTTCCCCTAGACCCTTCCTCCTCTCTCTCTCTCTTTGCTCTCCCCTTCCGCCATCCCATCATGTCATTGATTGTCATTAATTGTCTTCACATCAAAATTGAATACATAGAATTTATGCTTCTCCTTTCTTGTGATGCTTTACTAAGAACGCTGTGTTACACTTCCATCCAGATTAATACTAAGGCAATAAAGTCCTCATTTTTTTTTAAACGGCTGAATAGTATTCCATGGTATACATATGGTATACCATAGCTTGTTAATCTATTTCTGGGTTGGGGGGCATTTAGACTCTTCCCAAATTTTGGCGATTGCAAATTAAGCTGCAATAAACAGTCTAGGGCAAGTGTCCTTACGATAAAATGGTTTTTTCCCTTTTGGGTAGTTGTCCAGTAATGGGATTGCAGAATCAAATGAGAGGTCTAGCTTGAGTTCTTGAAGTTTCTCCATACTTCCTTCCAAAAAGGTTGTATTAGTTTGTAGTCCCAAGAGCAGTGTAAAAACGTTCCTTTCTCTCTACATCCACACCAGCATCTGCAGTTTTGAGATTTTGTGATGTAGGCCTTTCTTGCTGGGGTTAGATGATATCTCAGAGTGGTTTTGATTTGCTTTTCTCTAATAATTAGAGATAATGAGCATTTTTTCATATGTTTGCTAGCCATTCATCTGTCTTCTTTAGAGAAGGTTCTATTCATATTTTTCCCCATTGATATATGGGATTGTTGGCTTTTTTCATGTGTATTAATTTGAGTTCTCTATAGATCATAGTTATCAAGCTTTTGTCTGATTCAAAATATGCAAATATCTTTTCCCATTGTGTAGGTTGTCTATTTGCTTTGGTTGTTGTCTCCTTAGATGTACAGAAGTTTTTCAGTTTAATTAAGTTCCATTTGTTTATTTTTGTTGTTATTTCGATTGCCATGGCAGTCTTCTTAATAAAGTCTTTCCCAAGGCTGATATTTTCCAGTGTTTTTCCTATGGTTTCTTTGTGGATTTTTAGCATTTCATGCCTTAAATTTAAGTCTTCTATCCATCTCGGATCAATTTTTGTGAGTGGAGAAAGGTGCAGGGAAAATTTTTATTGTTTCTTATTGAGGTTATTAGAGATTTTACTATTCTGTTTCTAATTAATCTGGCCAAAGGTTTATCAATTTTCTATACTTGTGACAAAAACTGACTTTTTGTTTCATTAATTTTCTGAATGATTCTTTTTGATTTCATTAATCTCTGATTTAGTTTTGGTTATTTCTTTCCTTCTGCTTGGTGTGTGATTAGGTAGTTCTTTTTCCAGTTCCATAAGATGGTTTGTGAGTTTGTTGATGTGTCTCTTTCTGTTTTTTGAATGTAAGCATCTAATGCACTAAATTTCCCTCTTAAGACTGCTTTTGCTGTATCCCACATGTCTTCGTAACTTGTGTCTTCATTGTTGTTAGGTTTGAGGTATTTAACAATTTCCTTTATCTACTCCTGAACCCAGCTATCATTCAGCAGAAGGTTGTTTAATTTTTAAGTCTTTGTGTAGGCATGAAAGTTTTTGTTGGAATTGAGTTCCACCTTTACTGCCTTGTGGTCTGAGAAGATACAAGATATAATTTCTATTCTTTTAATTTTGCTGAGGTTTGATTTGTATCCTAGGATGTGGTCCACTTTGGAGTATGTTCCATAGGCTGATAAGAAAAATGTATATTTCTTCATTTTGGGATGGTGTGTTCTGTGTATGTGTATTAATCTCATTTATACTAGGGTCAAATTAATTCTTTGTATCTTTGTTTAGTTTCTGTATAGAGGATCTGTCTTTTTTTGTCAGAGGGGTATTAAAGTTCCTGACTATTAAAGTGTTATGAGGTATCATATTCCTCAGGTCCATCAAGGTCTGTTTCATAAATCTGGGAGTACCGTATTTTCCCGAAAATAAGACCGACACAAAAAATAAGCCCTTAGAAGGATTTCTATACATTTGTTAAAGATAAGCCCTACCCTGATAATAAGACCTGCATCAGGTATGGCTGGGTTCTCTCTTTTTCCCCAGTCATTCTAGGAGAGCTAAGCTGACCATTCCTTCTGGTCTACCATCTTGCTCCACCCCCACATGACCTTTTTAAAATGACTATTCAGTTTTGGAGTGTGTTTTGGCACTTCATCTTTATTGAATTCTAGTGTCAAATGCTTGTGATTATCAGAAAGTATCCATTTTTCATCACATGTAACAATACATTGTAGAAGTGGTTTGCCTTCATGTTGTATTAGCAAAAAAAGGCAAGACTTGAGATACTATCTCTTCTGATGCTCCTATAATTCATGTGGAAAATATCTATCCAGTATCTTTACTTTGGAGATTTGTTTGAGATGGTTCAAAGTTGTTGGAATAGTAATGTCAAACTTTGCTGCTAATTCATACATAGAATGAGATGGATTTGCTTCCACTATAGCTTTCAGCTCACCATTATCCACCATGTTCATCTCAGGTTGCCCATGTGGTTCATTTTCAAGATTAAAATCACCAGAAAAAAACTTCTCAAACTATTGAGGTGCTGTTCATTTGTTAGCCACATCCTTCCCAAATACTGTCGATATTTGGAGCTGTTTGCCCTACATTGGTTCCAGAATGAAACTTGTAAAAAAAAAAAAAATGATTTTTTTTTTACTAATTCATGATTTCACAGAAATTGCTCTAAAAAAATTTGAAAGATAATCACAAACAAAAATGTGTTTTTGAAAGAATGAGGATATACCTTCACAATTTAAAATAAGATAGTGTCAAAGTGAAATGTCAACAGTGTCATCTGTCAAACTTGGTACTTAAAAAATTTGGACATGTAATACTTAAGCTAATATCAGAAGGCATATTCCTCTTGAATTTCATTTCATATGATAAGGTAAGGATATAAGTTGTTTTTACTTCCTTTTCCTTAAGGAATAACTTGCTGATTGCCCAAAACAAAGGTAATCCCTCCATATTCTCTATGTTATGCTACCCAATGTGAGGTTTTAAATACGATTTTCTAGTAAGATTCTGAGTTTGTTACCATGCTCCAGTTTTTTTCAGATCTACATTTTCACACCAATATTAGAGATTTTTATATTTTTGAGCCTTATGTATAGCAGTTTTACTGTTTGAGAAAGTTGGTTCCTACATCATTATTTTTATTTTTCTTAATGGCTTAGTTTCTAGCTTTAACGCATGGTTTTCAGATGAAATTTTAGAGGACTTTTTTTTAAGTTTCATATTTATCAGCTAAAATTATTTTATATCCTCAACATTTTTAATTGTGATAAAAACACCATAAAATTTTCCTTCTTAGCCATTTTAAGTGCTTAGTAGAGTGGTGTTAACTGTGTGTGCATTTTTGTGCCATAGAGGGCATTTAAAAAAAAAAGCCCCTAGTTGGTATCAGGTGCCACTAAAGATATGTTGAGTGGCATTTTACACACAACTTTCTCCTTTCTTCACCATGTTAGGTCCTAATGAGTAAGCTACATCACACAATCACTGCCCTTTGTGAGCTTGAGCATTGCTGTCCCTGGGACTCTTCTAAAGTTTCTGTAGGCTGCCTTGTGTCCCAAATGCTGTGCTTAAAACAGAGCTTCCATGCCTGAGAAAGCAGCTTTCTTTGACTGGTCGCTCAGAGAAAAGAACTGGCTAAACAGATCTCTCTGTGTCTTTCTGTCTCTGTCTCTCTCTCTGTGCTCTCTACTCTTGCTTTCTCTGGACACTAGAAACATAATCTTAACTAGAATGTGACATCCCATCTCACACCATGCTGTTTTTGATACTTTTCTCCCCACAGACTGTAGGAGTTGAGGACAGTTCTAAGCATCTCAAAAGAAACAATCTGTTTCATATAGCTACTCCAACAAGAAAGTTATGGACTTAAGTGATCTAAGCAGTAGGTATGTATAGAAATGTCTAATATCTTTAGGCTACTTACTATAAATTTGCTTCAGATTTACAATTTGGTCTTTTTTTGTTGTTTTTTAATATAGACCACAGGTAACTTATTCACCCATAGGGCATAAAACATGAAAAGGAGCAAACATAGGTAAATTCCATTTCCACTTTACTCTGGACAGGCATGTTTGGCAATAAATTTTAAAAAAACCACACCAGTGATGCTATTTTTGACTCCTTGAATAACCTTATGAGTGTTGATATTTTTCAGAATATTTTTGAAAATATAAAACAGCCTATTGTTTGCAGGAAAGGTGATATATTTATCAAGTTAAGTTGATTTTAATTCGTGATTAGTGTGCAGCAATCAAGGCTTACTTTGTGACCAAGATGGAATATTTTTGAACTCTTAGAAAATTGAGAGATATCAATCTTATTTCTTTGAGAGCTCTTAAGACTTCTTTTGTGAAGCTTACTTACAAGCCTCATAAATTATTTCTTTACTCAGTTTCTCCTCAGCATTGACTTGGACGCTTCTGAAAGCAGGAATAGTACTTCATGAAGTGGTATGTCCAGCAGCTCCTTTTTATTGAATAAACAGTCAATATACATATATTGATGTGTTGAAATTACTAAAACAAACATTGTAACTCACAGCTTTATAGGGAGGCATGTTCTTTCCAGGAACTGTATGTTCTGTGTTTGTCTTTCATGGTGTCCTCCTTTGTAGTATAATTCAATCTAATTCACAATACATTTTTTGGTGGGAGTCCATTTCTTCAATTATAACTGTGAACTTGTGAAGTATGTGGCAATGGATATAACATAGGCTCTAACTTCTAGGATCTAAATTCTCAGAGAGGAGGGAGTATTATGTGAGAGGAAGGGCCTGGTCTTTGAACTTAGGTATATGGGCTTAAGTCTTATTTCCACTACTTTGAAACTATACATGTCATGTAAAACTTTCAAACTTAAGTTTGCCTAGCTGTAAATTCCAAGCTAAGGTAGTGAAATATATTCCATGTGCTCCTGGAGCTACTTCATTAGAACCCCAGCCAGAAGTATGAGCCTCAGTCAGAACCATTTTTAAATACAGTGGAACCTCCATAGCTGACCACTTCCATACACTGACCACCTTCTTGAGTTGACCTAATTTTCATAGACTAGACACGCATCAAATGTATGTATCAATATAGGAGGCCTAGTTCCTTATGTTGACCATCTCCATATATTGATCAGTTTGTTACAGTCCCATAGTAGTCAAGTTCTACTGTAATTCAAGTGGAAGAAATTTGGAATTTAATTTATTTTTTAACTGATAGGTGAGGTGATTCATCACTGCATCATGAGAAGTGGGTGGATATTTCATGTTGGAGAGTGATTTCCTCATCTTATAAGATGGTTATGGGAC
Source organism: Otolemur garnettii (assembly GCF_000181295.1). Classification (NCBI taxonomy): domain Eukaryota; kingdom Metazoa; phylum Chordata; class Mammalia; order Primates; family Galagidae; genus Otolemur; species Otolemur garnettii. The sequence goes on from NW_003852466.1 coordinate 9,043,928, forward strand.
CTGGCTCTTCCAGTGGTACATCCCACTGATGCGTGGTATGAATGACAACACCTCTTTTTTGCCTCTGTGCTGCTCTGTAGCCACATCCAGGTCTTACTGGGAAGATTCATGTTGCTTATTTTGAGATAAAACTCATTTATATTTTCATCTTAACTCTTAAGACTCTGTGGCCCCAGTAAAGTTCTGTTTGCACGTTGCCTCCATACTCAGCTGAAGTATTGTTGGTTTCATTTTTAGCCTCCTGACAATCTTAATGAACATTTGCTTGAACACCAACCTTGCAACCATGAATTCAATTTATCTTTCATTTGACAATAAAAAGATAATAAGAGTTTTGTTTGTCGTGTAACTGCACATACTTTAGTAATCCTTCATAGATTGTTCTGTTGTGCTTAAAAGGACCATAATGGTGTAAACCAGAGGGGTTCGCAACCCTTATGAACTGGTACAGCTCACTAGGCTGTCATTCCACTTTTTGTTTCTCTGTGTGTCTGTCATTCTTGCCTTAACACTCTCCTCTCTCCCTGCTTTCTTTTTTCCATCGTGGTCACAAATTAAACTTTCTTTCTAATACACTATTCAAGAATTAAAATCAGTTCGACTTAATAAATTTTTTCCAAGAATATGCAGAGTTTTATTTTCACAAAAAATTTGAAATACAGGCCAGGTGCAATGGCTCATGCCTATAATCCTCACACTCTGGGAGGCTGAGGCAGGAGGATCACTTTTCTCAGGGTCAGGGCCAGCCTGACAAAAGTCAGACCCTGTTTCTACTAAAAATAGAAAAACTAGCTGGGTGTTGTGGCAGATGCCTATAGTCCCAGCTACTAAGAGACTGAGACAAGTGCCCAGAGTCTGAGGTTACTGTGAGCAAAGCTGATGCCATAGCATTCTAGCTATAGATCGAGAGTCTGTCTCAAAAACAAACAAACAAACAAACAAACAAACAAAAAAGAATTTGAAACGCAACATCCACAGTGTCTATGTTTGTGCACAGTGTTGTTTAGCCATTCACACGTGATGTGTGTGGGTGGTGGGGTGGGGTGGTTCTTTCAGGTTTTTTTGCAATTCCCTTTCTTACTTGGCCTCTCTTCTCTCCTCCCACATTACCTAAAACACAAACCTGATCATACTTAAAATGACCCATAGCTCTCTAGGGATAGAAAAGAGTCCGTGTGGCAGTTACGAAGAGCCAAGGACTTTTTTCTTTTCTGAACTGTGAATTGCATGCCATCTGTGCAGTTTCACAGCAATATACCATGGGCATGTTCACAAGTTTCTGAACTTTTTGTCCTCAGCTGAAACACAAGACTAGTGACAGTGCCTCACAGCACTGCCAGGAGTTACGTGACACAGGGTGTATGCCAGCACCTAGACTGTTGGCTGGCACAAAGCAGGCACTACCTGTGTGGATCTAAAATGGGTAAAGAACTGGGATTTTCTTTATGGAGCTTCCCTGACTCACTGCCCCCCCACCTTGTTTGTTCACTTATTTACTTATTTTTCAGAACATCAAGGATTTTACTCATGTCATATACTTTTCTGTGTTTTCTTCAATAACAAATTAAATAATATAATTTTTAAGGTAAAAGAATAAAAAGTTTTGATGAATTTAGGTGATTCTTTTATTCACTTGTTCATTTTCATGTTTTTCTAAATTAGAATGTTCTATGTATACTATGGAAAAAACTTTTTAAATAAAAGAATAAACAAAATAATTATGTTAAGAGCTTATTGTTATAAATATAAGTCATCGCCTACTTTTTGTTGAGTACAGATTAACTTTTTTCCTATACTTTACTGCATTTTATAAATGTTCTCAAATAGCATATAGTACTTTTTAGGGGTAAAGTCATATTTTTGATGTATTTTATTTTACTTCATACATTTATTTCACCTTGATAAGAACACTTCATATGAGATTATACCCTCTTCACACACTGCTAAGTGCACAGTGTTGTTTAACCCTCACACATGATGGACGCTTAGGCTCTTTCTCTGTCATGCTCCTGGGAATAACATTGTAACTAACACAGGTGCAGAATTCTCAGATCTTAATTTCAGTTCTTTCAGATATTTATCCAAAAGGGGGATTGCTGGATCAAATGGTAGTTGTTAAGTTAGTTTTTGAGGAACCTTCATACACTTTTCCACAGTGGCTGCCCGGTTCTGCATTCCCACCACAGCCCATCCTCCTTGCCAGCACTGGGCTTGTGTTTTCTTGGTAACAGCCATTCTGACATGTGTGAGGGTTTCCGCCATTGGCCTCTTGTGGGCACTATGCTTAGTGAAATAAGCAAGTCACAAAAGGACAGATATGGCACTACTCAACTTCTACCATGTATGAGGTGTCTGAAATAGTCAAATTCATAGAAGCAGAGAATAGAATGCTGGCATCCAGGGGCCTGGGTGGGAGGGACTGGAGGAGGAAATGGGGAATTATTGCCTAGAGGGTAAAAAGTTTCAATTATTTGGGATGGATAAGTTCTAAAGATCTGCTATACAACCTAGTGCTGGTAGCTAACAGTATGCTCTTGTACACTTTTTAAAATATTTTCAAAGACGAGTCTCATTTTAAGTGCTCTTACCATAAAAAGAAACAACAAACCATAGGAACACATGGAAGAGCAAAAGAAATTTTCAGAGGGGGTGACTGTGTTTAGAACCTTGAAGTGTATGTGTATGTCCAAATTTATCAAAATGTGTACATTAATTATATGAATTTTTTATATATCAATTACACAACAGTGAATAGGTATTATTGCCTATCAATACAGCATTGTACCTGTGAGCATTCCAAATACAAAGGGTATATTTTTTGATAAATATTCTTATTTATCAACCACTTTTTTCTAAGAAAAAGCAGGAACTGCCCAATTCCTGCATCCAGCCCCCTTAGCACATGTGCAATGCATGGCCCGTGTCCAACATGCCTGTTACATCATGAATGCCGTCTTACCATACAGCATCTGGTCTTGCCAACATCAGCTACTTCCCCCACGCTCACATTGGGTATGTTGACTCCGGGTTATATCTTTGTATTCTCACCCAGGCTTCTTTTTGACGGAATCTCTTTTGCTTAGACATTGAGGAGAAAGCACCATGAAAATAAAATTATGGGCTCATTTCTACTAATGTTATCCCTGTCAACACTTGCCTCGACTGTTGCTTCACTGCAGTAAAAACTATGTGTGGTCACCACACTATTGATTTGTGTGCCTCCAGCTCACAGTGTCTTAGGGGACACAGGGCTAACCAGTGACTAAAGTCCTGTTGTTAGTAACCTCTCTTTTATTTCTGTGTTTCCCTTTTCTCTATTCTCTGACTGATACAAGCTTTATAACATGTCTCTGATTTAGAAATTTTTTACAAGCACACAGGATGCAGTGTTTCTGGTAAGCCGTTTTCTTATTAAACAATAGAAAACCTATTTCAAATAGAACGAAGCTGGACAGTTATGAAGGTTACAATGGGCTCTTCATAAAGGAATAACTTTTAACAAAATTTGAAAAACTTCAGATACAGATATCATACCCACTAAGTAAAATTTATATAAAAATATTTTTAAAATACATCATCATAATAATAGATAGATGGAACTTTCATTTCTATTCCTCAAACTACTTATTTACTTCTGTTTTTTGAGAATGTCAGTCAAGCTCTAAGAAACATTTGAAATTCAACCCAAGACTTTTTAATTTCCTTTTATTATCAACAGGAATGAGCTATTTTACACCAGGTTTAGATTAGATTTTTGTCAGGTACAGTATCCTTGTCTTAATTTAGTTCTTGCCATAAATTTATAACTCAGCAAGCAGTTTCCCACCTGGGTACTACATTATATATGCTATTTAACTTTTCACTGCTCTTTCACTGTTTAAACGGAAATGAATAAGTCATTAGCAAAAGACATACTTTGTGATCTAAATAATATGTCAAATATGTATGTAATACAACATGACATTCTCTTTATTTCATAAGCAATGCTTCTTTATCATTTTAGATAAACTACATGAAGCAGATGTGACACTTTGGATTATCATCTCATATGCAGTTTAATTTTGATTTCTAAATCCAGGCATACCTTCATCTTTTTATGATCATACAGACTACCAATCACAATACCTTTTATATTCCAAATGCCTAACGAGTATTCTTTATTTTTAAAAATTCCCCAGTAACTTTTATTTCTCAGCATTTTATTTGCTTCTTGTATAAACAGGAAACAAGATAACTTGTATGTGGGTGAAGATGCTTCTGGCAAAAACAGAGTTTGTTCAGGATTTCAGAAGTTTTGCAGCGGAAATTCAGGAAACCATTGCAGTACTCAGAGAGCAGGTCTGTTTTCACCCCAAGTAAAATGTCCTTATTGCATAGATTGGAATAACTAAACTTAAATCTGTCTGTTAACTCTCTAAAGTTCTAACACAACATCAGGGAGTTGTATTATAACAAGGGTTGAATTATAAGGAGGCCTGGGGGAACTTGCAGCATGAAGGTGCAGACAACCTCACCCTCTCCACCCAGGGCTAGCAGCTCCATTGCCCAGGGGCTCTGTTCAGCTTTCCTGAGTTCCTCACCAGCGCATTTCTGAACAACTGCGACTGTGGGTGCCTTCTTCATTTCTGCAAATATAGAGAATTTCCAACAGGCAAAACATACACTTTTCTTAACAACTTTCTTGGAGTGGAATCAAAGAAGCTTCTTGGAGATGATTGTTTTCTCTGGCTCCCTTTTCTGATTATTGTTAAAAATAAATTCTATGCTCTGCTACACTTCTGCTTGTCTTCTCACTTGTTCTGGCTCATGCCTTATACAATTTCCCCCAGAATTTGGGAATGGGTCAATGAGAGGGGAAAGGCTTGCATCAGAAATGGCTACCTAGATGTTTTTATTCAGAAGTGGAAGTTGGATTTATTTCAAGGTGCAGTGCCAACCTGTGTCCCCCTTAGTGATGGTGCGTTGAAACATACACCTTTCTTCATACCAAAGGCCTTGAAAGCAGGAAACCAGGGTCTGCTGTCAGGAGGACCCTCTCTCACTAATTGTCTCACACAGGAAACAGAACCTCATCCGATGTTCAGGGCTGTGCTGAAGGTCAACCAGGATTATATAGCAGAAGCATGTTGTGGTTGTAACTCCAGGCACAGCTGGGTCCCCAGCCTTAGTGTGCCACCAAGCAGTGTACTTCCTTCAGCCAGAGGTCCCCACTGTTGAAAACACTTCTTTAATCTGAAAGGAAATATCAATGTGAAAAGTGTGTGGGGCATTACTTCTAAGAAAATCATCCTTAAAATATCACAGAGTGAGTGGGATGATGTAGGATTCTGAACATCACAGAGTCTAGAAACCCCACTTCACTCACAGTATGATAATTTGTCATAAAAGAGAGGTTATGACAGCAGGGAAGGGTCCTCAGCTCTGTGCTAGATATGGTGGGCCCTAGCAGCTTAAACAATAACCCAGCCCTCATGCAGCAAACTATTTTTTTTATAAATACATTTTACTGACGTGTAGACACAGGTGGAATCACGAGCAGCATTTCAGTTCAGTTTGGTCTACAGATTGTTGGTGATAATTTTATCTTTAAGATGTGCTATAGTGATGAAAGCATCTCAAACACCCCAAGGTAGCAGGAGGTGCCCCCCTTTTAGGTGTCCAAAAACATTCTGAACTAGCACATATTTCAAAATGCATCGAGGCAGAGATTTTTTGCCTGTTAACCTGTCTGTCTCTTCCATTACCTTGTAAATTTATTTTTTTTCTTTTCAAGCAAATGAATACTTTTATTAACATGGTAAATTTTGTTTTCTTTTTAAACATGGTAGGGTTTTGACCTCACATACTTGTCAAGTGAACTTAGGGTTGGACAAGCTACTCAAGTGAACTTAGAGTTGCACAAGCTATGAACCTTGAAGATGCCTCTTCCCATCCCAGGTTAGGGTCCAGGGCAGACAATTCCATGCTTTCCTCCCCTATCCCCTAAATGGCTTTTGCAAACATCTCTTCATTTTATGCCCAGGATCCCTTGAACTGCATCAGGGTACTCCTTGTGAATTTCTTAATCACTGAGACTGTTTCACTGGGTGAGTTTCAGATCTTGCTGTAGTTCATGTTGAAAATAATCAGTTTCTTTGTGTCGGAACAGAAGAAGTTAGTTCTAGATCTGTCAGGAATCTAAGTGGTGGGGCAGGATGGCCAAGGCTGTGGCTCCTATGGTCTCCCATAGAGGTCACAGCCTTGCCTGACCTGTGCCCAGGCTACATAGGTGGGCAGGGTGTGGTGGTGCTCAGCATCTTGCACTCACTAAATGACAGGTAGCAAATGTCCCACCGATGATTTATGTGACATGACATTGGCAATGAGGAGTATTGACTGAAGTCAGAAATCAAAGCGAATCATCTAAAGGGGACTGAGGAAAATAAAGACCTAAGAATGGAAGCAGAGATCAGCTGAGTGGATTCCTGGGGCTGTAGGGGGTATTGTCAGGTGCAAGTGTGACAGAGCTGTGAGCACACAGAGGTGATTGAGGATGAAGAAGACAGACTTCCTGAGGGCACAGGGTCTTTTTGAATATGAAAAGTCCTAAGGAGTCATGAAATCAGCATTTGTTGGTAATTTGTGATCTCACTAAGGCGTGAGTGGTGATGGCCTGTGCTGGTGGTGGGCTATGCCAGCAAGCCACTTGGCTGCACAAGGGTATTGCTGATCACACAGATGTGCAGCTTTGTGGTTTTTGTGTTACTCATCAGTGCAGGGGGAGTAAGTCCTATGCAGAATTTGTTTTATACAAAACCTTTTGTTTTATGAAAATGAGTATAGAAGGCCAGGTGTGGTTGCTCATGTCTGTAATCCCAGCACTCCGGGAGGCAGAGGTGGGTGGATCCCTGGGGCTCCGGAGTTTGATACCAGACTGAACAAGAATGAGACCCCATCTCTACTAAAAATAGAAGAACTAGCTGGGCATGGTGGCAGGCACCTGTAGTCCTAGCTACTCAGGAGGCTGAGGTAGGAGGATCTCTTGAGCCCAAGAGTTTGAGGTTGCTATGAGCTATGATGCCACAACATTCTAGCTGGGGCAACAAAGTGAGACAAAAAAAGAAAAAAGAAAAATGAGTATAGAGGTAGAGAGACAGTATATATTTCTGGTGATGAAATTAGACAGCAAATAAATAGACTAAACAGGATATAGAATGTTTAAGAGAAACTGCATCTCACAGAGATGCCTATCACTTTAGACATTATTGTAGTTTTTGAGACCTTCCCTTATAGTCAAGGAATCCCAACCTTCAGCCAAGGATTTCTGAATTGCATTTAAGGGGCTGCAAAATAGTGTCAGTCTTGACAGTTCACATTATTAATGGTATGCAGTATACTTTTGTTGAGGAATGATAATTTTTGCTCTTGGTCCCCGAACTATGATAGCATCAAACTAATGAAAGTGGTCTGTAAATTTCTATGGTATGTTCAAGTAAATTGTATTTTCTCTTTTAATTTGATTCTGATAATTGTAGAGATAACTAGATCTGTAATTATACTCAGAACATTTCATTGTTTCAGTTTGAGATTATTCTTTTTAATTTTCTTCACTGCAGAGAGAGGGGGTATGTGTGTGAGGAGGGTATATAATAAATGATGAATGAGTACAGGAATTTGCATTTTTAATTATAATTAAACTCTTATAGTGTGGTTCTTCCCAGGTATGGCTAAACTATTTTATGCACCTTCTCTAGGTATTGCAAGTTGGATGGGTTTTCATACAAAAAATCAGAAATGTTCACACCTATTGGAACAGCAAGAGGAGCCAAGGTCATAGAAACAGCAGCTAGAAGCTACCACAGATCTCAGCAATCTTAGCATAAGACTTAAGCCCAGCCCTTGTTTATGCCTCTGCTGACAACCACATGGTAGAACAATGTTTCCTCCATCCAGATCTGACATGTGTGCCTCTCATTGGCAGATTCTAACCCAGGACACAAAGGGAAAGTGATCAAGAAATGACTTTCTGAGATTTGTGGAAGAGGGTGCTGATGGTGACAAGTTGACAGTGGGCAAATCAGAGACCTTATTTAAGGAAGATACTTTATGTGACTTAGTAATTGGGTAGGTATGGAAAAGGTAGCACATGAGGCTGGACAGATACCATGTGGTTCCAAAGACAAAGTTCTTGTTCTGAATGTCAATTAGTTAAGACAAATAAACAAACAGATGTAGAGATCAATATACCATTGTAATGTGTTCATAATTATGCCTTGGAAAAAAGTGTGAATTAGAACTGTTTCAGAAAACCCAATCCATCACTTTATTGAACAAATATGTGAATCAAAGATACTTTAGAGGCTTTTAAAAAATTAGGAGACAAGTAATTCTATTACTAAAATAACAATTATAGATGGTGGAGCAGTTAAGTTGAAAGAGGTCATGGCATATGTAAGGAACAGAATGACATTCAGTTTAGGCTAAAGATTAGGTAATCAACTTTGGCTAAAACAGGGACGTGGTGAGACAATTGAGACTTGGCTAAAGTTTAGGTAATCAAGATTGACAAAACAGGGTTGTGGTGAACCCAGTGAGACAGAAAGTGTGCATTTAGGAAGGCCTGGTAAGTGCACACTACGGGTATCCTCCTGGACTCTGAGTGTGTAAGCTTCCAGCAGGGTGTGGGACCAAGAATATGTTTGAATATCAGCTTGCTGTATGAGAACTGAATAAAGGATTACAACATTACATTATCCAGGGGTAAGATGATGGTGACTTAGGGTATGATGATGAACTTAGAAAAGAAGAAAAATGGACACTTTTAGGAGGGAGAGCTATGAGATAGAATGGTCAGGATTTGGCTGTTGAATGTGTTATGGCAAATCCACCTTCCCCAGATGAAGTCTTATATGGAAACCAAGAGGAGCACCAGTGGCACAGGCAGAGGAAGGCTCCCAGGCCTGTGAACCACATCACTGCCTTTCCTGGGTATCCAGCTTATAGAGGATGATACTTCTTGGCTTCCATAATCACATGAACCTATTCCTTATAATAGACCTGTCTACATCAATATCCTGTAGGCTCTCTTTCCCTGGAGAACATTGACTGATACACTGAGTCTGCTGATGGAGCCATCAAACGGCTGTTCATTTCTATTACAATGTTTCTGATTTCTGGCATTTTACTTTACTTCTTCTTTAGCATTTCCATCTCTCTGCTTATATTACCAGTCTTTTCCTGCATTCTGCCAGCTCGTCCCACTAGGGCCCTAAACCTATTAATCACAGTTATTTTTAAATCCCTGCCTGATAATTCCAACATCTGTCACAACTGAGTCTGCTCCTGATATTCACTTTGCATCTAATAACTGTACAGTTTCTTGTCTTTACTTTGATAACACCTTGCAATTCAATTTAAAGCCAGACATAATGTCTTAGATAATAGGGGCTGTAGTAAGTAAGCCTTTGCTTTTGACTTTTATATTGAAAATGCTAAATTCTGTGCTGTGTTAAAAGTTTACTAGAGCTATAGGTGCTGTGGCTTTAAATTCTTTGAAGCAGGGGTGGCGGAAAGGAGAGCAAGATGGCAGACCAGTAGATTCAGTAGATTCAGCTGAGTTCTCCTAGAAAAACTGGGGGGAAAGAGAGAACCCAGCCATACCTGGTGCAGAGACCTTACTCAGAGTCATAGCTCAGGGAGCACAGCAAGGAGATGGTGAGTTGAATGCAGCATATGATCCAGAAAAGTGGAAATCTGATGAATTAGTCAAGTAATTATGATTGGATGGGATTGTCAGGCTGTCTACAGAGGTCCAGAAGGAGAGGAAGCCTTTCCTGAGTTTTCAGTAGTTGGGGAAAGGTGAACATTGACTGGAAGGCTTGAAAGAGTGTGGACTTGAACAGATAACAGCAACTAGATTTGAATGCTGGTTGAAGTGGACTTGTCATAGGGTTGGTGGCTGGTGAGACACCCATAGTGAAAAAGTCTTGGTGGTCAGGGCCTGCCATTGTAGGAAGGTTGAGAGCAGTTTTAGCAGGGGCCTAAAGCATGGCCATCTTAATTCCACCTGGCAGGATCAGAACTCCACTCTTGGGACAGGCTGAGGGACTTCCGCACCCTATGGGAACTGGAGTCAGGGGGCACTGTGAGAACCGCACCTGAAGGATTCTTATGAGCTTTAAGATCCCAACCTGGTGGGTCTGAATGCTGAGGAAACAAGCAGGTGATCACCTAAGGCAACTAAGTTAGGAATAAGGACCATAGAGGTTGCTGGCTGTGTTCTCTGTCTCCTAGAAAAACCACAAAACCACTTGGGGTCCTGGTGACATATTGCAACATAATGTCATCAAGAGCAAGGTCTTCTGTTTAAAACAAAGGAGGCAATGAGAAGGGAAAAGAAGGACAAGGAGTTGAAAAGAAAGAACAGGTGGGGAGGAACAAACAGAAAAATTCAGGCAGCATGGAAAACCAAAACAGAGCAATTCCCCCAAAAGACCATGAGGCAGCTACTGAAGATAACTCCACCTCTAAAGAATTAATGGACTTGACAGAAAGTGAATTTGAAACATGGATGATAAAGACAAAAAAAGGAATGGGTGAGAAAATGGAAAGACAGAACCAAAAGTCAGATAAGAGATATGTAGAACATAGAAAGGATATGATGGAGCATAAGGAAATGAAGAAGATAATCAGAGAATGTAAAGATTCAGCAGAAAGTATCAAAAATACATTAGACCATGGAGAAGAAAGAATCTCAGAGCTAAAGGATTAAGTTTTCAAGTTAACCCAGTTAGTTAAAGAGACAAAAAGAAGAAAAAGAAAGCAAAATAGTCACTTAGAGAACTACAAGACTCCATTAACTATTAAAATATATGAATAATAGGAATTTCTGAAGGGGAAGGAGATTGTCCCAAAGGAATGGAAGCCCTACTAGAGACCATGATAAATGAAAACTTCCCAAGTTTTACTAAAGACCCTGACACACTCCTTTCAGATGGATATCAAACCCTGGTCACCTCAACTCAAACAGAGCATCTCCAAGACACATTGTAATGAACCTGTCCAAAGTCAAGATGAAAGAAAAAAAATCTGCAAGCAGCCAGGAGTTAGTGCCAATGCCCTACAAGGGCAGAGCCATTAGGAGGACAGCAGACTGTACAACTGAAACCTTCCAAGCCAGAAAAGCATGGTCATCAACCTCCAAAATTCTTAAACAAAACAATTTTCAGCCTAGAATTATGTATCCTGCTAATTTAAGCTTCAAAATTGATGGAGAAATCAAATCTTTTTCAGATATACAAGCATGGAAGAAATTTGCCACAAGACTGGCCCTATGGGAAATACTTAGACTTCTTCTCAACACTGACCACCACAATGGACTACCAGCAAAGTAAATACCCAGAAGCTAATAGTCAAAACTTAGCTTCCATAGTGGCACAAAAGGTAAAACTACACAATGAATGTTCACAAAATAAGATGAATAGAACTCCACCACATTTATCAATTCTCTCAATATATGTCAATGGACTGAATTCACAACTGAAAAGCCACAGTCTCACTAATCAGATAAAAAAGCACAAGCCATCCATACGTGGTCTCCAGGAGACACACCTAGCCTTGAAGGACAAATAAAGACTCAGGATTAAGTGACAGAAAATAGTATTTCAAACAAATAGAAATCAGCAGAAAGGAGGAGTTGCAAACTCATTTTCAGATATAAGTGGATTTAAAGCAACTTAAGTTAAGAAAGACAAAGATGGACACTTTATACTGGCCAAAGGAACAATACAACAAGACATTTCAATGTTAAATATTTATGCACCCAAATTAGATGTTCCCAGATCTATGAAACACACCTTGATGGGTCTGAGCAATATGGTATCCTATAACACCATAGTAGGCCGGAAATTTAGCAGCTTCTGATGGAACTGGACAAAACCTCTAAACAGAAGCTAAACAAAGATGCAAGGGACTTAAATGTGACCCTAGAACAAATGGGATCAATAGATATGTACAGAGCACATCATTCCAAGGGGAATGAATATACATTTCTCTCATCAGTTCATGGTACATACATACCCCAGAATTGAACACATCCTAGGATACAAATCAGTCCTCAGCAAAATTAAAAGAATAGAAATTATATATTGTATCTCCTCAGACCACAAGACAATAGAGATGGAACTCAACTCCAAAAAAAAAAAAAAAAATTCATCCCTAAACAAAGACTTGGAAATTAAATAACCTTCTGCTGAATGATAGTTGGATTCAGGAAGAGATAAAAGAGGAAATCATTAAATTCCTCAAAAATAAAAACAACAACAAAAACAATATAACAAAGTAACATAAGTTATGTTAGACACAAGACAAGTGGGATACAGCAAAAGCAGTCTTAAGAGGGAAATTTATTGCATTAAATGCCTACATTCAAAAACAAAAAAGAGACTGCATCAACAAATTCATGAACCATCTAATGGAATTGGAAAAAGAAAAACTATCTAATCTCAAACCCAGCAAAACAAAAGAAATAAGCAAAACTAAAATAGAGATTAGTGAAATTGAGAATAAAACAATCATCCAGAAAATTGATGAAACAAAAAGTTGGGTTTTTTGAAAAATAAATAAAATCAATAAACCTTTGGCCAGATTAACTAGAAACAGAAAGTAAAATTTCTAATAACCTCAGTTAGAAACGATAAAGGGGATATGACAACAGATGCCACAGAGATACAAAAGATCATCTCTGAATACTACAGGAAATTCTATGCAAAATGATATGACAATGTGGAGAAAGTGAATCAATACCTGGAATCCCACCCTCTCTCTAGACTTACTTAAGGATAAATAGATCTCTTGAACAGACTGATTTCAATAACTGAGATCAAAGAAACAATAAAAATTCTCCCAACAAAAATTGCCTGCATCCAGTTGGCTTCACACCAGAATTCTATCAAACCTTCAAAGAAGAGTTTATACCCATACTTCTGAAATTATTACAAAAAATTGAGAAAGAAGGAATCTTCCCCCAACAAGTTCTATGAAGCAAACATCACCTTAATACCAAAACCAGGAAAAGAACTAACTAAAAAGGAGAATTTCAGACCAATTTCACTAATGAATATAGATGCAAAAATGCTCAACAAAATCCTAGTCAACAGATTACACCTACACCTTAAAAATATCATTTATCACGATCAAGTAGGTTTCATCCCAGGGATGCAAGGCTACTTTAACATATGCAAACCCATGAACTTAACTCACCAAATCATCAGAAGCAAGAATAAAGATCAAACAATTCTCTCCATAGATGCAGAAAAAACATTCAATAAAATCCAGCATCCTTTTCTAATTAGAACACTGAAGAATATAGGCATAGGAGGCACATTTCTTAAACTGATCAAAGCCAGCTATGACAAACCCGCTAATATTTTACTTACTGGAGTCAAACTGAAAGCTTTTCCACTTAGAACTGAAATAAGACAAGGTTGTCCTCTATCACCAGTATTATTGAACATAATGCTAGAAGTTTAGCCAATAAAATTAGGCAAGAGAATCCAATTGTGTGCAGAGGAGGTTAATCCCTCACTCTTTGCTGATGATATGATCTTATACTTAGAGAACACCAATGACTTAACCACAAGATTCCTGGAAGGGACCAAACAATTCAATAATTTCTCAGGATATAAATCAATGTCCACAAATCAGTGGCCTTTGTATATGCCAATAACACCCAAGAGGAGAAGTTAATCAAAGACAAAATTACCTTCTCAATAGCTTTAAAAACAATGAAATATCTAGGAATATACCTAACAAAAGAGATGAAGGACCTCTACAAAGAAAATTACAAAACCCTAAGCAAAAGAATTGCAGAAGATATTAACAAATGGAAGAACATATCATGCTCATGGCTGGAGAATCAACATTGTGAAAATGTCTGTACTACTCAAAGCAATCTACAGATTCAATGCAATCCAATTAAAATACCATCATCATACATTTCAAGATTTGGAAATATAATTCTTTGTTTTGTATGGAACCAGAAAAAGCTCTTTATGGCTAAGGCAATTTGTATTAATTAAAACATGGCCAGGGGCATTAGCTTACCAGACTTTAGGCTATACTACAAGGCCATATTGATCAAAACAGCATGGTACAGGCCCAAAAGTAGAGACATAGACATATGGAACTGACTAGAAAACCAGGAGATAAAAGTAAATGTTACAGTCACCTAATCTTTGATAAACCAAACAAGGACATACACTGGGAGAAAGAACCACTATTAAATAAATGGTATTGGGAGAACTGGATAACCACATGTAAAAGACTGAAATTGGACACACACCTCTCCCCACTCAGAAAAATTGATTCAAGTTGGATAAAAGATTTAAATCTAAGGCATGATATGATAAAAATCCTCAAGGAAAGTATGGGGAAAACATTTGAAGATATTGGCCTGGGGAAATATTTTATGAAGATGTCGTCTGTGGCAATTGCAACAACAACAAATATAAACAAATGGCACTTAATTTAACTGAAATCTTCTGTAGAGCTAAAGAGACAAGAACCAAAGCAAATAGACAACCTTCAGAATGAGAAAAGATATTTACCTGTTATGAATCAGACAAAAACTTGATAGCTAGGATCTATAGAGAACTCAAATTAATCTACAAGAAAGGACCCAACAATCCCACAGATTACTGGGCAAGAGACATGAATAAAAAATTCTCTAAAGAAGACAGATAAATGGCTAACAAACATGTGAAAAAATACTTATAGTCCCTAATCATCTAAGAAATGCAAATCAAAACTACCCTGAGATATTACCTAACCCCAGTAAGAATGGCCTACAGCAAAGACTCTCAAAGCTGCAGATGCTGGCATGGATGTGGACAGAAGGGAACACATTGACACTGCTAGTGAGACTGAAAACTAATAAATACAACCTTTTTGAAAGGAAGTATGATGAATCCTCAAAGAACTCAAATTAGACCTCCCATTTGAGCCTGCAATCCCATTACTAGGCATCTACCCAGAAGAAAAAAAGTCCTTTCATTGCAAGGACACTTGCACTAGACTGTTTATCACAGCTCAATTTACAATCACCAAAATGTGGAAACAGCCTAAATGCCCACGAACCCAGGAATGGATTAACAAGCTGTGGTATATGTACATCATGGAATACTATTCAGTGATTTAAAAAGATGGAGACTTTACGTCTTTTGTATTAACCTGGATGGAGGTGGAACATAGTCTTCTTAGTAAAGCATGACAAGAATGGAGAACCAAGAATCCAATGTACTCAGTTCCAATATGAAGGCAGTAGATGAGTAAGGGGGGATGGTGGAGCTAGGGAATGAGCAAGTGGGGAGAAGAGAGGAGGGAGTTGGACGTCACAGTATATGGTACATCTCTTTGGGGTGGTTCATAATTGTAAGAGCTACTTTATCTAACAAATATAATCAGTATGACCTAATTCTTCGTACCTTTAATGAATCCCAAACAATAATAAAAAAAGAATGATTCTTGCCATGCGAGTAAATAAATAAATAAATTCTTTGAGTCCAGAATCCTTGTATTTGTCTCTCTACTGACCTCAGCTTTCCTCATGTGTTTCTCTTCAGAGAAGTGTTAGTCTGTCAGGTGCTTCAGATGTAATCTGCTGGTATTATACTGCGATCTTTTGATGTGGCAGTTAGTAGGGCAGGGAAACACCTACCTCCATCTGATGAAGTCTCAGTGTTCTAGTGGGCTGTGTCAGGGATCATGACCTCCCCAGGTGTTTCTGCAGTGCCATGGCTTTTGTTCTCCGCACCTCCCCTGACTGGAGAATTCCTGATTGATTTCATTGAACCACTAACCCCTGATTTTTATGTTTGCATTTCTCCCACTTATCTGAGTTGGGAAGCCTGGATTGGATAAGAATTCTCTTCTCCCAGTTTGGACAAGGACTTAGATCTGTGCCCGGGCAAATCCCTTCCACTTGGTGTGCAGGCTTTTCTTATGAAGAAGGCTCTGGTGTATTTGACAAAGGGTATTCTTCCCCTCCTCCTATCAGAGACGGGAAGGGATATTTCTTGGATCCTTTACAGGGGCACCTCATAAGTTTACTCAGGGCAATGTGTAGCAGCCTCCTTTTGCAGCCCCAAGAGATGGCCAAGGAGGAGGGGATCCATGTGGAAAAGAAGACTTTACATGCTCAGTTATTACCAGTGAAATAACCGGTGAGTCTGGGAGGGGCAACAACTTTACAAGCAAAGGGAATTGCAAAGAATTCCCCCCATCTGAAACCTCATGGGAATTTTACTGTGTTCTTAACAATGTTAATATTTCAAATAATACTGAAATTATCAAGATAATCTGGGGGTAAGGGGGAGAATCTTGCCCTTACTTGTAACACAGGGATGATCTTGTGTCAATATCAAAACCTGGGGAAACAAAGTATAGAGAAGTAGATAAGAGAATTCTGTTAAAATTGACCTTAAAAAAGAGCATAAGGTAAGGGGTGGTGGTAAACGTAAACTACTTTCTACTGATCTATTATTCCAACACATCCAAATGGGCAGTTTCTAGTCTGACTTATTAAATTGTTTCAGTCCAGTCAAGAATTCTGTCCTTTATTGCTGTCTTCATCTTTAAAAGTTAAGGAAACAGGCTCTTGCCTTTTTCTGTTTCTTAAATGCATGACTGTTTTTTACTTCATTTTAATTCTTCCTGCCTGAAGCCCATGAACGTGAACCCCCCTTAAGATGGTAATTCACAGCAGTTTGTAGGCTTGTGTGGGTCACACTCAACCCCCACTTAAATTACCATTTACATGTTTGTGTTTGTTGGAGTTCTCTGGAGAACTAGAATAAGCAGGCCATGAGGGTATGCACACAGGCATGAGCAGATGTGGGTTCACACAATTCTGGAGGTAGGTGAGGCCAGAGACTTGGCCTGACAGGCTTTAGACTCCTCAGGAAAGCTGGCAACACAGATGAAGTCCCAAGGCCTGTGCTGGGGACCCCCTTTAGATCAGGGGGAAGAGAGGTATTGGTCTTTCTGTTCTATCCAGGCCTTTATGTGATTGGATGAGGACCATCCACATTATGGAGGGCAGACTGCTTTACTCAGAATTCACCAATTTAAATGCTAACATTATCCACAACCCCCCAGGAGGACAATTCACTATCCCAGTGTTCCTGTCAGTTTATGGCCCCAGTTCCCAATCAGTCTGCTCCAGCTCAGCACATCTTGGTTGCTGCCCCTCTCTGTATTCACCTATCTCTTCAGATTTCACCATGGTGGTTTGCTCCGTGGGTGCAGTTCTTGAAGCAAATTCATTGATTTTCAGGGTGTCCAATTTTTCTTATTGTGAGGATGTGAGTAGTCATTTTTGACGCCTGCTGTGTGTTGGAGCTAAAGTTGGCATTCTTCAGTTTATTTTTTACCGTTCATATTTCTGAACACAAATTGGATTGCTGTTTCAAAACAGCAGAAGCAGTGGCCATATCTAGCAGAGACCCTGACATCCTTCAGGAGATGGCGCTGTGCAGCTGTACGGGCTATGTTTTGTGTAAAACATTTGGAAATACAGCCCAACTACACTGAGAAAGAGCATCAGCCTTTCCAATGTTGTATCTTAATGGGCTCTTGATTTTGCAGTTTAAGCTTATGAAGTTACAACGCTGCCATACTTCCCACTTATCCCTTTGAATTTTGTTTTCAAAAGGCTTCCAGCAACACGCATTGGTCAACAAGACATCGTGTCTAACTATTCCATAACTGTTTCCATATAGCTACCAGTGGGCAGACTTATGGCAGAAGGAGATGAGAAAAGGGAGGGTTTGACCTCCTCTGCCCCCATTTGGATACCCTTTATTTCTTTCTCTTGCCTGATTGTATTGGCTAAACTTCCAGGACTACTTTGAATAGTAGTGGTGACAAGGGACAATCTTGCCTCTTCTAAAAATAGAAAAAAGAAAATTAGCTGGGCATTGTGGTGGACACCTGTAAATCCCAGCTACTCAGGAGGCTGAGGCAGGAGAATCTCTTGAGCCCAAGGTGTGAGGTTGCTCACTCTACCAAGAGTGACAGAGTGAGACTCTGTCTCAAGAAAAAAAAAAAGAACAAACAAACATACACCTTGAAAGCAGCAAAAGAGCACCAACACCTTGCTATTTATAGGCTAACCAGTGAAATACATGCTTTCTGCTTGAGATTGCAAGGTGTTGTAAACAAAGAAAGGATATCCATTCTTCTTCTTCTTTTTTTTTTTTTT
>NW_003852466.1:9065248-9076171 GCF_000181295.1 Otolemur garnettii
AAAAAAAAAAAAAAAAGAAAAGAAAACTACAGGCACAAGCCATCGAAGCTGGGATGCTTTGGTGTTGGTATTTCACCTGACTTAAACCAACTGTCACTCTGTATAGTTACAATAAGAAAGTACCTTGAGCAATAAGGTCAAATACGGGAGTGCCAAAAAATGTATGCGTATTTTATCTAGTATCTGTAAGGCGGGACAACATGGCTGAGGGGTGGAGCGGGAGCGCAGGGCAGGGCCTGACAACAAGGCAAACTTTGATAAGCAGTTCTTGATAATCACTTCTCAGCAATTATTTATTACAGTTTAACATTATAAAATTAACAAAAATAATATAAAACTCATATTCTGGCGAAATAGCCATATGGCGCCGAAAACCGTATATTCCCTTCTTGTTCTCCAGCCAGTTCCTGCATTCTTTCCAAAAATCGGGACTTTTTTTAAATGCTGCGGGATGTGGGACAAATTGTTGAAAAGCGGGACTGTCCAGCCAAAATCTGCGTCTGGTCACCCTAATTTTAAGAGATGTTATTTAGATAGTACTTAGCCTTCTCAGTAACCAATTACGAATGTAATTATAGTAGCAATGTGTAGTATGACATTTGCTCAAACCATGGTGCTGATCAAATGATTGCCAGCGCCAGTCACCATGCGACAGGCAGGACAGTCAAAGAAAATGGCGGAGTCGCGGTTATCGTTTGAGGAGCACAAGACCATTTTGAAGTGATATTTGAAACGCGAGAACATTGTGGAAATGCAGCGACAGTGGAGGCGTGAGTCGCAACAGAGCCCCCAACACGCCTGACAATTGCGTGCATCTGCGATAAGTTTGAGATGCTCGGCACCGTATGCGACGTGCACAAGGGCAGGTCCGGGAGGCCTCGCTCGGCCACAAGTCCCATTGTGTCTGCGCTGGTGCTCGAGCAGTTCACACGCTCACCACAGAAGTCCACCAAGCAGTGTGCACGTGAGACCAGGATCAGCAGAACGAGCACACCACGCATTCTTAAGACAGCAAAGTGGGAAGTTTTTGCCCCGAGATTATTATATTCACTGAATGAAGACGACCCTGACCTAAGGGTGCAATACTGTGAGTGATTCCAAAACACGGTAGGAGTGGATGAGGAGTTTGTGGGGCAATGGTTTGGTCTGATGAAGCACAGTTTAAACTAAACGGAACAGTCAAGCGACATAATTGTGTGTATTTGGCTCCAGAAATTCCACGTGTGGAAAAAGATGTCCATATACTGGGCCTCAAGGTTTGTGGACTGTCATTGAGGGGACTCATTGGGCCATTCTTTTCTGAAGGCCCTATTACTGGACCAGTGTACCTAGACATGCTGCGTACCTCCATTTTGCCTGCATTTCGGGCACTTTTCAGGGATGATCCGTTTTACTTCCAACAAGACGGTGCGCGACCGCACTTCCACCCGGACGTGAGAGCTTACCTTGATAAGAACTTGCCAGGACAATGGGTAGGACGCAGAGGCGTCATTGAGTTTCCCCCACAGTCTCCTGACTTAACACCCCTTGACTTCGACCTGTGGGGCACCTTACAGGATGTGGCATACCACAGAAAACCAGCTACTCTGGTGGAACTTCGTAGGAAATTGAAAGGGTTTGTGCAGCTATACAAGCAGACACTTTGGTCAGTCAGTGTGGCTCAGGCAGTAGTTCTCCGAAATCAGAAGTGTCTAGACTTTGATGGTAACCACTTTGAGCACCTCTTGTAATTGCAGAAGTCAAATGTGACTTGTGTTCATTATCTTTTGTGATGGGCATATATTCAGTATTACCATTTTAGTAATTTTTGCTTTTCTTAAATGTGTAGATGCTTTTTTGGCACCTTCTGTATTTTTACTAACTTTGTAGCAACCACGTGTCCATGCACTGACGTAGGTTAAAGAAATGAGACAGTGCTGGTGTTGACAGGGCAGTGTAACAGATGCTCCATGTTCATCTTTTCATTTAATTCTCACATATTTTGTATATTCTATTCTCCCATTTTACAGATGAAGAAATGAGTTAGGTAGTACTTTCAAGTCCCATTGAAGAAGAAGCCATGTGTGTAACTTTTAGGCAAGGTGACTAAAAGTCACCTATCTCTTGAGATTTGATGTCATGGTGTAACAGGCCAGTTGGAAGAAAGGCCTACAGTAGAGCTGGTAAGAATATCTTTTTTTTTTTTTTGAGACAGTTTTACTTTGTTGCCCCTCAGTAGAATGCTGTAGTGTCATAGCTCATAGCAACCTCAAACTCTTAGGCTCAAGCAATCCTCTTGTCTCAGCCTCTGAGTAGCTGGGACTACAGGTGCCACAGCTTCTGGCTTGTGATCTTGCTCTTGCCCAGGCTGGTCTTGAACTCCCGAGCTAGAGTGATCCACCTGCCTCAGCCTCCCAGAGTGCTAGCGTTACAGGAGTGAGCCACTGCATAAATTCTCAACATTATTTAATTACATTGAACCTAGAGAAGGTTCTCAAAATTTGACACAAGCATCTGTCCGTGTATAAGGTGTTTTTGGCATATGTATCATAATGAGGTGTAAATGCCAACTTAACAGGAAAGTATTGGAGGTGATAGGGAAAGTTTTCATATGGGAGAGAACATGACAGTCTAGCAAGATGCATGGAGCTGTACATGCCAGAACAAGTTCATTCTTATTAACTACTCTGCATGTCTAGCAATTGAGATCATCATATTTAAAAGCATGTATGTCAGTTAAAAGTAACTCATTTTTCAGAATCTTTAAATAAAGATATTTAATATTAAAAAGAAAAAGAAATTAATGTTCTGGAAGGTGTGCCTGCTTTTCCTGGGAGTGGGGGAGCTGGTGTGAGGTTCTATCTTCCAGCTCAGACAGACACCTCACCTCAGTGCAAACAAAAGTCATGTCAAAATGCAAGTGAAGTGCAGATTGCAGACTCAGCAGCTAGGTGGCTGGCTACCCAGGAGTCCAGGGAGGCCTCTATGAGTGTCCCTAGAGAACACAATTCCCAGTTGGCAGAAGGGGTCGTTTCACCAAATCGCTGCCAGCAACTAGAGGAGCCAGTGAAGAAGACAGCTCTGAAGAGGCTGAGGTAGCTGCAGGTCTATCTTGGGAAGACTGTCCTATGCATGGAGTGGACAGGAACCCTTTTGCAAGAGAGAACGAAAACCAAGGCAAAGGCAGCAGAGACCCCAGCCAACCTGCAAGGGGAAATAAAGAAACCAGCGCCGTGTTTCCTGCTCTAGGAGAGTCAGGTAGCGATGATCTCTTTCAGTCCATTAAACCAAAACCAGAAAAAAAAAATTTATTTTCTTCTCCTGGAAGATGAGGGCGATCTCTTTGCAGATCAGAAAAGCAAGAAGAAAGAGTCAAAATACAACAGCCAGCAGGATATCATATCAGAAACTCAAGATATTTTTGAGGATGATATATTAGCTACAGAAGATCCAAGTTAAAACAAGCAAACCAAAAAGCCAGTCTACACAGGCAGCACCTGAACCAAGGCCTGAACCCACGGTGTCTGACATATTTGATGATGATCCCCTGAATGCCTGTGGAGGCCAGTAGAGCATGCAGGGCGTTCACATCTCACCCTTCAGCTGCATCTTTGAGTCAGTGGTGATGCCTTCTATACTCGTGGTCTTAAATGGATTACAAAAGCAAATACTATTAATAATGCCTAGCTCACCTTTACCCATTGTACTTAGAATTTTTCTGCACTGATTTTAATCATGCTTAATACTACAAAACAAAAATAAATGCTTCACAGTGGAAAAAAAAGTACCCCCAGAACCTCTTAATATGAATAAATAAGCTGAGCAAGATTGCAGGATGCAAGAAAAACTCTAGATAAACATAAAAAAAAATTAATGGTACTTCCTTATATAACATGTGATAATAGGGAGAAAAAAGTTACATCCTTTTACTTTCAGAACTCTGTAATTGAATCTGCAACAAAACTTCATCACGTACCATATCTTAAGCTCTGCCCTTCTTAAAGATTTTCCTTGCCATTTTATTATAATTTGAAAATACATTATTCTTCTAAGTCCTTGAAGTTTGGAATAAATATGTTGCTGTCATTTTTAAGATATATTTTGCCTTTCTATGCTTTTCTCCTTGAAAGCAGAAGTTAACCACCTGAATATCTTTTACATGTTTTATAATATCTTTACTATTTCTTGTATTTTTTGGGGATTTATTCAACTTTACTAATGTTTTTCCATTTTCCCAGTACTTTTGGAAGTAAATGTGTGTGTGTGTATGTGTGCTCTAGTCTTGCAGGTTACAATCACTTACAACTCAAGAGATTTTTTTGTGACTTTCATCCCCTGAACCCATGGCCTCACCTAAGCAATGGACGATTAGGTTTACTAGTTCCCATAAAACCCCACTATTCTTACTTCATTGTAATATTTGTCCTTTCATCCTTCCCATTCTCACTGCTCACATAAAGCCAGTCTTGCTAGTTTGTTAATGTATTAGCAGACACATGTTAGGTACTTAATGTACCTATCAGGTTATGAATAAATTAATGAGTATGTGAATGTTGCTGCCCAAGTAATGCTGAGTTATTATGCCTTCAAGGAGCCTGTCCTGCCACAGGTATGGTAGGATACTTTATGGAATCAAAATATTATTACATCAAGACTTTTTGCTTCCTGAAAGAAGTCAAAGTTAATGGTTACTTAAGTCTCTTTACAACTGAGTTCTAAGCCACTTTTATGTAATTTCCAAATAACACCTTATTTGTGCTACCTCTGTCGAAACTCAGTTGAACTCACTGTTCTCCCTCCCCCTTTGGCTTCATTTGCATAATTTCTTTCCAGCTAAAGTATCCTTTCTCTTCCCTCTGCTCCACACCAAACATGCCTAGACACTCCCATCTCCAAATAAAACCTTAATTTGTGGCCAAGCTCAAGTACCACTTATATAGTAATTCTTCCCTGATGATTATTTCGTTTTTCTAAAAGTAATTATGTTTTTCTTTTAACACTCACATCATTGTGCATGTACTCTGATGGCACATGACATCAAAACTTGTATCATTATTTATTTTTGTATAAATTCACTCTTCTCCACTAGACTGCAGACTGCTAGATTATTTATCATTTCAGTATTTTCTAGGCCTAGCAGATGATGAAACAGTAGGTACTCAATTACTATTTAAAAATAAATCATCACTTTTACGTTTTTTAAGCCATTCAGTTTGGTCAAGTGTTTAAGAAATCATCTTGGCATAAAAATTGTCAGATATATGCAACTTTAGCCAGTGTTTGAAATAATGATGTAATTTCTAACCAAATTACAGGAATCAGAAAAATCTGGAATGAACACTCATTAAAGGATAGATCTGTAATGATCTATCATTACATGAGTTCCACCCCCATGACCTCATTAACCTCTCCACCTCAGAGGGCTTCACTTCAAATACAGTCACAGCGAGTCATAGGGCTTCCCCTGGTAAGTGTTCGGAGTGGAGGGCAGAGTTCAGTCCATTGCGGCAGGCCTCCCCTCCCCCTCTGAGTCAGAACTGAGGCTTTGCTGTCCTGCATCTGCATTTCCTATGAGGCCCTGTCGCCTGGTCAGCTAGTGGCTTGGGTTTGTTGACCTGTCCTTCTGTCAAATAGTAAGCTCTGTGTCCCCCTGGGTGGCTCATTTGTGTCTTTGAAACTCGATAAGCTTGATAAATGTATTTGTTAAACATCGGGATGAAGTTCTGCTGTTTGTGACAACTTAGGTGACCAAAAATAATAATAAAGTATTGATTAATTGAATTAACATTTGTGTTTATTGAGTAGATACTCCAAATACATAATTTCACTCATTTGATTTTAATCCCATTTCCTTTAGAAGTTACCATTGCAGATGTGATGTCCAGATCCAGTATTTTCCCACCTGTAAGGAACTGTTGATTAGACTCTGGATGACTCAAGTTCATTCAGTTTTGGGGGAAAATGCTAAGAAAAGTCACCTCAGCTATGACATTTCCTCTGCCTCTTAGGTGTGTGCTTACATTTCATCAGGCCTCCTCAGGCTTTCATCAGGCTTTGCTGCCACCAACCCAGGTCCCACCTTCCTCTCCCTCTCTTCTTGGAGGCTCGCCTGAGGCAGGGAGAGGGTACAGAGACAGAGGGATTCAAAGGAAGGATGAGGAGTGCTGGGAAGGAAGACTATGTCAGCTGCGTCTGTGAGGTCTGTGCTGAGACATCTGCCCTCCACCTCCTCCTATTTTCAAAAATTCAAAAATGAAAAGTCATCCTTTTTGTGAATAGACTCTAGGCATATTGGGATATGGTGTGAGATTTCAAGCTTCTGATTATTGATTAAAACATAGCTACTATCTAACGAGAGCCTGCTAGAGACCACAGGCTTTTTCCAAGTTCACTAACAGAGGAGGGAAAGGAGGCGGAAAGAATCAATGTAACTTGCCCAAGGTCACACAGTAAACTGAGGCAACTGGGACTTGAGTTTATCTCATTATTCTCTAGTCAGGGTCACTATAAACGTTGCCTGAAGGTACTGCAACTACACAATTCTACAGAAATATAAAGATGCATTATCATGGTTTCCACCAAAATAAAAAAAAAATGCACAGTATTTGTTTTTTAGTTTGTTTTTTGAAAAAAGCTGAAACCCCCTCACTTCCCCCACACAGACATACCCACCAATCCTCTAGCACAGCATTTTCCAACCTTTTTTTTTTTTATCTCACAGCACACTTGAACCCCTAGTCAAACTTCCGTGGCACACTTAAATTATGTTGACCAAAAAAGGAGTAAAAGAAAGAATATACTTACTGTGCTTTGAACTTCTATTGAAAATCATTTAATTAAGGATCTTGAAAAATGTTTGCAGCACACTGATCCTTTCACCACACACTGGTTGAAAATCACTGCTGTAGAAACGTGAGCATTTCCTCACATATACCCAGCCTCACGGGAACGGTGGGCAGCATGTCTAATCTTATTCTCCGTGCTGCAAATGAAAGAAAAAAATGAATAGAAATGACAGGCAAAAGTTAGCTCAGACCAAGAGCAACTTTTATTATGACAAGATGGCCAAGCCTATATGTTTTTAGTAATTTTACCATAAGAAACATGGGTATGATGTTGGAATGTTACCTTTCAGAGTGGCTATGTCGCATGTATGGTGGAGACTTGTTCCCCAGTTCCATGTGCCAATCCTGAATTGGTGAAAGGAATCTGCTGACCGGGCTGCACAGACTGAGGAATGCCTGCTGACTACCCAGAGAAATGCTAATGAACGTTACCTGCTCTTAAGCCCTGAATGGAGAATTTCTCAGAAAGAGACACTTAGGGCTTCAGCACTTTTAAGCTATAGTCACATCCTTGATATGGAAACCACTGACTTAAGAACAAATTAGATGTACTGAAGATCTTTTATCTTTTCATTTTATACATGCCTTCAAATAATTCAGGTCTAAAAACTATAATCTGCCTAGGAATCAGGTTATCTTAAGACATATTCATTGTTGTAAGCCCTCAGTTTTATACACCATACATGGGAATAAAAAGAATGTTGTAATATTTCTTAAAAATGTGAATAGAGGGCGGTGCCTGTGGCTCAAGGAGTGGGGCACTGGCCCCATATGCCA
The DNA here is from genome assembly GCF_000181295.1 of Otolemur garnettii. NCBI lineage: Eukaryota > Metazoa > Chordata > Mammalia > Primates > Galagidae > Otolemur > Otolemur garnettii. The sequence continues at coordinate 9,072,850 of NW_003852466.1, forward strand.
GAGGTGGTGGGTTCAAACCCAGCCCTGGCCAAAAAACCAAAACTAAAAACAAGCAAACCAAAAAACCCATGTGAATAGAATATTGTGGAAAACCTGTAATTTCAACATTTGGAGTGAATTCATAATGTGCAAGAATTTTGAGAGACTGAGTTTTGCACTTAGAGAAAACATCTGGAAAGATCTGTAATAAATTTGTGACAATGCTGTGATGTGGTTCTCCCCACCCGACTCCGGTTCTCTCAGATCTCCAGGCAATTGTCAGCTTCTGCTGGGAAGGCCCTGATCTTAACCTTCATTAGTCTGTAAATTCTGGAACAGAAGAGAAGAGTTGGTGAAGGAGTATCATTATTTTAGGGAGCTTGTTAGTTTGGCATGTGGCTGAAAAATGCAAACTCTGTGAGGGCAGAGACTTTAAAGCAGATCTGTTCAGTATCCGCCCTTCCCTTACTTGTCCTTATTAGCATTTGTGAGATGTCAAAATTGAAATACAGCAAGTCTGAAATTCAGGAGCTGTCAGTTTACTGTGAGAAAGCGTGATAGTGTTCCCACCTTTCACAAGAGGTGCTGCTATAAGATTCTAACCCGGGTGCTCTGGCACCATTGAACAGAACACTATGGACAACAGAATATTATTTATAATGATTCTGAGTATCAAGTAAGTCAGATGGTTTTCACTTAGTATTAGGTAAGAGTCTTTAAAATCTAGTATAAAAATGTGCATTTATGTGTGGGTGTTGCTTACAGTTGTTCGTAGATTATTTAAAGAGTGAGGAAAGACTTCTTGTAGCGTCCTTCCAAGGCAGACTCTCAGGGAAGTAGGGCTACTGTTTTCCAACTGCAAAGTAAACTTTTAAAAACAGGCAAGAGTTCTCAATATTTAAACTTATTGTCTGTGTACAAGGCAGTTTTCGGTTTAGACAAAATATTTTGTGATTTTAGTATCCTGTGCAAGGAAAGACGTTTCTGGACATTAATAGTACCTGCATAGATGTCATCCTCTTCAAATGTGTTTGTGACTCCCTTCCAAGGTTCAAACAATTTTTACTAAAAATGTTTTGTAGAACAAAGTGTAATATGTCTCCAGAATTTCATGTTTATGGCCTTTTCAAAATTCATAACAATTTAAATTATATTAAGTTTTAAAACACAAAACCTAACAAATCCCAGAAGCTTGACATTTGGTAGACTTTTAAAACCCAATACAGTGACATGAAGTCAAAGCAATCACAGTAGACTACTCACTGTAAATGACAATAAAAATAATAATTACATTAAATTTTGTGAAATCTAGGTTTTTCATTATATTTGTCATTTTTTCATTGTAATGAAGCTTAAACAAAACCTAAGTGACTGCTCAAAGTACTTCTTAAACACATGTGCCAGCTTGGACATCACTTGGTTAATTAGAACAAATCATGTAACATAACCAAAATTCAAAATAACAAAACCAAATTAACATTTAAAAGGGAACTGGACTGACCATATGAAGATATATGAAACTATATGTCATTGACAAGACAGCTTGAAAATTCAGCCACCTTTATAGACATGGTTATAATTCAATGACATGCATTTCTTTTCCAATACATTTTATCTTATAACATTTATGTGTATGTTTCTAATATTGTTTTTATTTTTGAAAGTAATATTTCACATGGTAAAACTTACAGATAATTTCTAAGGGCATGCTCTGCATTCTATTTCTACAGTCCAAATGCAGGGGCTGCTTTTAGTTTTAGGATGTGTGTGTGTGTGTGTGTGTGTGTGTGCACACACGTGCCTGCATGTCTCTCCACCTTTGTGCATATGTATCCTTTATAAATATCACTTGCAAAACAAACGATGATATTTCCTCCTTTGCAGTTTTGTTTTTCTAAATAACCTTAAACATCAAAAATCCAAGAGCATTTATTTGTTAACAGCATATTAATATATCACATTATGGCAGGAAACCTAGATGAGATACAATTTAATGTGGTAATTCTCTGATTTGGGACATAAGAGCCACAGCACAGGAAGTGTTCTCATCATTCACAGGCAGGTGTACACAAAGAAGGCCAAAGCCATCCCCAACTGGCTCTTGACACTATTTCCTTTAATAGAAAAAGGCAAGATTTTTTAACCAGAGTGTATGGGTCTTTGAGATGGTAGAAAAATGCCCCCTTTCTTCCAGAGCACTTTAACGTCCATGCCGTGCCCTCAACACACCAGCGGCCACACAGCACATGGAACTGTGTGATATGAAGTTGAAGAACATAGAAGAGTTCTATAGAAAAACAACTGAGAACAGACTATTTCTCTATCAGTCTTTAAGACTCACTTATGGCAAATAAAATGTGTAGAAAAATGAGTGTTTATGGTGATTTGTTTATTTTCTAGACTTGTTTATTGGTAAGGCTTTTTAGTTTTATTTAATTGCAAAGTTGATATATTCCCTGGACTGCAATTCCTACAAATATCCCTTGACAAATGACATGTATATGCATTCTACATTTTTTTCAAACAAAATATAGTTAATTATTAAGTTAAATCAAGTTCATATATCAGTCAGGCAGAAATCCTATCTTTCATTTGAGGAAAGATGTACACTATCAAAAGCCACATTTAGCCGAGTGTCCTCAACATTTATTGGCATGAAAGAGTTTGTGAAAACCATGTTTTACATTTGTTTCTCATGAGTATACAAAACGGTACTTGTATAATGGTTGTACTAATGTAATGGCTCTAAAAACTGTACCACGAATATCACTTTACATACTGTATCTATACTTTATATACTGTATTTTTGGCCCTTGTGTAAGAAAATTTTCTGACTTTTGTTTTAAGCATTAGAATGAATCAGTGTTTAAGCCTGAATTTCAAATATAGACTAGGGAAAAAGAATAGTTATATCCCAATATTATGAGGCATGTTCTCTCTTGTATTAATATATTTCATAAAGGAAATGAGGTAAATTCCAATGTAATTATTGACCAAAACGATTCAACCCTGAATGGATATGTGTATACATATGTATATATAGACACACACACATACACATTAAATAGTAACATTTTGTCATACACTTTGTACCTAAATACTGGTGTGCGTTTGAAATTTGTGCATATGAAAAAGATATAATTTAAAACTTTTTAATTGTATTTATATCTTTGAAAGAGAAATAAATCATCTAACTATTTACTGTTTACCTGGCTATCCATCATCCATATTTTGGTTAAAAGAATCTTGAGAGGGCAGTGCCTGTGGCTCAAAGGAGTAGGGCGCTGGCCCCATATGCTGGAGGTGATGGGTTCAAACCTAACCCCAGCCAAAACTGCAAAAA
>NW_003852466.1:9076191-9077511 GCF_000181295.1 Otolemur garnettii
AAAAAAATCTTCAGAAAACTGTTACTTTCATATTCGTGAATATATGCTAAAATATTAGAAATAAATGAAAATTACTCAAGGGAGAATCTCTGTTTGAAGGTTTTAAAAGGACTCGTATTTTTCCATCTTTATGTATCACATTTAATGAAAAGTAATTGCTGCCAACTTAAAACATATAATATGAATATTACTTTAATATATGATAAACTAACATTTATTCATGCTGTCATTTTTGTTTGTTTGTTTATTTTGGAGACAGAATCTCACTTTGTCACTCTTGGTAGAATGCCATGGCATAATAGCTCACAACAACTTCAAACTGTTGGGCTCAAGTGATTCTCTTGCCTCAGCCTCCCAAGTAGCTAAGGACTACAGGCTCCACCACAATGCCCAGCTATTTTTAGGGATAGGATCTCGCTTTGGCTCAGGCTGCTCTCAAACCTGTGAGTTCAGGGAATCCATCTGCATCAGCCTCCCAGAGTGCTAGGATTACAGGTGTGACATTTTAATAGAACAAAGCTATCTTCCCTAAAAGTTAAAAGGATTCATTTAAATCATTCCATTTGTTGTTGTTGCTGTTGTTATTTCTTGTGGAAATATTACTTAAGAACATTTTTCCTGAATTGCCTACCAAGAATGCATTTACTTGACCAGCATAGAGGGATGTGATGCTACACAAAGAATCCCGCCCTGGGAGCCAGTCCTGGGGTCTTATAATGCAATGGTCCGTCGAGGAATAAAAGGAGCTGACCTGAGAATGTTTGCCCGTTTCCTTCCTGAGAATTACTAGTGAATATTGAATTAGACAAAATTCTAATTGTTCAGATTTTAAGAGAAATAACAGGTTAGAAGAAATGAATTTGTTAAAGGATAAGTAAGCAGATACAACTCACCCACCTGAAGTGATAAAAATATTTTGAGAGTAATGAGACTTAGGTCAAGTCAGAAGAAAATTTGGATTTTTTAAAAACTTAGAATATTCTAAAAGTAAGGAAAAAATTGAGCAATCAGTATTTTGGAATAGCGTGTAAAAGACATGCTGATAGGGCAGGGAAATAGGTAATTGATAATATGATGCTATTAAACCACACAAGAAAGAAAAACACTTTATGATAGTAAAGCCCCTAAACTGATGTACAAACAACTATGAAAAGACAAGAGTTTGGAGGCAGAGGTCAGGAGGGCTGGGCCCCACAGTTACATGCTGGTGAGGAGTTTGGAGGCAGAGGTCAGGAGGGCTGGGCCCCACAGTTACATGCTGGTGAGGAGTTTGGAGGCAGAGCTGAGGAGGGCTGGGCCCCCACAGTTACATGCTGATGA
>NW_003852466.1:9078551-9129760 GCF_000181295.1 Otolemur garnettii
GAGTTTGGAGGCAGAGCTGAGGAGGGCTGGGCCCCCACAGTTACATGCTGGTGAGGAGTTTGGAGGCAGAGCTGAGGAGCTGTTGGGTCCACAGATACATGCTGATGAAGAGTTTGGAGGCAGAGCTGAGGAGCTGCTGGGTCCACAGATACATGCTGATGAAGAGTTTGGAGGCAGAGCTGAGGAGCTGCTGGGTCCACAGATACATGCTGATGAATCTGAAGAACATTCTGGTTTGAGCCGGCAATGAATAACATACAGTGGAGAGAGCCCGGAGCCTCAGTGGCCAGACACTAGTATTGCAAACATCCTGCAAAGGTGTGACTTGTGTTTTAAACTCATGCCCCAAGTTTCTAACAACATGGAGAAGTGAGCCAACTAATGTCCCTTTCTGATTCAGATTTCTAAAGAAGCGGAAGAAAACATGATATAAAACATGAAATACGTAATCGAACACAAGAGAATAAAAAACTAAAATCTCCAAGCTTTAAAACAGAAAGAATCTAAATCAAGATAAATAAAAAGGCACAGTAGGGGCAAATAAAGTCCAGTAAGAAGGGAGAGGCTGGGGCTTTACATACATGCTGAGGCTCCGAAGATAGGTCTGCTGCCAGGACGAGACTGAACAGAAACCAATTGCCTCTTAGGATGTTCTCCTTGTGAGTGAAAGTGTTCTTGAAAAATATGATCCTGGTAAACTCCTCTCTATTTCGACCTTGGGTTGGAAGCAGCTTTTATCTTACACCATGTGGAGGTGTATGGTCCAAGTTGACACCAGCCTTAAGTTGCAGAAATCTCAAGCTAAGAAAAGAATACAAACATTTGCCCTGTTTCAATAAAGAAATCATAAAGTATATGAAAAACAGTACATCCCACAGGTTAGTTAAGGTCTCAAAAATAATTAAGTATAATGTTAAGCTTAATGACTGAAATAATAGACATATGATTTTCCTTTAGAAAAGCACGGCCAACTCAAAAGAAGGCAGGAAAGAAGAAATAAGGAAAAAGCTTCATCAATGAAAATAATATAGCAGCAGTAAAATTAAATACACTTGAAACCACATCAATGTAAATGTTATTTGCTCACCAGATAAAATATAGAGTATCAGACTGATTAAAAAAATGTGTATACACAAACATATAAACATATACTCACAAATACAAACATACACAAGACAAAACTAAAACATAATAACACAAAATTGTTGGGCATAAAAGGATAAAAGAAAATATGCCATATAACACCTGATTGTTAAAGGGACTTATGAGTTGAACCAGGTCCCCTTCCTCCAAATTCCTATGTTGAAGTAGTACCCCCAGTGTCTCAGATGTGACTCTCTTGGGAAATAGGGTTTTGAAAGAGTTAATTAAGTTAAAATTAGGTCATGAAGGTGGGGTGCAATTCAATATCACTGGTATCTTTATCAGAAGAGGAGGTTAGAACACAAATCAGAAGAAAGCCGTGTGGAAATGAAAATGGTTGTCTCCCAGCCCAGGACAGGTGCAGCTCGCAGCCCTCAGACGGGATCGACCTGCTGACACCTTGAATTGGGGCTTCTCCTCTCCGTGCTGTGAGACAAAGAGCTGCTGGTTTTGGAGCCTCCAGTTTGTGGTGCTTTGTTACAACTGTCCGAGAAAACGGACAGAGGGCTAAATATGGTCGTTTAGTAGGGACGAAACCCCCAGTTCCTCAGGAAGATGCAACAAGCCCGCACCTGTGTGCACATGAAAACACCACAATGTTCACAGCGAGAACTTCCAGAAGCACAGAAGAAAATTTACAGATCACTTTTCCCCCAGATTTTCATAGACTCTTCAGAAATTAACACATCAGGTGGACAAAAATATCAAAATTTGAACAATACAGGTAACAAACTTACTCTCACGCTAAAATACCCAATCTTCTCCTCCAAAATAACAGAGTATACATTCTTTTAAGCTTTTTAGAAACATTTTCAAAAATTGACTCTGGGTTACACTTCATACTTCCCCAAATTTCAATGCTACCTCATGCCAGTACAATCAAACTAGAAAACTAACAACTAGCAACAAAATTATAGCACATACATACACTTCCATCTAAAAAGAAAATAGAATAAAATTTGTGAAATATTTAGACTGGACCTGAAACTAAAAAGCAAAAAAAAAAAAAAAAAAAAGACGCTATCTATGGAAACTTGTGGAAAGCTGTTGTAATTGTGCAATGTAATTGAGTAATGAGCATTAGTTTACTTTGATCTTATCCAGTGGTTTCTACTTCTAGCCCCTGCTGTTTCCTCTGACCACAGTCAGCATTGAACACTTAATAGACTTCTAGCACAGGCTGTGTCACTCTGGGCATTTTGGATAAAGGTAGCAACGGGAAACATGAGGAAAAGGTGTCATCTTAGAACTTACAGAAAAAATGTCCTTTATTCTCTTTGTCCACTAGGTACTGGCAGTGGAGGGCTGTAAAAATCCACAGTGGGGGACAGACATCTAACCAGAGCCTTCTGTGATAATTGGTGGTGTCCTTGGAGTGCTCTGTCTGTTGACATAGCATCACAATTATGAATGACAAGGACTTTGAAATGATATCTTTTGAGTCAGAGGAGATAATGATGGCCACCTGTCAGTCCCTGTTTTAAAAGCTGTACATACAAGCATGGCCTTGTGGCACAGAGTCGTTTATCAAAAGTTAGTCAGATGCTTTGAAAAAACAACAATGCTTCTTTGGAGTATGGAGCATCCCGTGTCTCAGAGGTTAAACAGCAGAAAAAGTAAGAGATGCTCTTCTGATCTATTAAGGAATTTGAGGCTCAAATGAAAATAGAAAAAAGTCACGTAAACTAACTTATTTCAATGGCACATAAGGTGGTGAGGTGACAGGAACTATGGTGTTTTTATATATGTAAATACTCACATACATACACACAAATATACACAAACTGGGTGTACATGTGTGTACCATGCAGGGCTCACATGTATTTACATTTACGTGTATATCTTCATACACGGGTATAGGCATATACATATATACATGTCTATGTACATCTTATTTATATAGTTTCAGAATATGGTCCGTTGCTTCCCCTTCCACCACTCAAACTACATTTTTTTTTAATGCAGAAAGTATACAAAACTGTTTGGGAAAAAAACAAAAACTGTATTTTTTCCCTGTTCTCACACCAGCACAAGAAGGAACACAAAAGACTTCTGTGACAAATGTGAAGGAGTTCTCCCACAAGCAAGTAAGAATTCAATTCTTGAGCAAACGTGAGCTGAGTGTCCCCTAATCCAATTCTGACACCATCTACCTGGAGATAGTGTTTGATCCTACACGTGGAGGGCTCAGTCCTCAAGACCGCCCCCCTCAGACACAGTCTCGAGTTTGGACCTCCAAAACTTTAGACTGATCAGTGACAAGGTGGGGTTCCCGTGACCCTCTCTTTGGGTTCGATTAATGTGCTGGACTGGGTCTCAGAACTCAGGGAATCAGGCTTCCCCGTTTGTTATAAAGGACACAGGTGAAGAGATGCTCGGGTGCCGTATGGGGGAGGCTGCTGAGCCCCTGTGCCGGTGTCTTTCAACACTTTTTTACTCTCACGGCACACTTGCACACTTGTACCTATAGTTAAACTTGCACATCACTTAAATTCTGTTGATCCAACAACAACAACAACAACAACAACAAAAAGAACATACTTACTGTCCTTCAAATCTCTTTCAAAAATAATTATTTACCCATCTTTAAAATCTTTTTTTTTCGTAGTTTTTGGTTGGGGCTGGGTTTGAATCTGCCACCTCCAGCATATGGGGCCGGCATCCTACTCCTTTGAACCACAGGTGCTTCCCCCCAATCTTTAAAATCTCTAGCAGAACACCTAAGATCCTCTCACAGAGCACAGGTTGAAAATTACTGCGCTGTACCCTCCCCAGCCCAGCACCCTCCAGGAACCCCCACATGGTGGTTCTCAAGAAGCTCTGGAACCTGTCTCTCAGGGGTGTTTATGGAGGCTTCATGGCCTAGCATGGACATAGAAGTGTAGTGGACTGTGCTGAGATGTGATTGGATAAAAAGGGCAGGATCCAAACCCAGCAAGGCCTGTCTGCCCAGATTCCCGGTGGCCTCTCTGCACAGCTCTCCTTTCCCCAGGGTATAGGGCAGGGCCTCTCCAGGACGTGAAGGAGGAGAAGGTCACGGAGAGGTTCGGTTTGCTATAACCAGGGCTGTGGGAGCCAGGAGCCACCCAGGAAAGCCCTTTGATCTATCACAACGTCACAAAGACAAAACTCTAAATGCAAACCCTAAACAAAGTACGGTTAGGATAACTCTGGAGTCTCTGTCTTAACAAAACAGAGTTATGAGTTTATCACTTAATTAAAACAATCCTGATTAGAAAAGATGAGCATCTGGGCCTCCAGGAATTTATGTCTGTATTTTTATGAAGAACAGTGATTATGCACATATTAGCTACTATACATGTTTCCAAATCCTTTCATGTTTATTGGAATTGGGATTATTTTTACATGAAAACAGAGCAAGAGAACAAAGTCTTCAGTGTAGATTCATTGTCTACATACCAGGCACCCATGTGGCAGGGAGTGCTGGGGTTGCAGCAGGATCACTGCTTCCCCGCCTGTCCTTGAGCACATGTCCCTCTCTATGTGATGTGATGCACAATTACCTCGTGTTAAAGTCCTTCATGTGGTTTTTGTTAAACTCTGACATTTATGAATTCTTTAAATCCTCACTCTCTGTCTTGTCCATTCTTCTCGAAAGTAGTTATATTTGCTTAGGCTAACCAAAACCATTTCTCCCGGTAAATATGTGTCCAGGAGAGTAAGTCATGGAAAAGATTTTTGGAAAATTTTTGGAAAATTATTTTTCATTAAAAGAATTCCTATGGTATCAGTAAGTTTTTTGCAATGTTGAGAGGAAAATTTTATCAGCCATTATTTATTCATTTAATCATTTCCCATTTCTAAATGACAAGGGACATAATATACTGTTTTTGCGTAGACAGTGTATTTATTGGACTAAAAAGATGTTAGATTTATTAATTAGATATGTAAAACATGTATCCTCTGAAAGTGTTTACCGTACAAATTAATTTTATTGATTATAGATGAAATAATCTTGTGTTGTCCTAGTAACTGCTGGAGATTCCTGCCTGACACAAAGGGAGAAATGGATAAGAAATCCAAGCTGATGTCTGTTTGTAGCACAGGTGGGGAGTGGTGTTTCTTTCTTTCTTTCTTTCTTTTTTTTTTACACAATCACCTTCAGGAAATAAAATGGATTTTTTTCTTCTCTTTTTCCTTTTTCTTTGTTTCTTTTCTTTCCTCCTGATTTACAACTGAAATAAATGTGCACTACGAGCTCCAGGAATGGTAAAGGATCTTAAGAAGAAGCAATTTGCTGAAGCACAGTTTGAAGCCATGTGTCATTATGTTAACAGCTAGGAAATTACAGGAGCTAGCGCCGCACGCTGGCATCGGGATTGCTGATGGCAGTCTGAGATGAAGTGACTTGCCTTCTTAAAACCTGAGCCGACCTTTAAATAAGAAGTCGTGCTGACTCAAAGCCCACGGCGTGTTACCAGTAGCTAGGTGCTCCACAGGCAGCAGCAACAGTGGTAGTTTCAAAACCAGCTATAATTTTGGGAGACCACCCACAACACTTTCACCATCTTCCAATATTTCTTGCAAAAAACAGGCCCTAAAATATCCCCCATCCAGGAAAAAAATCCCTTGTTATGGTCATTTAAACAGTGTAACCATGAAGTATCTCAGTTATAAAAGAAAAAAAAAGTGGTATCTGGTTGATGTAGAACTATAAGTGTTAGGTAGTTTTTAGGAATGGTTCTCCTGTGAAGGAGGGCAAGGTGGAGCTCCCAGGCCACCATCTTAGTGATACCCACTTTAATTCTCTCTTAAGTAATCACTCACACCTGGGGAAGAGGAGCCAGCTTACCACTCTACCATTCAAACTTAACTGCCAACTGCAAAATGATGTACAGGATTCTAGTCTAGCCCACAGGCCTAGCACAGGTACAGTGGAGTCCAGGCCATGACCTGGAACAGCCTTAAGGCTAATTATCATGTCATTAGCTTAAATCTACATTGTGGTCCACACCCCTCAATGGGCTCTCAGAGAGGCTCAGGGGAGGTCCCATGTGCAGTGAGACTCAGGTGGCCCGGGGACCCGGAGGTAGGAAAGAGAACCACTGGTTGTAACCTTCACTTCTTTGCCCCTCTTTGTTCTAACAGTGAGGGTCTGTTTGATGTCTGTGGTGAATGTATCTATTTTGCTCTTAACTCTGTAAACCTATCTTTCTCTTTCTCAATAAATGTTGTTTCATGCTTGTCTTACTTTGGGGTGTCTGGTTATTCTTCAACCAAGAGATCTCCAAGAATTAAGGATGCGGGCAGCTGCCTGAAACTTGACGTTTCAGGAGATAGACAGCTACCTTGAAACTGAACATAAGTACCTAATAGTTTTAATTATTCAGAGATTAGGGTTGTGGATGTAAGCAGGCTCATTTCTCTTTGATAGTGTCAATGAAGCCTTAGATTTGCCAAAAATAAATAAATAAAGTCTACAACAAACAAACTGGGGATAAAATCTCAAATTACCTGTGGAATAGAAAGGCCAGCAGAGGGATACCTATTCCTTGCAGTACTGCAGAGCTGAAGGGGCTGCCCATTTTCCAAAGTAGAGACTGACATGGACTTTGCATGTTTGACTGCTACTGAGATTGAAGCAGAAAATCATAGTTGACGTCTGTCATCAACAAACACAAAAAATAGAGGCAAGCAAAAGGAATCAGCATTCAGTAACTGAGAACTCAGAAATCAGAATAGAAATATGTGGGGAAAGGCAAACACATATAATAATATGGATTATGTGTGTATGTGGAGCAAGGCCCTTGGTGCCCTTAAAGTTCACTGAAAATTCACTGGTGTGATAGATTGATTAAAGTTCATGCAGGAGAGGGTTGAGAAAGAAGACAGCCTCCTAGGGAAGTACAGAATTTGTTAAAGAATGGGGGCAAAACAGGTTTCAGGGGCAAGACAGGTTAAGGGAGGGATGAAAGAAGAAACTTGGCCATCAAAAGGTAGTTGGCCTTGTTATTCAGAGGAAGCCCCACTGGAGCCCCACTTGGAGAGATGAGAGACCTTTACAGGTATCAGACTCTCAGTTAATCTTTCCTAGATCAGATAACCAAGGGCCTGGCTGCACTGCAGAATCTTTTTTTTTTTTTCTTTTTATTAAGCCATATACACATAGATCTTGAATATGTTTATTCATATGTGGTACAATGTGTTGATTTTTTTATACAATTTGGAGTGCTTACATCAAACTAATTAATATAGCTTTTGCCTCATTTACTTGATTATTGTGTTGAGACATTTACGTTCTATACTTGATAGATTTGACTTGTACCCTTGCAATATGCTCCATAGGTGTGATCCCATCATTTACCCTCCCTCTATCAAATCTCACCCCCCCCTCCCTTTCCACTCCATTTCTCTCTTTTATCTTGGGCTATAGTTGTATTCTATCTTACATAAGAAAATGTGACAGACAGGAGGGGAGAGGGGACAATGGGTGGAGGGACCACACCTACGGTGCATGTTACAAGGGTACATGTGAAATTTTCTAGGTTTAGAATATAAATGTCTTAACACAATAACTAAGAAAATGCTGTGAAGGCTATGTTAACCAGTTTTATGAAAACATTTCAAACTGTATATAAAACCACCACATTGTACCCCGTGATTGCATTAATGTACACAGCTATGATTTAATAATAAAAAAAAGAAAGTGTGAGTAAACATAAATTGGTTTCATAAAAGTACTGAATACATTGGATGCTTTTTCTTCCACTCTTGAGATACTTTACTTAGGATAATATGTCCCAGTAGAATCTTTACAGAATTAAATCTTCCCCCTATAAAGCAAAGACTTGCAGCCTTACTTCCCTCTGTTTTTTCTGGGGCAGCCATTTCAAAATATATCAAACAAATATATTTTGGGGTAAAATATTCTGATTGCCTTCAAGTGTTTTGATAAAAGATAGCATTGACTCATTAATTCCATAGCACCTATTTTCATTCTTATGATACGTCCTTAATATTCATTTATGTACATAGAGAAAACTGAGACAGAGTGACAGTAGCATGACCAGGCAGTGACTCAGCATCTACCTCATACTAATATAGTTTAAAGCTCATATCACTTTATCGTGTGACATCAAAATGGAAAACAGCTTCAAGATTTCTTGTAATAGGGTGGCGCCTGTGGCTCAAAGGGGTAGGGCACTGGCCCCATATGCCGGAGGTGGGGGGTTCAAACCCAGCCCTGGCCAAAAACTGCAAAAAAAAAAAACCCAAAATAATAAATAAATAAACTAGTTATGTGCATTACTCATTAAAAAAAAAAAAGATTTCTTGTATTAGTAAAACAGCAGCAACAAAACATATACAACAGTTCTTTGGCTATAATAATAAGCAGCACAAGTAAATATGCCAAGTGCACCTGGTAGTGTTACTGACGAAGAGCGTCCAGCCGCCCGTCACTGTCAGCTAATATGCAGAGACAGGAGTGGGCCCACCACACTTTATCTGACGAAGGTTGTCCATTCCAGAGAATGGTGAGGGTAGCCTCTCCAAGATTGTTCTGTTCTCCCATTTCTAAAATTACAGTTTAATGTATAAAATTACTGTATGTATATAATGTAATGTATAATTTACTGTTTAATGTATAAAACTGTAATTTTAATTGTAAAGCTGCTTTAATGTATAAAAGTTCAAAGTAAAAAACATACTAACCTTTACCTTGAACAATAATTGGCATAACTCATGACCCATAATAAACAATAATCAGCATAACCCTTGACCCAAAACAACATTCCCATTCAAAAGTTAATTTCCTAAATCAATTGCTCTAAACTATTCAAGATACACACTTTTAGGTTAATGCTGAATTTATAAAACAACAAGAACAGAAGACATGAGGTGAAGTGCCAAGACAGAAGAGTTTAAAGGAGGTCCAAGAATTATAATGAAAAGCTAGTTGCAGGGCCCTCTGAATTTTTGGCATGTATCGATCAGGCTTATCGGAAATATAAAAGTATGGATCCGGAGGTCTCTGAAAATTTTCACGTAGTTAATATGACTTTACAGGGCAGAGTGCTTCAGATATTCAGAGGCAGCAATAGCGGGTGGAAGGGACAATGGACATGAATCCCTCACAGCCTGCCAGCCTCACCTTTAAAGCATATAATGCCAGAGAAGAACAGGAACTGACACCTATGTATGTTCTGAGATATCAGCCAAAGGTCCTTCGAGACAAACAGAAAAGGCAGAAAAAGTTGCTCTGGGTTGAAGTGCATCAGTGTGGTTTTTATGAAAAGGAAGGACATTGGAAAGAGCACTGCCCCAAACTGCAAAGGGCTCCAGATAACAGGAAACTCCCAGGAGAGCATAGGGTTTTCAAGTCCTGGGTGCAGATGACAAAGGAGGGGACCCAGGGTTCCATGGCTTACTAGTGGCTCCAGGCCAAATATCCCCAAAGGAGCCCTGGATAAGATGGGCAGTGGGGTCAATTAATGAACTTTTTAATTGACACAGGAGTGCACTGCCACCAAGCCAGGTGAGCAGAAGCAGTCCAGCCACCCTTTGACCACTGCCTAGCCTAGGCACAAGCTGCATACGGCACTCTGTGAGCCAGGCCAGGGAGGGGTTGGTGGCTGCAAAGCAGCTGTACTTATTTCCCTGGGCCCAGAAGGCAGGCTCTGGGGAATTGCTGCCAGAGCCGGCACTGCTCCCACCACTGCCTCTGCTGACTCCGACTTTCACAGTGGTCACACTGCAAGTGGGCAAGCAGCAGAAGCACTGGGAGCTAGTCTGAGTGGCAGAAGCTCACCTCTGAGGGTACATCCAAGTACCTGCCAAGTGTCCAGCCTCTCAGTCCCAGGGCGTGGGGAAGCACTCAGGATGCTGCCCCCACAGGGCAGTTTCTTTTGCAGTTTGGGGCTTGGCAGACTCGCATGTCTGCAGGATTTGGAAGAAGGAAGCTGTGAAAAAGTGAGTGAGGCTGTGTAGGCCTATGGGATCCCAGGACTTCCAGAAAGAATTAAATTTCCCATACCAACAAGTATGGGTTTGTGCAGGATCTATGTGCCATTAATGATACTGTGCAGGTCACAATGAATAGTACTCGGCACATTTGAATGGCAGGATCCTGAGACTAGGGTGACCTCACAGCACTGCCAGACTGTGTTGCTTCCAGGATTTAAAACTCTACTACTTTGTGTAGTGAGAGCCTAGCAAGGGACTTGCAGAACCTGCAATTGGCCCAAGGAATGACTTTGGAGGCTTAGTACAGATGCTGGGAGACATCCCATGGCCAGTGGCATCCTTGTGAAAGACACTAGACAGTACTGTGTGAGGACAGCCTCCTCGTGTCCAGACTGGACCAGCTCTTGGTGACTTGTTATTACAGATTATGTCTATTCTCAGTCCTTCCACTCTGTTACCAGCTGAAGAGAGTGAGCCTTTGCAGTTGACTGTTGAGAGATTCTGGGTGCTGTCTATTCTAGTAGTAGGATAGATCTGTCAGATCAGCTAATGCCTAAGCCAGATTAACATCTTTTCACTGATGGGAGCAGCTTTGTGGACAATGGGTGATGATGGGCTGGCTGGATGTGCTGTGGGTACCCATGGAACAAGAGGCCCTAGAAATAATGGCACTGCCATCTGGGACTTCAGCTCAAGAAGCTGAGCTGATTGCTTTAACCCCCACAGTGGAAATTTTAGGTTCAAATGACTTCATTGGCAAATTCTGATAACCATTTGAAAAAGAATTAATAACAATTCTTTACAAACTCTTCCAAACTGATAACTATTTGAAAAAGAATTAATAACAATTCTTTACAAAATCCAAAGAATACAGCCAAGGATCACTTTAAACGCATCCTGTGAGGCCAGTAGTACTCTGATACCAAAACCAGACAAAGGTATCACAATCATGGACCAATATCTCTTAATAATATGGGTGCAAAAATCCTTAACTAAATATTAGCAAACAGATTGTGGCAACATATGTAACACAATATTAGCACAGACAAGTGGAATTTATCCCAAGAATGCAAGTTTGGTTTTATATCTGAAATAAGTTAATATAATAAGCCATATGAATAGAATAAAGGAAAAAAATACAATTATCCTGAATATGTGGAAGTAGCATTTGGCAAAATCTAACACCTTTTCATGATAAAAAACTCTCAGCAAATTAGGAGGGAAACTTCCTCAACATAAATAGAGAAACTATGAAAAAAAAAACTGAAGCTAATGTAATTTGCCAATAGTGTAAGACTGAGTGCTTTTCTCTTACTCTCAGGAGCAAGACAAAGATGTCATCTCAACCCTTCAATTAGATGCTAGGAGTTTCAGCTAGGGCAATATAGCAAGAAAAAGAAATAAAAAGCATTCATTTGGGAAACATAGTAAAACTATCACTATTTAAAGAGGAGATGATTTGTATATAGGAACTCTTAAGAAATTCACTAACAACTCCTAAAATTAATGAGGGAGTTCAACAAGGGTGTAGGAATATGAGATGAATACATATAATTCAATTATACTCTTTTTTTTTTTTTTGCAGTTTTTGGCTGGGGCTGGGTTTGAACCCACCACCCACGACCTCTGGCATATAGGGCCAACACCCTACTCCTTAGAGCCACAGGCACCACCCAATCCAGTTATACTCTTAAAAACTAGTAAGAAGGAAGATAAAAATAAATTCAGGAAATTATTCTGTTTATGTAGCATCAAAAAAGAATAAAATATTTTGAATAAATTTATAATCCTACTTTTTTTTTTTTGAGACAGAATCTCACTTTGTCACCCTCGGTAGAGTGCTGTGGTGTCACAGCTCACAGGAACCTCAAACTCTTGGCCTCTAGTGATTCTCTTTCCTCAGGATCCAAGTAGCTGGGACTATAGGCACCCACCACATCACCCAGCTAAATTTAGATATAGGAATTTGCTCTTGCTCAGGCTGATCTCAAACCTGTGAGCTCAGGCAATCTACTCACCTCAGCCTCCCATATCAATCCTACTTATAAACAAATTTGACAAAGGAACTGGGAAATATTTAGTGTGGAAATAATGATATATTTTTTAGAGGAATTAAAGATGATATAAATGAATGGAAAAACATCCTATGTCCATGAATTGGAGAATAGATATTGTTAAGATAACAAAGCTTTCAGTTTGATTTACAGATGTAAGGAGGATATGTTGAGGGAGAAAATGATAATGAACAGAGAAGAAAATTATAAATACATTCAAAAATGCCAATCTTAGGAGTTGGGATTTAATTCTTTAAAGCATGAGACTCCTATATAGCAGTGTTTTTCAAACTTTTTTAATCACGTAGCACACTTGAACTGATAATTAAACTTCTGTGGCACACTTCAATTATGTTGATCAGAAGAGTAAAAGAAAGAATATACTTGCTGAAAGTTTAACTTCTTTTGAAAATAACTTAATTAATTATCCTTAAAATTTTTCACGGCACATGAGAGATCCTCTCACAGCACACTGGTTGAAAATCACAGCATATAGAAGTGAACAAGGGTGTAAAATTATCTAGTAAGTTTGAGGAACATGTGCAAATTCTGTCACAAAGGAAAGGACTAGAGACAGCCAAGTCTGAAATCTGGTCATAAAGCTGCTGTCAGAGTTAACTTAGATTACTCTCCCTTTTGGCTGTACTAGGCTCTACTGTCCAAATTGTAATCACTAGGCATACTTGGATTTATCAATTTAAATTAATCCAAATAAATGATATTAAAATTCTATCCCTCAGTTTTGCTAACCATACTTTAAGGGCAATAGTAGCTAAATGTGTCTAATGGCTGCCATATTGGTCAGATAAAAGATATTCCTACCATAAAGAAAGTTCTATCAGACAAAGGTATTCAGAGGATTTTCTCTTTATGAGCTAAGATCTTATACTTGGAATAGATTAATAAAGATAATATAGGTGAGACCCAGAGAACAGAGGGATATGGACTCAACTATTAGCTTAATGTGCTTTTCCATCTCCAATCCAATGATGAATAAAGGCACTCACTGGATTTCTGGCATAAGATGATGAGATGATGGGAACTTAAACTAGAGGCTTAAAGAAAAAAATAAAAAGGAATCTTTAATTGCAGGTGTTTGAAAAACAATACTAGAAATTAATTCATTGTAAATCAACTAGCCAGGTTGATAGAGGAATTATTTCTTTGGTGTTTGAGTTGGAACTATCCATTGTTTGTGAGCATCAATTAACCTTACCTATCACAGAACAGAAGTGTGGATATAGCACCTGTCAGCCTTCCTGCATGACAGGCCCACTTCTCTGAGGTGTTCTTGACCTTCCCCTCATGTTTGTTGCCTTAGAGACTTAACACAACAGTGCTAATACCAAGAGACATCTGTGCTTGAGGCTTTCTGTTTCTTTTATGTGAAAATCAAACCAGAACAAAATCTTTTCCCCCAGTGAATTTCTGCTTGTATTGGTGAACACTGACCCACCCATGAATGCAAGGATGTCTGGGAACACGGTGATCAGCTTTCAGATTTTCTATAGTGGATGGGTACATATAAGGAAAAGGTTATGAATGGCTGTTGAACAGTGGACATTTGGTTACCATCAAAACCACAGTACGATGAAGAAATTATTCAAGATATTGGGTCCTATTACATATTACCAGCCACAAATCAATGAGGTGTACAAGTTGAACCAGTTATCCTGGCTTTTCCAGAATAACTTCATTGTGTTAAGAAGGTGCTATCTGACAGATGTATGTGTATT
This sequence comes from Otolemur garnettii, assembly GCF_000181295.1. NCBI lineage: Eukaryota > Metazoa > Chordata > Mammalia > Primates > Galagidae > Otolemur > Otolemur garnettii. The sequence continues at coordinate 9,092,410 of NW_003852466.1, forward strand.
TCAGATTTTTATCATAAAAAATTGATACATTATAACTGTCTTAGTTCTGTTTTTCTTCAAGAATGTCAGATGAGAAAATATCACTGTCAACAGGCAGTAAGATTGAATTGAATGCCCCCCAAAAATCAACTGACTTTTATCTAATGGTGGATTAGTGCTATTGAGCTTTACTTTGTTTGATGTATTTTTCATGCCTAGAAGTGATTCATGCTTGTATATCATAAAAAAGTGATGGTGAAAAACCATTGAAAACAGATATTGACACAGACACATAATTTATGATACAACTGAAACTACTCTGACAATGCATTACAGCACTTTGTTAATGCAGGATGCATAAATATTTCCAAATTTGATTGAAAATAGATTAGTTCAAAGTAAATGTAAAAGGGCAATTAGGCAATATTAGAAAAACAGATATAATCTCTTCCTTATCAAAATAACAATTATATTAGACTGTGGAGATAAATAAAATAACCTCTCATCCTGAGAAACACACTGGTCCTTTTAAATGTTTGTGTATGCTTTCTGGCCATGTGATATAACAGCTGTGTAGCCTCACAGTCGGGTTCCCTGGGTACCTCTATAATTCAAAGGTCCAGATTCACAGTGGAGATTTGGGAAAAAATTAAGTTAAGACAACAGGCCCACTCAAGAGTATCTTACTAATATTCTAGCAGCTTCTAAAATTTCAGAAGAATCCACGAACTTAGAGCTTGATTATATATAAATGGCTCAAAAACATTGTTTTTCATGATGCTGTCTTGGACTTGGGGGAGGGGAAACACTCACACCACAGGACATTCTGCTGTCTCTGCTGGATCTGGGTTAGTGGGACCCAAGCTTCTAACTAAACTCTCATTTTTGAGCACACATTTATTTAATCAAAATATGTGATGATGATAAAAGGAGAGATATAGAAATGACTGAGATGCACTGCTAATCCTTGTTCAAGAAGGAAAAAAAAAAGGAAAAGTAAATGCTTGGAATAATTATCCAAATATGGAGGCATTATTAGTGGTACAATTAGGAATCAAACTATCTGTTATATAAGTATATTGTGCTTTCAGATTCCTTAAAAGATATTGAATGACTTCTCAAATTGGTACATGCACACACATACACTCATTCTTCACCTTTAAAATAGTGTATTTGTTAATAGGAAATATTTTCATTAATAAAATAGTCAAGAGAATTCAATGAATGCACACAGTTACAGATGTGTCCATGTAACATAACACTGGTTTTTGGTTTGTGTGCAGTCACAGATGTGTCCATATAATGTAATTACTTGTTCTTAGTGTGTGCATATTTTCTCAACTATTGTCAAATTATTCTGCAATGTGTTTGCACAAACAGAAGTTTTATTTCCCAATATCTTTACTTAGAAGTCTCAGCATTGTCAGATTTATAAACTCTAGTTGGTTTATCCAGTATGCTGTCTCATGGTGACTTTAATATTCATTTTTCTGATGAAAAGTAAAATGAAGATTATTTTTATACAGTTATTTTATGTTTATATTTCTGGTTGTTTTTTTGAATTACTCTTTCCTATGCTTTGCCTGCTTTTAGTTATAATTTCAGTTTTTAAATATTGATTTTTAGGTGTTCTTTATATGTTCTGCATTCTAATCCATTGTCTCTTGGATGCATTGCTAATATTTCCTCCAGTCTTGACATATCTTTGTATTTGTCATAGTACTTTTTGTAGTATAGAAATTTCAGGATTTAAAATAGTTGACTTGGGAGAGAGGCAAGATGGCTGACTAAAGCCAGATTTCAGCAGAGGCTCCCACCCAGAGGGAGAAATAATGGCGAGAACCAACTCAATAAAGTGGAAGATTGAGAGCTGAGCTTTGAGAGAGGATTGATAGATTCCTATCACCTCTGCTGAGGCAAGCTGGGACTCCAAGGAAACAAATTTCAGGTACAAAACACATCCCAAAGAGGACAAGAATCCTTCCTCTCCCCCCCACTCAAGACAGTGGCTTGAGGTGAGTAGTGATCAGAGGACCTTTTGTTTGACCAAAGGGGAGTAGCAACCAAAGGCCAGGACTCCCTCCACAGAAAGATACTGCTGCAAGCCCAGGCAGTGTCTTGCCTAGAACAAAAGTTGAACTACCCTACCTTCCTAAACTCCCAGTCCACCCTTCCCTCCTCTCCTGCTGGTCTGGTGGACAACCCCCTGCACAGTCTGGAGTTTCTGGCAGATTTCTGATAGGGCAGGGCATCTCATGGGCTGTGAAGCAGTTGCACTGAAACTCTAACTGAAATAGAGGCAGGGAGTCACAACGGGAGAGAGACTTGCCCATGTTGGAAAAAGCATAGTGCAGGACCCATGCCACTGACCACCAGGTACTGAGTGATGCCGGCCAGCACCCCTACCCTTATCCCCCTGGTCCTGCAACCTGTGTGGCTGAAGGCTCCCAGCCCAACTTCTGCAATCCATGTGACTGGTGGTAACTCCCTCCAGTTCCTGTGACCTTCAGCACAGCAGTACCCCAGACTGCAGGCACCATGCCTGACAGAGGCAATGCCACCCCTGACAGGGGTGGTGGCTCCATGGTCCCTCCCACTAGGGTCAAATTTGGGAGCGATACCTCCCAATTCTGTGGAATATGGAGGAAAACTGACCTGACCTGCAGGGGTTACAGAGATGAAATGTGGCCAAGGCAGAGGCTGGTCTCTGGAGGCTGGTCTCTGAGGGAGAGAAACATACTCCTCCATGGTAACTCCCAGCTGGGTACAGATGCAGGTGGAACACTCCCCAGTTTCTAACCATCACCAGAGGGAATCAGACCTGAACTCCACCCACCTAAAGTTTGCACAGTGAGATGTCCTTGTGGGGGAGGCATTGTCTCCTCTTTGACTTAGGTGCAAATCCCTGGTGTACTTGAGTATTAGAGAAAGCTGGGATGGAACCCTGCAGGGTAACCAGTGACTAGGGGTGATGGTGATGCAAAGTGAGAAAAGGGGTACCAACTCCCCTGGAATAATTCTTTTGCTGAGCAGGAATTTCTGACTCCATGGACCACTGGAGTGAGTCACACTTGAGCTGCCAGTGGATCCCTGCTGTCCAGTTGCTGGAGACCTTTTGAACTCTCCCACTTGATCTATGTTTGTGCTGACTGGGAAAATTGGTTTAGAACTCTTGATTTGGGTCCAGGGACTCTCCAAGGTTATACTCTGGTTGTGTTGTAGAAGGAGGGTCTAATTCTCCTCTCCCAGTTATTGCCAGTGGGGGACAGGGTGTCTTAATTGCTTGTATTCCTCCATAGCTGAGATTTCAACCCAAAGTCACTGATCCACTAGGACTGGTCAGAGGCTAGCTAAATACAAGACAGACTGACCTAGCCCCATCATACCAAGTGGGTCCCCAGAGTCTCAGGCTTTAGTACTGAACAGGACCTTGGTAAAGCCATAGGGGGAAAAGCCACAGTCACCAGTCCCAGCATGCTGATAAAGGGCTGGTTAGTTACATCTCCAGGAGCCCTCAATTTAATTCCACCTTACCAGCCTTACTAAACAAATGGTGAAAAATAACCATGGGTCAGAATCAGTGGAAAAACTTGGGCAGCATGAATAACCAGAGTGGTTCAACTCCCCTGAGGTACAACAAAGGAGCTTCAATGAATTCAATGATAAACATTCACCTTATTGGATTCCTCAAGGTATGAGAATGATTTGAAAAACACAGATGCTCCAATCGAAGAGATTTTAGAGGGAAAATTTTCAAACATGACAAGAGATACTTAAATTCAGATATCAGACAGTTTCAGAATCCCAGCAGGACTCAATCCAAATAAAGTATCCCCTAGATACATTGTAATTAACTTTACCAAAGTTAATATGAAAGAGAAAATCCTACAAGAAGCCAGATGTAATAAAATCATAACCTACAAGGGGAAGAATATGAGAATGACTGCAGAACTTTCTGCTGAAACTATTCAAGCCAGAAGAGAATAGTCATCAATCTTCAATCTCCTAAAACAAAACAACTTTCAGCCCAGGATCCTGTATCCAACTAAACTGAATTTCATTTATGATGGAGAAGTCAAATACTTTAATGACATTCACACGTTGAAGAAATTTTCCATAACTAAACCAGCTCTTCGAAATTTTCTCAGACCTATCCTCCATAATGACCACCACAATGCTCTACCACCAAAGTAAACTCACTCAGAAATTATTGTTCAAAATCCAACTTCCACAGTGGCAAAAGGATTAAAAACATCTACTGGTCTTTTGAAAAACTTGGCACCCAGAATACTACCAGGCTTATCAATACTCTCAATTAACATGAACAGCTTAAATTGTCCAACTAAGAGGTACAGGATGGCTTACTGAGTACAAAAACTCAGGCCAGATATCTGCTGCATAAAAGAATCTCATCTTATCTTAAAGGATAAATGTAGACTCAGGGTGAAGAAATGGACATATATAATGCAGGCAAACAGAAAACAGAAAAAAGCAGGTGTTGTAATTTTATTTGCAGATACATTAGGTTTTAAACCAACAAAAGTAAGGAAAGACAAGGATGGTCATGTCATATTTGTTAAAGGAAACACTCAGCATGATGAGATATCAATTATTAACCTTTATGTGCCCAACCAAAATGCTCCTCAATTTATAGCAAGACCCTAACGGACATGAACAATTTGATATCTTCCAGCACCATAGTAGTTGGAGATTTTAACACCCCTTTGGCAGTGTTGGATAGTTCCTCCACTAAGAAAGTAAGCAAAGAAATTTTGGACTTAAACTTCACTGTGCAGCAATTGAATTTAACAGACATCTACAGAATATTTCATTCTAACAAAATTGAATATACATTCTTCTCCTCAGCCCATGGAACATCTTCCAAAATTGATCACATCTTAGGTCACAAGGCTAACCTCACCAAATTTAAAATAATAGAAATTATTCCTTGTATTTTCTCAGATCCTCATGGAATAAAAGTTGAACTCACCAATAACATGAATCTGCATACTCATACAAAGACATGGAAACTAAATAAACTTATGCTGAAAGATAGCTGGGTCAAATATGAGATTAAGAAGGAAATTTTGGAACAGAATGATAATGAAGACATGAATTATCAGAACATCTGGGACTGCAAAGGTAGTCCTAAGAGGGAAATTTATAGCACTGCAAGCCTTCCTTAAGATAATGGAAAGAGAGGAAGTCAACAACTTAATGGGACATCTCAAGCAAGTGGAAAAGGAAGAACACTCCAACCCCAAACCCAGAAAAAGAAAAGAAATAACCAAAATTAGATCTGAATTAAATGAAATCAAAAACAAAAGAATTAGTCAACAGATTAATGAATCAAAAAGTTGGTTTTTTGAAAAGTTTAAGAAAACTGACAAACCTTTGACTAGCCTAAGGAGAAATAGAAAAATACAATCCCTAATTTCATCAATCAGAAATGACAAAGGCGAAATAACAATAGACACCTCAGAAATTCAAAGAATTCTTAATGAGTACTACAAAAAAACTCTATTCTCATCAATATGAATATCTGAAAGAAATTGATCAATACTTGGAAGCATGCCACCTTCCTAAACTTACCCAGAAAAAATTAGAAATGTTGAACAGACCTATATCAAGTACTGAAATAGCATCAACTATATGAAATCTCCCCAAAAAGAAGAGTCCGGGACCAGATAGGAATTCTACCAAACCTTTAAAGAGGAACAAGTACCTATATTACATAACTTTTTCCAAAGCATAGAAAAAGAAGGAATACTTCCCAACACATTCTATGAAGCAAATATCACCCTGATCCCCAAACCAGGAAAAGACTCAACAAAAAAAGAAAATTATAGACCAATATCTTTAATGAATATGGATGCAAAAATATTCAATAATATCCTAGCATCACATCAAACAAATTATAGATCATGACCAAATTGGTTTTTTCCCCAAGGTCTCAAGGAAGGATGGTTCAATATACATAAATCTATAAATATAACACCTCACATAAACAAAATAAAAAAATAGACCACATGATTCTCTCAATCAATTCAGAAAAAGCTTTTGGTAATATCCATCATCCTTTCATGATCAGAACACTTAAGAAAGTAGGTATGGAAGGGACATTTCTTAAACTGATAGAGGCCATCTACACCAAACCCACAGCCAATATTGTATTTGATGGAGTTAAATTGAAATCATTTTCACTCAGTTCAGGAACCAGACAAGGTTGCCTATTGTCTCCACTACTTTTTAACTTTGTAATGGAAGTCTTAGCCATGGTAATCAGACAAGAGAAGGCAATCGACAGCATCCAAATAGGAGCAGAGGATATCAAACTTTCACTCTTCGCAGATGATACAATTGTATATCTGGAAAATGCCAGGGATTCTACTATAAAACACTTAGAAGTGATCAAGGAATACAGCAGTGGTTCAGGCTACAAAATCAACACTCATAAATTGGTAGCCTTTATATATACCAACAATAGTCTAAGTGAAAAAACAGTCAAAGACTGTATTCCTTTTATAGTAGTGTGAAAGAAGATGAAATATTTGGGAGTTTACCTAACAAAGGATGTGAAAGATAGATCTCTATAAAGAGAACTATGAAACACTAATAAAAGAAATAGAAATAGCTAAAGATGTTAACAAATGAAAAAACATACCATGCTCATGGCTGGGAAGAATCAACATTGTTAAAATGTCCATACTACCCAAAGCAATATACAATTTTAATGCAATCCGTATTAAAGCACCACTGCCATACTTTAAAGACCTTGAAAAAATAATACTTCATTTTATATGGAATCAGGAAAAACCTCGATTAGGTAAGACAATACTCAGAGATAAAAACAAATCAGGAGGAATCACACTATCAGACTTCAGACTATACTATAAATTGTTACTAATCAACACAGCATGGTATTGGCAAAAAATAAGAGAGGTAGATGTATGGAACAGAATAGAGAACCAAGAGACAAACCCAGCTACTTACCATCATTCAATCTTCGATAAGCCAATCAAAAACCTTCAGTGGGGAAAAGGTGCTGGGTGAACTGACTGACAACCTGCAAAAGACTGAAACTGGACCCACACCTTTCACCATTAACTAAGATATACTCTCACTGGATAAAAGATTTAAACTTAAGACATGAAACTATAAAAATACTAAAGTGTACAGGCAAAACACTGGAAGAAGTCAGCCTGGGAGAATATTTTATGAGGAGGGCAATTGAAGCAACACCAAAAATACATTACTGGGATCTGATCAAACTAAAGAGCTTCTGCACAGCCAAGAATACAGTAAGTAAAGCAAGCAGACAGCCCTCAGAAAGGGAGAAGGTACTTGCAGGTTATGTCTCTGACAAAGGTTTAATAACCAGAATCCAAAGAGAATTCACACGTATTAACAAGAAAAGAACAAGTGATCCCATCTGAGTGTGGGCAAGAGACTTGAATAGAAACTTCTCTGAAAAAGACAGGTACACGGCCTACAGACACAAGAAAAAATGCTCATTATCCTTAATTATCAGAGAAATGCAAATCAAAACCACTTTGAGATATCATCTAACTCCAATAAGATTAGCCCACATCACAAAATCCCAAAACCATAGATGTTGATATGGATATGGAGAAAAGGGAACACTTGTGCACTGCTGGTGGGAATGCAAACTAATATGTTCCTTTTGGAAAGATGTTTTGAGTTCACTTAGGGATCTAAAAATTGACCTGCCATTCAATCCTACAATTCTTCTACAAGGTATGTATCCAAAAGACCAAAAATCACTTTATAACAAAGATACTTACACCAGAATGCTTATTTCAGCCCAATTTATAATTCCTAAGTCATGGAGGAAGCCCAAGTGTCCAACGACCCATGAATGGATTAATAAATTATGGTATATGTACACCGTGGAATATTATGCAGCCTTAACATATATGGAGACTTCACCTCTTTTATGTTTATATGGATGGAGCTGGAACATATTCTTCTTAGCAAAGTATCTCAAGAATGGAAGAAAAAGTATCCAATGTACTCATCCCTACTATGAAACCAATATATAAGCACCCACACTTCCATACGAAAGCTGTAACCCAACTATAGCCCAAAATGTAGTGGAAAGGGAAGGGGGAGGGGAGAGGCACACCTACAGTGCATTTTACAAGGGTACATGTTAAATCTACTAAGGGTAGAATATAAATGTCTTAACACAATAACTAAGAAAATGTGGTGAAGGATATGTTAATCAGTTAGATGAAAGTATTTCAAATTGTATATAAAACCAGCACATTGGGGCAGCACCTGTGGCTCAAAGGAGTAAGACTCCAGCCCCATATACCGGAGGTGGCAGGTTCAGACCTGGCCCCAGCCAAAAACTGCAAAAACAAACAAACAAACAAACAAACAAAAAAACCCCAGCACATTGTACCCCATAATTGTATTAATGTACACAGCTATGATTTAATGAAATAAATAAATTAAATTAAATTAAACAAAACAGTTGACTTTATCAGATTTTCCTTCATAATTACAATTTTGAGCTTTTTCAAGAGTTCTATGTGCAGTAGCACATTCTGAAATATTGCTTTTTTACTAAGCAAAGTATTTTTCTTCTTTCACATGTGAGTCTTGAATTTAATGCAATTTACTTTTTATGCATGTCTCATTATATTTTCTGTCAGGGGAAGCAGCATTGTTCACTAACGCATCCTCCCACTGTTGGCTCAGGCCTTCTCTGTTGTGTATGAAGCTTCCTCTGCTCTGTTGTGTTGGTCAATCTGTCCACTCTGGTGGCAACTCCCCCAGGCCTTCATCACCTCATCTTCACAGCAGGGTTGGCATGTGGGAGGGCTGATAGAGCCGCTGTTTCTCCAGGAGCTTTTAAACTAGTCCTTAGCATCTATGTATGAACTCTCATATTAGCTTTGAAAGCTCCCTAAAATAAATCCTATTGGGATTTGGCTGGAATTTCATTGAATTGATAGGAAAGTTATGTTTTTATATGTTTGTTGTGGATATACAAGAGTACAATTGATTTTTATACTGATCACAGAGCCAGAAACTCTTTTGAGTCTGACTAGTTTATTTCTAGATTCCCTTACATTTGTTAAGCAAACTACATATTTAACTTTTTTATTCTTCCCTTCTAAACTGGTACATAGTATTTTTCATTATTTTTTATTACTGTATTGACTAGGATGTTCTGTATAGTTTGAATAGAAATGGTGATAGGGGACATTCCTCTTGGTCCTGAGTATAAGTGAAATGCTATCACAACTAAGTTAGATAGTTACTTCAGATTAATTTGATTGTCACATCAAATACTGTGAAATAGGTAAGGTGGGTATTATATTCATTTTTCAGTGAAGAAAACTCAGGCTTAGGTGAATTAAAAGGTGTGTATCAGAACACTCACAATGGCAGAGATAAGAAGGGAACTCAGGATTTAGGTGTCTAAGGGTTGCACACTCTCCAACACATTGTGGGTCTCTCTAGAAAGCCAGAGGACAAACACTGCCCTGGGCTTTGAGCCATCCATACAGCGAAGGTGAAAGGGCACTTACAGCCAGGGTGTAGACTGCCATCCCCAGGGGGCTTAGCAGAGCTCCTCCAGGTACCTAATGTTCCCAGGCAAGAGGGACATTTCAGTGCCTCACTAGCTTCAAGGCAAACCATTTCTCTCAAATTGGGGGAGAAGGTGCAGCAGAGTTTTCATGTTGTCAAACACGATACTACTGTGCATGGAGGAAAGATTCTCTCTGGGGCATTTGTCCTGGATCAAAAAGATCTTCCAGCTTTTCAGTGTCACACGCAGTGCTGCAGCGGGACTTTCAATAAAGAAGTCAGTCTGCTCGCTTCACATGTGCTATGGAGCTCTACCTTCTGCTGGCTCCAGTTAGGGTTTTTGTGTTGTTGTTGTTTTTTTGTTTGTTTGTTTGTTTGTTTCATTTTGGTTTTTGCCTGAAAGGAAGAGAAGGAGGCTCATTAACATTCTTTGTAAATTTTAATGTTTATTTTATTTATTTATTTATTTTGAGCTCGAATCTCAATTGGTTGCCTGGGCTAGAGTATAATGGCATCAGCCTAGCTCACAGCAGCCTCAAAAGCCTGAGCTCAAGCAATCCCTTTGCCACAGCCTCCTGAATAGCTAAGGCTATGGATGCCAGCCACTGCACCCAACTAATTTTTCTGTTTTTAGGAGAGACAGGATCTCACTGTTTCTCAAGCTGGTCTCAAACTCCTCCTACCTTGTCCTCCCAGAGTGCTAGGATTATAGGCATGAGCCACTGCACCTGCCTCTATATAATTCTTAACTAAAGAATACAGATACAGTTTTTCCCCTATTGTATGATTTTTAAATTCAGTTGTTGAACATCTTACTAATGTATATTTTTGTCAGCAGCAGCTGTATTCATCTCAGCTTCCACTCTGCTGCCCTGCTCTCCCTCCCTGGAGTGGCTGCCAGCTTGCACATCTGCTGACGGATGCAAGTCCTGGTCCTGCCTTTCCTTACCTTCTCATTCAGAAGCATCGTGGGACATGTGAACATCCCATTTCTACACATTGGATTCTGCAACGTGACCTTTCCAAGGTTTACATTTCTATTTCTAGACCAAATAAAACAAAGAAAAGCAAAAACAAAACATTGAACAGTGTCAACATGCAGAACAATGTGGCTTAGATTTCTTTCAGAACATACACAAACCTCACCTTGAAGGAGACTATTAGAATGTGATTTCTAAACATACTGAAAAAATAACCTCTGGAAATGAATGTGGGCAGGTCAAAGGAGGGACCTGGGCTTCTGGAATATTGTTATGAATACAGAGTTTTTGTGAAAATCATGTTTTCATGTCCTTTACAAAAACTTCAATTTATTATATGAGGGTTGGAGTAGGTAATGGCAGGCCGTGTTTAATGCAATTAACTAAATATGAATTAATAAGCATACATTCAATAGCTAGAAAGGCAAAGGCAATGAAGGAAACAAAGGCCAAGTGTAGGTCCCTGAATACCTTCTGCTGCCCTGATAGGGAACTAATGGTGGCTCTCAGCCCTGGGGTCGTCTCTGGGGTTAGTTCCGGGGTATGAGTTTATCTCAGGAATGCCAAAGGACATTGAAATTTATGCATGTGCAACACAATTTTTAAAATTAGCAATGTGATATAAAAAGACAGAATGAAATAACATTGTGAAAAACTACTTTGAAAAGAACTTTAATGTCAGACATTTTTGAAGTCATGCAATCATGAACAAATTCCAAATAAAAGCCACATCTTAGCTAACTCACCTCAGAGCATCTGTTTTCATCAAATACTATGCCTGTCAGAATTCCTGATTCCCCCAATACATGTACATTTCAAGGAAAACACTGTGTTTTCAATGCACACTTACTTTTACTGCATTTTTGTGAGCTCTTCCTGCACTGTCCAAGTGCTGGATTGAGAAGGTGTGGCTGACTGGGCTCCTGTCTGTGGGTTCCTTATCTCTGGGCTTGTGAGAAATTACAAGTCTGAATTCCAAACAACGTTTAACATGTAGTAAATGTCATATGTGCTACTCTTTATGTTATTGAAACTAATAAGCCAGAAATATATGATTCTTCTTACTTTATTCATTGCTTTTAAGAAAAACTGCCACAGTCTGGATGTGGTGGCTCATGCTCATAACTCTAGCACTCTGGGAGGTGGAGGCAGTTACAGACCAGCCTGAGAAAGAACAAGACCCATCTCTAGTAAAAATAGAAAAATTACTGGGTGTTATGGCAGGTACCTATAATCCCAGCTACCTGGGAGGCTGAGGCGGGAGGAAGTCTTGAGCCTAAGAGTTTGCAGTTGCTATGAGTTATGATAGGACTCTACCCAGGGTGACAGAGTGATACTCTGTCTCAGAAATAAAATATAAAATAAAATGCTGATAGAAATCAGTTATTTATACAAACCTGTGTCAATTAGTATCATTTATAAATTGATTTATTTTGGCATCTTAATAATAAATCTGGCAAAAGAAAGACTAAGAGCACCAAACTATTTTCCAATATGTTTTGGAGGGCACTGATACTAAAATCACCACACAAGTAATCTTCATTTGACACAAAATCCCACCTAATACTTCCCGCCTCCATTCCTAGAATCCTTTGGCTTTTAGGTGCTTCCATTGTTTGACAGAGCTTTGTTTTATTTTAGGTCAAATATAAATGTTACATTAAAATATATTTTCTATTTCTCATTGAATTTAGTACTAAAACATTATTTACTAAGATACTAAGTATAATTCTTCTTGTGGTCTCAGAATTTTAGTAAAAGTCCCAAGGTAAAGGAGACTAGGTGGTAAATACCCACATTCTATAGTGCTTGTGTTAGATTCTCCAGAGGAAAAGAAGCAACAGCCTTTGTATATGTGTGTGTGAAGTTATGTACATGTGTGTGCATGTGCATGTATACACATGTAAAGGGACTTATTCTAAGGTATTTATCATGTGCTTTTGGGTGGAGGCTGACAAATCCCAAGATGTGCAGGTGGCTCACAAGCTAGAGCCCTGGGGAACCAGTGACATAGCTTAGTCTGAGTCTGAAGTCCTGAGATCCTGTTTCCAATAATGTGGCTCTAGTCTGAAGGCCACCACACTCACGGCCAAGGAAGAGGTAATGTTTTAAGTTCACGACAGGAAAAAGCCAGTCCCAGTTCAAAGGTAATCAAGCAAGAGAAGTTGCCTCCAACTTGGGGGCAGGGTCAGCTTTTTGTCATGTATTTGACTGACTGGGTGGGGCCCACAGCAAGAAGGACAATCTATGTTGTTCAATCTACTGATGTAAATGTTAATCTTATCCCAAAACACCCTCAAATAGACACTCAAGATAATGTATGACCAAAAAAATTGGGCACTCTGTGGCTGAATAGAGTTGACACATAAAATCAACCATCACAGTGCTGAGTTGAGAGCAGATCCAGGGAGCAGTGACAACTTGGCTATCCCAGCCTAAGAGCCTCATGAGATCATGAAGCTGGAAATGACATAGTGTGCGTGCAGTGGCATTCTCCTTTCCTTGGTCTTCCACCACCACAGTACATGTAAAACATGAGAGATAAGGAGGGAGAGGTTGGGTGTGGGGGAAGAAAGTGTGATATTCCCCTCCTCAGAGGATATTCAGTGAGCCAGGGTGCCTAGTGCTGCCATGGGTCTTAATGAGTTATGCACGAACATGGAGACTCTTGACTATGTTCTGTCTGTGGAAATGAGAAAGGAGGAAAGAGCATATGCTTGGGAAGCACCTTTACTGAAGTGGCCATGGTATGAAAATTCCCCTTGGGTGACTGGGACAATGAAGAAGGCAGTCAGGTCAGAATCCTGATGCTAAGATCTTTCCAACAAGCTGCCTTCCATGATACATGAAGCACAGCTGGAGCTGGCGGCAGGCCATATAAGGGCAATTAGGGTGTATGAAAGGGAAAAAGAGAGCCTACGGAACAGTTGCCTGCAATGTTCTCACAGCACTATCCGAAGGTGGATGGAACAAGTTGAAGAGACACCTCTGCTCCACAGAGTCATTCAGGGATCCATGCTTCTTCCCTCAGTTACTCCATGATCTTGCAGGACATCATCTTTCTCTCTGTCTTCAAAGCTGCTTGTCAGACCACTGAGCTCTAGCTGTGACTGTCTGAGCTCTGTGTGAATTGGCTCATGACATTTCCAATCCCCATTAGGGAGACTTTAGTGAGGTGGTCATGGCAAACTACAGTGATGCTGGGAATTGTCTTCTCTAGCTTGACTGTCATTTGTTCAGCTAATTTCTGTTGCTATGGAAAGACTCGGCAACTAGTGGTCTTGTCAGTTGATGGATGTTCTCCTGGCACCAGGAAGCTTTGGAGGCTTCTAAAAATCCATAAGATGCTGTGTGAGAGTGCTAACACTTGGAGACATACCAAATGGGATGCACATACCTGGCTGCCATATTCGGCAACAGAGGACTATATTGGCAGACTGTAACCTTGCATCTAATGTATGAACTCTCTCCTCTAATCCACTCTCTCACTTCGCTGCCCCTGAGCTCCTATTTCGAAGAGGAAGACACAGTATGAGCCCTTCTCCCATTGCAGGCCACCCAGCTAAGAGGATCAGAACTAAGCAGGCAGGCAGGGAGAATCTTGAATGGCCTGTGAGGTAGATCTTTTGCCTGTACCTGCTCAGGATAGTTCTACTTTCCCAAAGCAACCAGAATGCTAAGGGATATGCCCTGGAGGGAGAAGTGGCTGGGGGCAGAGATGTCACGGAAGCTGTTTGGAGATGGTGATGGTAAGTAGACAAAGCTCTTTCTCTTTTGTTCCTCATTTAGCTTAGTCTGTCAATATCCCCATCAAAATATTTTAAGTGTCTTTAGTATTTTCTCCAATTTAATGCAATATATATCCCAGTACAATAGGTATGTTAGAAAAGAGTTCCTCATTGTACACCTCAGAGTGGGGCAGGAATTTTCATCCTGTTCAGAATTCTTAGGCATGAGTAGATTGATAAAAATTTCTGTAGATTTTGTGTTTCCAGTTATATTTTTAGGAATTATGCAATTATAATGTTCATATACATGTATATATGTTTATGGAATATAATTTAATGTGTCAATTATTAGCAGTGATAACACTAATTTCTTAAGATAGAAACTTTATTAACACTAAATCTTCTGAAATTATAATGTTCTTAAAAACACATCTTGAGTATACACAATAAATGTCAGATTCAAACCAAAAAAAAAAAAAAAAAAAAAAACAACCAGCAAAAGCTTTGTTATTTAATCTCTGCACTATTTTAGACTTACTGATTAATGCTTGCCTTTTGAGTTATATTCAGTGTAATATTCAACTTAATTTTAAAGTTTTTATTCATCATTTGAACTGTATCAAATTGTAATATTACAGAAACTACACATATCTAACAATTACTTTGCTTTTGCTTTCAGTAATGTGTATACACATTTTTTTTATATCTACATATGAATTCTGACCGCATAATGTTAGGTAAACTTTATCATTAGTTTTCCAGGTTTAGTGGGCCAGTAGAGTTACATATAACTGTTTATATAACCATCTGTAAAAATTTACTGAGTGTTCTTAAAAAGTTACTATTATTTCTATTAAGAAGGTATCTACAATTTTGGAATTATAAAGTTATGTACCTTTATCAAAAGTAATACTTCAGTCTATTTTACTTATTGTAACTCATATTATTTTTTATGAATAAACACAAATGTTTCTTGGAGCCAGACTAAAAAAAGCCACAGCAATAAAAAGTGATTACTTTCCAACTAGCTTGTTTTCCTACATGTGCAGCCCACCAGGGGATCATGGTGTTGGGGGCTACAACTCAGGAACTGGGAAGGAGCACAGCAAACACATATACTAATACACATTAATGAACTGAGGCTTACGCACATCATAGAGCACTCTGAGAAGATGCTAAATCAAAGTGTGGCAGAAGCTGTTCTAGACTAGTGTGTGTTTTGACTGTTGCCTGTGGTTTTCCTCTCATTTATGCCCTTGAAGGGGAGCTGGTGGTGATTTCATTAACTGCCCTACTAGCCTATTGTTGTTCATCCGATGGACCTTGCTGGCATCCCAGTAGTGATCCCAATCGCAGATCCCACAGTCCTGGGGGGACGCCAGCCAACTCCAGTGCGTGTTTCATCCTGCTTTCTTGAACCCAGGTGGAGACTGGTGAGGAACACAATCTTTGAGATGGGGGAGCCCACTAGAAGGGGCTGCCTTATTTCTGCATCTGAAATTATGGATACAGAGCATTATTTTTAACTTCAGTTACTATAGGTGAATTTATTTATTTATTCACACATAAACACCACCCACATTTGTTGCTTATCATCCAAGACCTCATGTAAACTTATAGACAATGTGTTTGCTGGGTGAGTTCATTTACCTCTATTGCAACTGGAAGAGGGCAAAGGCCTTTTGGTGGGACAGATGCTTTAGAAGCCAAATTATTTTTCTTATTAAGTATTATTATTGTAAGTTTTTTAGTTTGAAACAATCTTATAAATACTTATATTAGCTTCATATAGCTCTTATTTTTTCTTAAAGTTATAATTTTAAGTATATTTGTCAAAATATCCTCTTTTAATAGAAATCTATTCTTGGATGGGAACAGTGGCTCACACCTGTAATCCTAGCACTCAAAAAGGCCAAGACAGGTGAATTGCTTCCTCTTAGGAGTTTGAGACCAGCTGAGCAAGAGTGAGACCCTATCTCTCCTAAAAATAGAAAAACTAAGTCTAGAGGATCACTTGAGCCCAAGAGCTTGAGCTTGCTGTGAGCCATGATGCCACTGCACTTTACTTGGGGTGCCAGAGTAAGACTCTATCTCAAAAAACAAATGAACGAACAAACAACAACAACAGCAACAACAACAAAAATCAGTCTGAGCAAGAGTGAGATCTTATCTGTACTAAAAATAGAAAGAAATTATCCAAGTTTGGTGTCAGGTGCCTGTCGTCCCAGCTACTCTGGAGATTGAGGCAGGTGTATTGCTTGAACCCAGGAGTTGAGGTTGCCGTAAGCTAGGCTTCTTAGTGAAGAGAAATAGGGAAATGGAGTCAGTTAGGCTAAAGTAGGAGTAGTTGAAATTAAAAGACTATGAGACTCATGACTTTGCTTAAATAATATTCCTTTTCCTTGATGTTACCAACCCCAGACCCAGGCCATAAAGATGTATGTCTTCAGGAATTGAGTCAACAGTCCTAGGTAGTAACGGCACAGGGAAGAAAAAGATAGTGTTCCATTCAGAGTAAATATTACTTTGATGTTGCTGTAAATTAAGTTTTGGATTAATTTGTAATTCACCAGATGCCTTTTCTTTATAGCTTTCTATAAAAATATCTGGGTTTGTAACCAAGGCAGAAAAGTCTTGGACAGGCTCCTCTCACTGTTCTTCAGAACTGCTGGCCTTGACAATAAAGCTTGGTGGACCTACCCCCTCCACATACTTGCTGGATAGTGATAGGCGACAGGATCCCTTTGTCTGGTAATAGGCTAACCCCACAGCACTAACCTGGACAGGAGAGTCAGACTCTTTCTCAATAAATAAATAAATAAATAAATAAATACCTACTTTTCTTGTTCATGGCAACAATGAAATGGTTGTTAAAACTACAAGAGGATTTTGGCCTAGGTCCAGTTACTTACTGCACAAAGATCCAATTATTTAGATTACAAAGATTGCCGAGGAAGAAAATAATTTCTGATATGTAAGTCATCTGGCTGGGAGAATGGAAGAAGCTGTCCCAAATCCATGCCCTGGACTAACTGAGGTTTTGGGCTTTTAAAGGAGGGCCCTTGTGCCTTGGGCAGGTGGTGTAATCAACAAGGTGCTACTAGCATTGGGGTGGGTTGTGGGGGCTGGTGAGTTCTGGCCTCAGGAAGTCTGCCCAGGGACCTTTGAAATCTCAGCCCCTTTGTCTTGCAGAGAATCCACCTACCATTTCTGAGAGACACTCAAAAGTTCATTAGTTAGGGGAGAATAAGATGAAAATATATAGAGGAATCCTTGAAATTTGTGGGCCCAGTGTTGTTTGTCACACCTGTAATCCTAGCACTTTGAGAGGTCGAGGTGGGTGGATTGCCTGAACTCACAGGTTTTAGACCAGCTTGAGCCAGAATGAGACTTAGTGTCTAAAAAAATAGTTGGATATTGTTGTGCGCCCCGTAGTCCCAGCTACTCTGGAGGCTAAGGTAAGAGAATCACTGAAGCTAAGAGTTTGAGGTTGTTGTGAGCTGACACCACAGCACCCTATCAAGGGCAACAAAGTGAACCTCTGTCTCAAAAAAAAAAATACTCTTAAGATGTGAATGAGAATAAATGAAACAGAGGCACTAGCTTTTTCTGTACGTAGGATGCAAATGGTGAAGGTCTCTGGAGGATGCTGGGGATGATTTCCACAGAGTAAGGTAGAGAGAACACTTTGCAGGACTGACTAATCAGTGGTAAGGAAATAGAAGCTGTGGGTATAGACCATTTGCTTCACAAGTAGACTAATGAAAAAATCCTCTTAAGTGAAGAGAAAAGAAGTTACAGAAGGTTTTATTTATTTTTGTTTCTTTGCTTTGATTTTTTTTTTTAAGTTTATGTAGTGTAGGCACAAAGGGAAACTTGCCCTTTTTCCGCAAAAGTTCACTGAAAGATTCAGTGATTTCAGGCAGATTAGTAAGAGAAATGTTTATTTCCAAATACCACACGCATGGGGAGAACCATAAGAGTGATGACCCAATGTCTCAGTGGTGGTCAGATATCTTTATACGTGTACTTTAGAAGGGAGAGGGGAGAATGTAGAGTACAGGTGTGGCAAGTGGTTGGGGGGAGGAATAATATAGGGGGGAACAGATTGACTTGTACATCAACCTGAGAGACCGGTATAAGGCTTTAAATGACTTGGGCCAGGTCTGCTGGCATTCTTGCTGTTCTTTCCTGCAGTGTTTTGAGATGATAAGAAGATGAAAGGCAGTCAGTTGTCCCCTTTGGTCTTTTGATCAGGTCAGTCAGTTTTACGTAGAGAGAAAGCCCCTTCCAATGCTTTCTGATCTCAAATGGCCTTAAATTCAAAGTATTCTCTATACCATGTAGTCATATTTGGGGGTGAAATTTCCTCAGCTCCTCAGTAGAACACATGAAATGTTGGGACCTAGTGAGGAATAGCCGGGGGAGAGGAGACAGGAAACAGGGAGCAAGCAGATCGGCTCAACAGCGAGGCCAGTAATGGCACACCCACAAGGCATCAGCTTCAATAGAAGAAAATAAAAGTCTTCTTTTAAAAGATGAAAATTAAGAATTAGAGAATACCAGGAGCTATAAAGGGTCTGTCATTTTAACAATAATATTTTTAAGATGTTTAAAAATCTCCAAAAGAATTCAACACTGCCTTTTGGTAAAGACTCTTATGAATTCCTCAGACTGCTCAACCAGGGAACTTGGTAATTTCCTGAGTCAGGTGAAACTTCTCCAGGTGAAAGCAGATGAGTCCTACTCAGCCCCTAATCAGAAGTTCCTGTCAGTGGCACCTGGTGACCAGACAGTCCTCATCAGCCCTGTGGGATCTGCCAGTGAGGGCTCCACTTGGACCCTTTCATGAGGTCCATAACTGGTTCCCAGAAAGCACACTCTGTATTGTGCCATTGGCTTGCCCTCTCTTTTCACTCTCTGAATTCCACCTAGAGTTGACTTTTAGGGGTGAGTAGGGAGGAAAGAGTCTAAAGGGGCTACAGGGAGGTGGAAGGGGATTATGGCCAAGAGTTGGAAAGGACCCTTAAGCAAAATGAGGGATTTGGGGTGAGTGTGACCTAGTAACCAAGAATATGCTGTTGCTATAAAATATAACTTCTAGCCTATGACACATGACCTCTAGTACGTGACATAAAACAAAGACAATGATCCCTCATAAAACCAAGATAAGGATCCCATCACAGAACAATGCACACTATAATTGCCACAAACACAGAAGACTAACAGACACTGCCATACCATCACTAGTAAAATAATTATTGATACAGATAATTATAGAAGTGGATGGTGGACTAATGAAGCTAGCTTGGTGTCTTAGCCTGCCTGTGGCAGGGAGTCTTCATCTGCCCGGTCCCTGGATGCTCTTTATTGCCAGCCCTGTTGAGCCATGGAGAAAGTCCTGATCACTTTGTTGTTGAATAAGGAGTGACTTTCAGAAGCATTTGCTTGACAGACCCACATTCCCATTAATCATATACCTTAAGTATCAATGTTCTACTTGATGTGGGCTTGCTTTCAAAGTAGGAGTTAAGACTGACTACAGTCTTTCTGCATCTTTGAGAAGATAACTCCACAAATGAAAGTCCCAGAGTTCACTGTTCCCTGCAGCTAAGACATCTCAACATTATCAGTGACTCAGAAATGTCATCTACTCTATCTCTTCAAGTTGAAAAGAAGAAAAATACACTGATGAAAGATAAGCTATATTTGATAATTTAAAATTCTTAAGATTCCAGGAATATAGATATACTTATCAAAAATACTGTAGTGTAAAAATGCAAAGAAAATCAGTAATGAGTGTGATTTCATTACAACATATAGAAGCAGGTAATTTTTAAAATTTTTAAAAAATATATTATAAATAAACATAGTCTAAGGGAGAATCAATAATTTCAATTTCAAAAGTGATTTTGACCACAGTATTTGCTAAATTTCAAATGCAATTTTTAAAAGTCTTTTATATGAAAGTTTACTTAACATGCTTAACAATTTCTGAATATACAGCTAGACTGTCTAAAGAACACTAATAAAAATAATCTCTTAATGACAGTAATGCTACAGCCACAAGTCTTTGCAAATTGTAAAAGCCTCATTAAAAGCACATAAACCATATGTAAGCTTTATTTCTAATTATTTTGCTTATTATTTTAATCTTTATTGCATAGTCATTAATTAGAAATTTTAGAACCTTTAAGCTGCAACATATGTAACATTAAAACTTAATAGCACATTCAATTTTGCTTCTCATACAAATTATTTGAGAACTCAGATATTATGACTCATTTCCTGAAAGATATCAGATATAGTGTTTATTTGTGCTTAGAGCCAATAAGTAATTTTGAGCATTTTCAAAATCCAAGGTACACCAACACATCCTTGGGAAACTTTTCAAAGAAGTGGAATTAAATTTGGCATATGTTTTTATTGAGTAATATAGAAACCATAATTCACTGAGGTGGTGTTTAGGCAAAGTTTGTTAGTTCTCTGTGCTCATGGCACTACACACATTTGCAAGTAATAAGTACTTTTTTCATTCCTTAATTCACTGAATAGTTTGTAATATAAAAATAATTTTAATACAAAATGATTATACTCACAAATTCATTAGGATTTATTATATGTATGTTAAAATCAATCATTTACTGTAAAAAGCAACTTCAAATAGTAGGAAGCAAGGGAAGTTATTTTACTTTCATAGAGTTGTTTTTCTAAGGTGTATTTTTGTAAAATTGTTTTCTTTAAAGTTACATTTAGTTTTATATAATTGATAGAATGACAGTGGTGTTTATTACTTTTGTTTGATGATATACTAAAAAATGTTATCTTTATGGAATTTAGAAGTTAATCAGTCAAGAAGGGAGCTCTGGTATCTACATAAATATTCAATCTGCACAAATGTTTTTTCTTTATATATATATATATGTATATATAGAAAAATAATCAAAGAAGAATAAACATGTTTCTCTCTGTAAGTATCAAATCAGCATTTCAAAATCACTTAGAGCAGGGGTTGGTAAACTTTTTTTGTAAAGAACCAAAAAGTAAATCAAAATTTTAGGATTTGTGCACCACACAGACTTTGTCATAACTTCTCCCTCTGTCCTGGGAAGGCAGCGCTGTCTGTAGGAGAAAGTGGCCATCACTCTGTGTGAACAAACAGCCGATGTGTTTGAACAGAGTTTAATCTACAAGAAATCTCATCTCTAACCCCTCGTGAATCATGTGCTTTTGTCTTCTCTCTTACCACAAAGCATCTCCTACATTTGTTTGTTGCTTTCATTTTAGTTTAGCAGCCCCCTCACCCTTAGGCCCATTGTATCAGGAGTTTACTCTCACTGCTTTGAAGACAGGTAATTCTTCAACCCATTTGACTCTTTCTTTTCTTTTTTTTTTTTTTTTGATCACCCACGGTAGAGTGCCATAGTGTCACATCTCACAGCTACCTCCTACTTCCGGGCTCAAGAGATCTTGACTCAGTTTTTCTATTTTTATTAGAGACAGGATCTCCCTCTTGCTCAGGCTGGTCTCCAACTCGTGACCTCAAGCAATCGACTAGCCTCAGCTTCCCAGAGTGATAGGATTACAGGCATGAGCCACCATGCCCAGCCTACAAGTAAATTCTTAACCTCTCCCCTGCTGCTGCTCCCAATACCACTGCTAACTGTTGTCACTGCTACTCCTCTTATGACTGCTGCTGCTGTTACCACTGTTTATTAGCTGTGGTGCTTTGCCTGCTGTCTGGCACATACTAAGTCATCTTTCATGGTGACATCCCAGAGAGACAAGAACAAATCTCATGCCTATTTCCTAAATAAAATCTTTTAGTTAAGAGAGTTTAAGTGACTGAAACGAGTGTAGCAAAAAGAGATAAGAGCCGTATTTTAAGTCAGCCTATCCTAGGGATTGCATTTATACCTGATTAGTAAATGGATCAAATATTTAACTTAACATTAATCTCCATTTGTAAAGATACTCTGACAAAAAGTCGCATTTCACTTGGCTAAGTTCATAATAATTGAGGAGGGTAATAATTATTTTTAAAATTATTTTTCAGTCTGACATGGAACTTTTGTATTATGACCGCTGTGAGGATTGTACATTATTCTCCATGATGAATTACCCTGAAACATGTGTCTGTGCAGGTGTGTTAAACATTAGAGAGCAGGAGATACTGATAATAACAGGCTGTTTAATGAAGAATGCTGAGTCATTTGATAGAAAGAGCAAAAACTCTGGGTCATGCATGTATGTGGAATTATAGTTATGAAATTGGATGAAACAAACTTTTACATAAACCTCCATCACTCAGGTAGATTTGTGAAATAACATAATGAACCTGCTTAAACAATAAATCTAATGACTCTATTATTTCTTAAGGAACTATGTTAGTTCCTTAAGTTTTGTTTTTTATTTTCAAGACAGTAAGAGTTTTACCCATTCATTCTCTGTCCTGTATTTTTCGCTGCCTCTGACAAACAGGACATCTTTGAGGGATGAAGGCCAAGCTAACATTCCCATTCATATTCTAACAGGATTCTATGTGCAATCTCAGGCTCATTAGCAACATTATATGACATCCTGGGCAACAAGGCCACAGATGTAGAATGAGCAGGGCTGTTAATGAGATCCACATATTGTTGGCATAAATATACAGAGACAGAAGTAATGACAATTTCTGCAGCTGTGTTGACATGCATATTTATTTACTATCTCCTTCAAAAAAAAAAAAAGCAGAATAATCACTGAGCCATAGTGTCAAACAGTCTTAACTGATATTCTTTGCTTCAACTCTCTCCACTCAACCTGCTTGTTACCCAGCCTTGACTCCAACCACCACTCAAAAAGTTCCCCAACAGCTAAGTGAGATGCTGCCAAGATGTTCCACCATCACGTCAAACTGGACATGTCCCCCGCACTGACCATCATTCTTTGTTTATTCCTCTCTTTAAATTATGGTCAACTCCATTGCCCTGGTCACACAAAAACCTGAAAGCATCTTTTGGTTTTCTTTCTTACTTTAACTTTAGTCTTATACATAATTAACTGCCAAATTCTTTAAATTCTATTTTTGTGATGCTTCTCAAACTTGTTCCTTCATTTACTTCCCCACAGCTTTGGCTCTATCTCTACACTTTAATTACTTCTTATGTTATTATTATTATGAAAATAGCCTCCTATCTGGGTTATCCTGCTTCCAGATTCTCTGAATCTTAATCTGGTCACATAATCAGAACACTTATGTTGACTTTGACCTGTAGCTTCCCTGTTCAGAAATGTTCAGTGCTCAGCCTATCCCATACCACTCTAGCAAGGTCCAACCCTTTTATCTTGGCAGTCAAGGGGGTCATCTGCTTACACCCTGATCATGTCACAATGAAATCAATCTGTCCCCTGTGTGCTGAATAGTCCCTAGATAGTCCTGATTTTACAATTTGTGCAAACTGGTCTTTTTTCAAGTATTGATATGAAATCTAATTATCAAAACTCCACACAGCCCCAGGACCTAATACAAAACACAACAGCAACAATGATCACAATAAAAACAATAGTCTCCACACTAAGGTGTTTACCACATTCCAGATGCTCTGCTGAACATTCTGCAGTATTTACCTCAGTTATCAGAACATTGCAAATAGTAACATGGTGAGTTCTATTATTTTCTTATATTCTCAAGCAAAAAACCCCAAATTTGCTGCTTGAAAGAGTTAAGAATTTTGTTGCACTCTTCCTTTTCAATAGGTTTTTATTTATAAGTCACACAGACTTTCTGAATGTCTCATATTCCTTGTTAATTTGCAAGTTCACTGAGAGAATAAACAGTCTTACTGTTTTCTATATTCCTCACAGGATGGGAGTGATGCCTTCCACGTGCTGGGTGATTCTCTTGAATGTGAACAGGCCTACCGAGAATCTTCTCAACATAGTATAGAAACCTACCCCACAGCCCTCGTCTCTCACCTGAGTGTACACTTGGCACTTTATCCATGCCACATCTCTGTTCCAAATGCCAGTTTTTCTGTGGACTGTTCTTTGATTTCCCCACACACATTTGGCCCTTCCTGATATATATTCTAGAACATCATCATATGAGAGCTCACATTTTAATTATTTGTCTATTGTATTTTTTCTGTTTTTTTCCAAATACTTGGATTTATGTAAACATTCCTAACTCATTGATCCTTTCTACCTTTCTTTTGTTTTTCTTCTTCACTTTACCATGTTGTCTTAAAGTAGGAATGACTAGAAAATTATTTTAATTGAAGTGAACTATCTAAAATTCTTGTTGTAAATATTAATCAAGGTAAAAGTTTTAGCTTATATATTAAGAGACTTTCAAAAATTAAAAAAAAAAGACAAAGAACAAAGCTCTTTATTTCTCACATATATAAGGATTGGTTAAAAAATTTTTTGTCACAAAGAATCAGAGACTCTGGCTGACGAGATTCTTTTTTCTGGAATGAGGACCTTTCAAGGTCTCTATGGTTACTCCAGCCAGCAAAGAGGACAGAGTGCAGGGAAGGGCTCAATAGGACTCCACCTGCACCACACCCACTGGCCATTGGCTTTGAACAGTCACATGGCCACAGAAAGGGGCTGAGAAATGCAGCCTCCATTAGTTTACATCCCAAGGACAAGCTATGAATCTGCTAGGAATGAGAGCATTGTTTCTGTGAAAGGCTAGGAGTTTCTGCCCTCTGGCTCTGTGTATCTTTCTTCATACAGTAGATCACCTCTTTACTCATATAAGGGATTTGCACTCGCTAAATCGAGGTTTGGTGTGTGATGTGCAGTATTTTCTACCAGATTGGTATCCAGCTCCCCAGGACAGGATAATTTTCAAATCAGAGGCAAATTACCTACTTCTCTGATTCCCCTCCCCGCCAAACACACACACATAGAAACTTCTAGTGTGCAAGAGACCCAAGCTATTTACAATGTAAATGCCATTATGGACAGGAGAGAATGGAAAACAAAGAAGTCATTACTTCATAGTAACTAATAAATCAAATCATGCTGGTCACCCATTGTATGGATTCTGCCCCAGTGACAGCATCTTTTCAGGGTTAGCCAATCTTTCTTTTCCTGGTTCGATGTAGGAATTCCTTTGCCTGTTCTCCAGCGCTCCTGGCCCAGCCGTTTGGAAGGTTATTCACTGACTTTTGCGCTTGAGGCCACATCTGCAGTGGGCGGTGGAGAGCATTCATCTTTCCAAGACTGTGCATTTACAACCTTCTGCTGGGTGTAGTGGACAGAGTATGTCCCCCTTACAAAAGGTTCATGCTCTAATCCCTGGAATCCATGAATGTGACCATATTTGGAGAAAGGGTTTTGCATATATGATTAAGGATCTCAAGATAAGATGTTCCACCAACTGATGTCCAGGCAATATAAATATATAAATTATTTTGTCCTAAGTTGTTTTCTTGTTCCTTTTTTTTGTTTTGTTTTGTTGTATTTTTATTTTTCCATTTTAACTTGCTTCAATATCAAGGGCTCCACTTTTGCTATAGTTTTTCTGCTTCTTCTTTCTTTCCTATTACTATCCTTTTTTTTTTCTTTTTGTAGGGTATTTTCTGGCTTTTCTTATCTTTCCCTCATACATTTCTCAAACAACTAACATGTCCCTTTTCTTCATCTTATATAATTTTATTTTTTTAATTTATCAATTATTATTTTTCCTTTGTTTCTGATCTATTTTATTTTATTTCATTCTATAGTCTATTTATGGGACAGAGCCTCACTCTGAGGCCTGGGCTACCTGTCACATCATTGGCATGGCTTAAGTATGGCTTGACCTCTCTAGTCTAAGGTGTCCTTCTGCTTTACCTTTGTAAGAATGGTATTGGTAGGAACTTATTGTGACATTCTGTTGATTTTCTCCTATATTTGGAGGATGTGGGGTCTTTCTTTTGCTCAGGCTCATAAGGACGTCTTGACCTGGAGGTTACCCACCTACCCTGGCCCTCTAGAGTCTTGGAATTATGGGTGTGGGTCAGAGCACCCTGCCAAATGCCACTATTACTCCTGTCTTTCTATTTCTGTCCTTCTATTCCCATTTTTTCTTTCTTTTCTTCCTTCTGGCTTTTTACTCTTCTCTTTCTTTTCCCCTTATGCCAAAAGGCCACTTCAACACTTTTAGAACAGAGTTGAGGTAATTTAAAGAGAAGGAGGAAGTGAGAGGAAAAATTAGGAGAAGGAAGTGAAGAAGAAAGCACACATGAGGAGGAACCAACAAAAAAATTCTGGCAACATGAAAAATCAGAACAGATGAACCCCTCCCCAAGGGATCATGAGGTAGCTACCACAGAAGATTCCACCTATAAAATATTATGTACATGACAGAAAAGGAATTTAAAACATTGATAAAAACAATGAAAAAAATTGCTAAGTTGTGTTTTTGTTGCTTAGTTGGCTCAGGCTGAATTTGAATCTGCCAGCCTTGGTGCTTGTGGTTAGTGCTGCAACAATAATGCTATAGGTGCAGAGCTCTAAATTTAGAGTTTTTACTTTGGAAGTTTTGTCAAATATTAAAGGTTTAAAATATTTGTTTAAACAAGATTACAAGTTAAAATATTTTGAAGGAAATACATAGTTAACTGGATTACATATAAACTTCTTTACAAAGTCTCATTTATGAGCTTTACTTAACTTGCACAGATAATTTATAAATATTTTAAATCTTCTTTAACTTTTGCCCTGCCTTTTACTTTCTTAAATAACCATTCTGTTTCAGGATAAATTTATTACACAATGTTCTTTCCTTATACAATGTCATTTTTCTTTCTGTCTAATATTTTTTTAAACCCTAAAATTTACTTTTTACAAACAGGATTACAGTTAATCATTTACTTGTTAAACTGATAATTAGAAGGTTTTAAAAGGCAAGAATTTTTCTCTTGATAAAGACTCAGTTTTTCTAACAATTTAAATAACCAAATTATTACATTTTACAAATGAGAGATATTTGTAAAATATAACATTGATAGAGGATTTTCCTAATCAGGGCTAGACAGGGAATTCTTATTTTTCAGGCTCAGGTAAGCTTAGAAATCAGATTTCCATTTTTAGGCACAAACACATTTTAGGTCATACCCTTTGAGCTTTAGTAAGTTTATGAACAAAGCAGTCCCAAACATTTTGGAAGGCTCCACTCTGAGTAGAAAGTACATACTCTAATTTTTTCCCAGATAAAATTTGTAAAGATTTAATAACCTTACCCACAGTGTGGGGCTGTATTTATTTATTTGTTAGAATACCCATTCAGTTTCTAAAGGTATGCTTCTATTTATCAAGTTCTAGAAACTTTTGGAGGAGGCAGGACAGAGGTGACCCTACTTAGACTGAAGCTTTTGTTTCATTCTTATACTATTCTGCCCAAATGTTGGAACAGGGAATGGCCCTGTTCCAGATATTGTTTAAGGAAGAGAATCAGGACTGTTTTGGCCATGGGCCACAACAAGGAAGCAATAGCTAAATCCTGCAAAGTACTCACTTGCCACCCAGGAGCTGTGTCCTGAGTGCGAGGCTACTGGTGGGGGGGTTGAGGTGGATAGACTGGCTGAGGATGGTTCCAAGAGAGGAAATAGAGGCAATGAGGTGGGAAAGCTAGGTGTCTGTGAAAAGGAGTGGGCAAGTTTTCATAGGTAGTGAAAAGAATCAAAACTCCTCCTACTTTGTCTGAATTTTTAGCCAGTTGTCGCTGCTATTGCCAGTGGCAATCCTGTTGCCTGCATAAGTGAGAATGAAGGCTTAACAGGAAATGTGATTGGATGACAAAATAAATGTATTAACAAGTCAACAGGGTGGGAATTTTTGACCCACTAGGGGATGATATTATTATAAAAATCTACCCAATTACTTTCTCTTGACTGAAGGCAACTAAGAGTATCACAATCAAACAAATGTTAACCATGAGAATTCTGAAAGGAAAGACAGTCTGAGTAACAACATTTGATAGTGGAAGAATGGAAGAGACAAGTCACTGGGGTCTTTATACAGTCCAAGAGTGCTTTTATTTCTTTTAATAGAAATTTCCTTAGACTAGGAAAAGGAGAAGACTCCACATTAAGGATTAGTAGCTCTGATAGAAGAATCCTACCCAGGAGACAGAAAAAGGAGGGCCCCAAAAGGCTGGTGATGATAAAACGTTAAAGAGTTAGAGGATGCAGAAGGATTAGAACTAGGTAGAGACAGAAGTATGAACAAGGTGACATGTTCCCTGGTGGACCAGTCTTGGGGCGGGGGGTGGGGAAGTGCTACCAAGCCATACCAATAATAAGGATGAAGAGACTAATGACTGCCAGGCCAAAGATGCACCAGACAGAGAGGGGCGTGAATAAGTAAAGAAGGCAGTTTCAGAAGGAGTAAAGTCTTGAAGAGTCCCTTGAAAGAAAAGATCTGTAATCTACTCACATATGTCTTTAAGACTGTTTGTTTCAGGCTGAGACCAATCTTCCAATAAATACTGAACAAATAACACAAAACAACAAGACTGACATGGCCCAACATGAATGATGTTTAATAATCTACACTTATTGTCTACTCCTGTACTCTCAAAATCAGTACCAGAACACACTTTTATGTACTTTTTAACAGGCCTATGGGTGATTTAACACCCTGGAGGTTGATTGGACCCCCGTTTTCATTTTAATGGTGTTTCTGGTGATGGGTGTTAACACACATTTCTGGGAGTCCCTGACAGGCCAATAGGACTGAGGCTCCCCACTGGTTGGGTTGTTCTACTGACACATGCTTTCACACATCTCCATGAGCCTCTGATAGGTCAATAGCCTGGCAACTCAGGGTCCCTGTTCAAAGTTACTGTCTCTTTGGCCTTTTCTTGGAGGTTTCTAAGGGCTTTATACCAATTATAACAAATGAATTTAACAAACAGTTGCATATTTTAACAACAATTCACAACAAATAAGCACAATAAAATAATATTAATAGTCACATTAGCGTCTGCAGACACTAGCTAGAAATAGATGTTAAAGTGGCTTACCTCCAGAGGTGGACTCACAGGTGAATTTAGGGTCCCTAAATTCTTAGCTGGGCCCCTGAGGGCCCCAAGTTCTCCATGGACCCTGGGATGTTTCCAGGGGGTGCCTCCCCTGAGAGGGACCACAGCCTGCCCCTCCCCCGGAGGCTGCCTAAGGATCAGCCAAATTCGTGCTAACCATAATAATGTTAAGTGGCTGCTGTTTTAAATTTTAAATGGGTAGTTGACCTTGAGTTTTCGAGTACCAGCACTTCATCTTAAAATTATTTGTAACATAACAATTGTAATTTTAGTAGCCAAAAGGGAACAGTTTCAATAAACTTTGTAGTAACTCTTCAATTGCTGGAAAGAAACAAAATCCTAAAGCTCACCGGACTGTCCAAACTGCAATATTTTTCATGGCTCAGCTTCTACCTTTTACTCCCCCTGCATGATTTGTGGCTTGGAGGCTTAATTTAATATCTTTGCCAAGTAGGTGCCTGCTCTCAAAGTTGAAAATCTAGAATTTCTAGTTTCTCTTTGTCACCTCAAGACCTAGGGGGAGGCTAGTCTGTCTTGGAAGCTGGTTAGTTTCACTTACCGAAAATGTGTAAAATAGCCATTTTTATTTTTATTTTTATTTTTTTAGTGTTGCTCTTGGTGTGGTGGCTGAAATTAAAAAGTAACTGAAAGAGCATTTTCAAAAATTACCCTATCTTATTTTGAACAGATTATTAGGCAGACACTAACAAACAGACAAAGAAACTATAATACAAACATCATAAAAAACAGATAGACTAATAAGGTAAAAAAAAACAAAAAGAAAAAAGAAAAGTGGACAGGACAAAAAACACAAATGGAATTCAACAGACAGAAATTAGTCAGGTGCAGAGCTGTGTCTGACCCTCACTCAGATGCCTTCCCGACTATGTCCCTGAAGGGATGAAAACTTTAGCCTCAGGGCCATGAAATAACATTTAAAATCTTTTACTCACTCACACAGATCATACAGAAACACAGAACAAGTAAAAACTTAAAATACTTTAGACTAAAAGCAACTCTGAACTTTAAGACTTACAGGCTCCGATCTTGCAGTTACAAAATTACCAGTGAGATAGGGAGACATCTCTCCCCTGCCTTGGGAACAGGCATCTCAGGCTGCATCCAGCCTGACCTATTGTTCCCCCAGATTCTCTAGAGACCAGAACAGAACAGAATAAACTTAATGAATTGGAAAATTTGGAAACCTGTGCCCAGAATCCACATGTCTGAGGGCCCCTGGGGTGGAGAGAACATTTCTCTGAGGCCTTCCCCTGGAGCCATCAGATGGAGGTGGGCCCAGGTGGGGGTCTGATGTGATCTCACTGGGGCCTCCAGAAATATTGTATCCCTGTAATCTGAAAGTATAGATTTAGACCACCCTTAAGTATAAATCAATCGGAGATTTATTGAATCTGTGCAGAGGGCTGCTGCTCTGAGACAGAGAGCCCGTCTCAGTAGAGGGCAGGTTGCCTTATATAATTTTTGAGCAAGCATATTACAGAAGCAAAACGTGGCTGGTTAGCTAGGGCAGGGGGGATTACAGCTTGGGGATTACAATCTGGGTAAATTCCCACCATTGTTCACCTGAATTTGGGACTTTTTGTGCTTCTTTGTTTCGCCTCTGAGGGGGAATGAGGAGGAGGGAGTCAAGCTGGGAACTTGTCCATTTCAATAGTTCTTCATTTCATGTGGAACCAAAAAACTCTGGTATAGCCAAGGCAATTATTTTTTAGAAATAATAAAAATACACCTCAGTTCTTGGTGTATCCTTGGCTGAAGAAAGATCATACTCACCAAAAGCCAGGTAAGCACAAAATGAGGTTTGTTGAGGGGCAGAACAATAGATTTATAATCCAAGAGCACAATATACTCACTGCAGACAGTGAAAAGACCTCTTGTTGTAACAAGACAATCTGGGATCTTGTTAAGTTCTGGGGTCTTATTTTATAGTGTCTGGATTAAGCCCTCATGGTTCAAATTTAACAAGTTTCATGGACTGCTAATGATATGGTAATTACCCTTAGGTTATGTTAGGTAGGAGAAAGGGGGAAGAAGATGGCACCAAGAGATGCTTAGTCTACAACAGGAAAAACAACTAACCAGAGGAGGCATCCAAGAAGGAACTGATGACATGTAAAGTGGGTGTCCAATGACTGAACATATATTTGATCTATCATAGGAGATGGATCAATCAGAAAGAAATAGAGAAACCACAAAGTGGAGATATGATCAAGGCCACTAAAGAGGACTTCGAAGCATGCATATACTTGAGGTAACTGTCCCTAAATGACCTAACCTCATTATTATAGTAAAAATCACACCCACCAGGCACCATGAACAGCTTACAAATACTATGGCAATCCTCAGAAATTGCCTTAGAAGATAAAAGGGGAAGACTCCAGAATTCCAGGAATTCCCCCACCTTTTTCCATAATAAGACATGAATATTCTGTCCTCCACTTAATATAGAATTAAGGAATCAGCATAAAGGGAAGAAATCTAGTTAAACTTGAGATCTCCTTCATTTGTGGGGGTAGATTCATTCCTTCTCCAGAACATCCTTTGCTTTAATTAACTTTGCACTTTGCCTGCTTGTATCTGGTTGACATGTTCATTTATTCCATCAACTTAGTAACAGTAACCTTTCTTTAGTACTAGGAACCTGGAAACACAAATCTGACATCTGTTCCCCACAAATGACAGTTACTCTAGGTCATTCTTCAGATCTTATTGTGCCTGGGCTGCTTGGCCCATGGGGCATTCCCCCTTCATCCTGGTGTGGCAGTTGACTGGGGTATGATCAAGGTGGGGCAGCACTAAGACAGAGAGTCTGACTTGTCCTTCTTCCCAGGTAGGGAAATTGCTTGAGGCAACACCAAGACAGAGCACCCACCAGTGTCCCTACAAATGTCAGAATTCCTCACTACCTACCTGGCATATTTTTTAGAGCATATTTTTTTTTCCTTGTAGAGGTAAAATAGATTACAAAGAATAGTATATAATACACAGAATGTTTAAATTTTAACTTTCTTCTGAGTTGTGTTACTTGAACAGATTAATAAACTTGTCAAAACTTTATTTTCAATTTTAAATGATAGTTATAAATTGTACATCCTTTATGATTAATGTGATAATTGAATTACTAATGTCAATTAAGTACCCAGTAAATAAGAAGCATTTGGCATGCTTATAGTAGTAAATGAACAGTAGTTTTTGTTGTGAGGTCTTAAGAGCTAAAATAAGTCAAATATTTTTCAATAGGTAATTAAGTACCTGAAAAAGTAAAAATAAAATACTTAGTATGTTTGTACTATCAATGAATCTCCAACAATAAAAAAAGAAAAAAAAACTTAGTATGTATAATCAATACATCTTAATTATATATTTTAATTCTCTATCTTTTATTTGATCCCTATCCAAATGGTTATTTTTTTCAATGGGAAATAAATATTTAAATGAAATAAAAATAATATATATATATATTGAAGGAGGAATAATAAAAATCAGTGGAAGAAACTAAAGTGTTAGAGTGCAAGATATCTTAGAAGAAAGAAAGGAATGAAATTTTATAGCCATTTTGCAAAGAAGATGAAAAGGTAAGATATACATAAATGAGAAAAGTGCTATTTAGAATTTAATAACAGGCATTTTATATGCAGATAAAATCTAGCCAATTCTTACAAAAGTCTTTGCTTAAGTATGTTTATATTATTTATTCAAAGGCCAAATCTCAAAATTTACGTTAGTTGCCAAATTTTTTCTAATGACATTTCTGCTTTGGGGAGTGCTGTTCATTTTCTCTCTCTCTTCCTGGTAGATTGTCTTCACTTTTTTCTCTTCACCTTCAATTTCATTACAGAACTTTGGACTCTTGGCATGTTTTATGTTTATTTGGCTACAAATGCAAAATGTGTCATATGCATGACAGAAATAAAATAATTTTCTTCCATTAGTTACAATAAAATTTTAACTTTTGCCAATATGACCACTTTAATAAAAAATAGAAAGAAAAGTAAAAGAGAAATACCCATGCATGTCAGCTAATAATTCTTTATTTTTATTTTTCATAGTAAAAGTTGTATAACTATTAATTAGATATAATATCTAAAGATAAGTTATAGTTCATCCTAGACAACCATAAATTTTTCTTATCTTAATTCTGTTCAGATATTCAGTTGAAATGAACAGATGGAGCCTTGTATCAAACATAACAAGATTACTATGTGTCATTATTTTCCTCCACACCTGTCTTCTATAAAAGACTGTAGTCTTGTGAAAACAAACAATACTTTTTATCTTTCTCTATTCTCAGTTTTATACACCTTTATTACACATTTCTTTAGTTGTTGACTGTTACAACTAAATTATAAAATATCTGTTGACTGAGTTATGAAAGGACAAAATTAAAAAGTTTAAAAGATTGTGGCTTTGAAGTGTAAGACACTTAATTTGTAGTTTACCAAATAAGGTCATTGAAAGTGTGTTTTACCAGTAAGAATAGCTTAAGTTGCCTAAATTTTATTTTTTGTGTAAGAATAAGGAAAGTGTATAAATGCTTATTTTCATGAATGTTTTAAACAGTGGGTTTTCATCAATTTGTTGATGAAGATGATGATATAGAAAGGTTTTTTATTTTCTATTAAAAATCTTAGGAAAGTGGACATGGCCAGATATGTAGAAAATTTAATTTATATCAAAAGTCACTTGGTCAGGTTCCACATGTAAGGAACTTAAAAGTTGCCACTCTTTCCTACTGATAAAACAAAAGCAAAAACTAAAACAATTTAAAAATCAATAACTTTACTTAGGTCAATAAGAGAAATGAGATCATACATAAGGCAACCTACTGTTCCCTAAATTGGAGAGACAGGCAAGTAGATAAAGAAACCACACCATACTGGAGTAGAAACCAGTGCTGGAAGAGGAAATCCTGAGCTATAATTAATTGATGGCTTGCTGGAGGCTGGGTATTAACAAATATGAGAATTAGATTTCCTGAAATTTTGTGAGTTTTACCTTTGGAGCTCTATAAGGTTCTCTCAGTAAATACAGAGAAAAATCCCCATGTGCTTCCAACATGGGAAAAAGAAAATGAACCATTTGAGATATGCTGGGTTGCTCAGTTCTTATTGAGTTTTGCCCTGCAGATGAAATTAACATGATAGTGGGGATTTATCAGAAAATGACTGACCAGAGAAAAGGAGAATACCCAGGTCCAGCCCACTCTAGCTTTGCATGTGAAAGAAGGGAAAAGGAGAGAGAGAAAAAAATGAGAAGCGCTGGTAAAAGTCACATCCCAGGAGCACAGACTTTCTGAAAGACTCAAACCTAATTATAATGCTAGGTTTCAAGGCCAGCTGCATGTGTCATAAAATGTCAGAGTTCAGGCAGCTGCCTGGATCCTTGGTTCCAGGAGTGCTCTTAGTTGAAAAGTGACGACACCTCAAAGTAAGGCAAATGTGAAACAAAATTTATGGAAAAAGAGAAAGGTAGGTTTATAGAATAAGAGCAAGATATAGGGTTACAGAGCAAGCTACATTTGCCATAGAGAGCAAGTGGGCCTCCATTCCCAGGGCAAATAGGCATAGAGGCAAAGATGCCTACATGGTGGGGGTTCCCTTTTAAACCACCTGGGTCAGACCTACCTCATGATTCAGAGGTCACCTTGGAACCAGAGTCTTACTGCACAGGTAGATGTCCTATGATTAGCTGTGAGAAACCATAAAAGGAGTAGAGCATATTATGTGATAATTAGTCTGAAGGCTGTTTTAGGTTACCTTCAAGACTCTATTGTACTTCTTGTTAGGTTAGAGAGTCTTCTGTATCCTTTTGTAGTTGGAACACTAAATTCTGACTAGTAAATTGGTAGGGTGTCTCCTCCACAGTGGTGTGTAATCACTTGGACAAAATTAAGGTGAGAGGCAGCCTAGGGCCTCAGCTGTTGTTCTCCATCCTTAGGAAAGATGTTTCTAACTACCTAAAAATAGGACTGTAAAATGCTTCCTCTCTCCCACCCCATCTTACCACCACATTTATAAAGGCATATTTAGAAAAGTTCTTCATATACAGTACATCATATCTAGTAACCAAGAAAAAATTATATCACAACTAAAAGGCAAACTAAAATGAAATTAAATACACAGTTTGAAGAGACAGATGAAGCATCAGACCCAGACACAGCAGAGATGTTGGAATTTTATGAGAAGAAATTTAAAACAATTATGATTAAGATTGTAAGTGTTCTAATGGTCAAGATAGACAACACATACGAACAGATGGGCAATGTAATCAGTGAAATGGAAATTCTAAGAAAGATGCAAGAAAAAAAGCTAGTGATCAAAAACATTATAACCAAAATAACAAATGCCTTTGATAGGCCTTTTAATAGATTGGTCATTGCTAAGATAAGAATTTCTGATCTTCTGAGGCTATATCAGAAGAACTCTCTAAAACTGAAAAGCAAAGAAATAAAGACTGAAAGAAACAAGAACAAAATATTTGTGCTGTGGTATAAGTACATGAATTGTAACATACAAGTATTAAGAACACAAGAAGGAGAAGAAAGAGGAAAAGAAATAGAAGAAACATGTAAAACAAGGATGTCTGAGGATTTCTGCCAACTTATTGTCAGACACCAGACCAAAGATCCATGAAGAACAGAAAACAATAAGCACAATAAATACCAAAGAACTCTACTTTTGAGCATATTATTTTAAAACTATAGAAAATTGGCTTGGCACCCATAGAACAGTGGTTATAGCACCAGCCACTAAGGCTGGAGGGTTGAAACCTAGCCTGAACCAGCTAAAGAACAATGACAACTGCAACAAGAAATACCCAGGCATTGTGGCAGGTGCCTGTATTCCCAGCTATTTGGGAGGCTGAGGCAAGAAAATTGCTTAAGCCAAAGAGGTCGCTGTGAGTTGTGATGCCACCACACTCTATCAAGAGCAACATAGTGAAACTCTGTGTCTAAAAAAAAAAAAAACTATAGAAAAAGAGTTGTAAAGAATAAATTCTGAAAGAAGCCAGAGAAAAACATATGTTTACTTAGAAGCAAGTAATTATATATGATTTTTCTTCAGAAACTATGTACACAAGAAAAGAATAAAGTGAAATACTGAGTGTTGTCACATACAACAACAACAAAATTCCCACTGATCCTGAATTCTGTATCTCTAATTAGTCTAAACTTCCACATTAGGAAATTGGAAAAAGAAGAGAAACTTTTATTCAAAATGGACAGAAGAAATGAAATAATAAAATAGCAGAAATCTATGAAATTAAAAATAGGAAACAAATAAAGAAAATCAATGAAAATGGAAACTAGATCTCTTAAAAAATTATTAAAATCAATAAGCCTTGATCTAGGTCAAGAAGACAAAAAAGGGCTTGGCGCCTGTTGCTCAATGGCTAGGGTGCCAGCCACATACACCAGAGCTGGTGGGTTTGCATCCAGCCCGGGCCTGACAAACAACAAAGACAATAACAACCAAAAAATAACCAAGCCTTGTGGCAGATGCCTGTAGTCCCAGTTACATGGGAGGTTGAGGCAAGAATATTGCTTAAACCCAAGAGTTTGAGGTTTCTGTGAGCTGTGATGTCATGGCTCTCTACCCATAGTGACAGAGACATTCTGTCAGAAGAAGAAGATGAAAAAGAAGAAGAAGGAGGAGGAGGAGGAGGAGAAGAGTGAGAACACATTGCTAATATTGGAAATGATAGAGAAATATCACTACATTAAGTGGACAGTAGTGAACATTCAAAGGATAATAAAGAAAAATGATGAACAATGGTATGCTCAAAAATGTGGTAATCTAGATGAAATGAACTAATTCCCCTAAAAGACACAATCTGCCTAACTCACAGAAGGAAAAATGAGACAATCAAAATAGGCTGGTCTCTATTAAATAAATTGAATTAATAATTAATGACATTTTAAAACAGAATAACAGTGATTCACTGGTGAATTCTGCTAAATTACTTAGGGAAGAAATTTTACCAATTCCCTACAACCTTTTTCTACTGATGAAAACAAAGGGGGAATACTTCCTCACTCATTCTTTTTTTTTTTTTTT
>NW_003852466.1:9135014-9204884 GCF_000181295.1 Otolemur garnettii
GGGGGGAGCAGAGGACTCCTTCACCATTGCCTGTTGGATGCGTGCAGCACTAGCAAGCCAATCTGTGCCCTCTCAACGCAGGAGCCCAGAGCAGGGAACTCCTTCACCTCTGTCCATGGGATGGTCGTGGCTCTAGCAAACAGTTCTGGGCCTGCTGAGAATGGTAGACCCCTCCCCCGCCACCTGCAGGGCATGCGTGGCTCTAGCAAGCAGTTCTAGGCCCCCCAGCTTGGGAGCCTGGAGCAGGGAACTCCTCCCCTGGCCCCTGTGGGGTGTGTGTGTCTCTAGCAAGGTATTTTGGGTCTACCTGGAATGGAGGACTCCACCACTGCCCACAGGATGCCCGTGGCACTAGCAAGCTGTTCTGCGCCTGCCCAGAGCAGGAGCCTGGGGCGGGGATCTCCTCTGCCACCCATGAGGCATGAGACTCTAGCAAGGAGTTTTGGGCCTACCTTGCTCCGTGAGGGCAAAGGGACTCACCCGGCAAATGAGTTAGTCTGGGAAGGTTAATAGCTCCTTCCCCACCTTGCACCCAGTCACTCATAATCCCCTAAGTCTGTAACCCTATTCACTCCAGCAGGACAGTGCTCCCGGGGTTTATGACTGGCAGAATCAGCCAGAAATCTGAGTTTGACAGGGGAGCTTGTGTGCTTAAATTAGGCTTCTGTCCAGCTACATTTCTCTGCAAGTTCGAGGTTGCATTGCAGTCAAATAGCAGTTTACACTCAGGTGTCAATTCTAGCCCCTGCCCACCCACTGCCTTTGTCTCAGGTGGATTAGACCCTGAGGGGTGGTGCTTTACTTACAAAAGTCATCTGCATTTTGCTTGTGGCTGCTGCCCGGAACCTCTGTTTGTCCCAAGAGATGGGGCTGGAATGGTGTCAGTTTGCAGCTCAGGATGCCACTGTTGCTATATTGGCATCCCCTGAGCTGATTTTCTTCTCCTCACACCTGTGCCACTGTTAGCACAGAACAGCACCAGCCCTTTCCCCGTCCACTTCTCCCAAGGAGATGCCCAAGAGTCTGGACTCCACACTTCCAAACCTCAAAGTGAGTGGGTGGGGACTCCTCGGAGTTCAATGTTGCAGGTGGGGAATATATATAGTTTTATATGGTTTAAACCTTCCCTCAACCATACACCTGGGGTGCCCTTTTGAATAGTCCTTGGGTAGTTGCCAGGTTTAAGGGGTCCAAATCAGTTGTCCCAGTCAGCACCCGTTTCAGGTGGAAGAGTTTAAATGTCTCTGGGAGCTAGATAAGAGGGGTCTGCTTGCAGCTCAGATATAACTTGCTCCAGTGCTCCGTGACGGCAAAGGGACCCACCTGGAAAATGGGTTAGTCTGGGAAGGTTAATACCTCCTTCCCCACCTTGCACCCAGTCACTCATAATCCCCCAGGTCTGTGACCCTATTCACTCCAGTAGGCCACAGCTCCCAGGGTTTATGACTGGCAAAATCAGCCAGAAATCTGAGTTCGGCAGGGGGGCCTTGCGTGTTTAAATTAGGCTTCTGTCCACCTAGATTTCTCTGTAAATCAGAGGTTGCATTCAACTCTGCACAGCAGACAAATAGCAATTTACACTCAGGTGTCAATTCTAGCCTCTGCCCGCCCACTGCCTTTGTCTCAAGTGTATTAGACCCTGAGGGCTGGTGGTTTACTTATGAAAGTTATGTGTGTTTTGCCTGTGGCTGTTGTCTGGAACCTCTGTTTGCCCAGAGAGGCGGGGCTAGAATGGCCTCAGTTTGCAGCTCAGGATGCCACTGTTGCTGTATTGGTGTCCCCTGAGCCAATTTTCTTCTCCTCACACCTGTGCCACCATCAGCACAGAATAGCACCACCCCTTTCCCCCTCCACTTCTCTCAAGGAGATGCCCAAGAATCTGGATTCCATAGGTAACAAACCTCCAGACTTTGGAGTGGGTGGGTGGGGACTTTTATACAGTTTTATAGTTTTATGCCTGGCCAGAGGGTGCCATGGCACACCAGCAGGGGTAGGAGGTCCAGTTTTTAGGGGGGTTCTCCCATAGGTTAGAGTGGGAGGAAGTTTGAACTCTGCTTGCTTGTTTGCTTGGAGTAAACTGCGAGCCCTTATTGTGGGGGAGTGGACTCCTGTCCACTTGGTTGTGGATTTTATACCTTTTGGTTGTATTTTTGAGGTTGCAGCTCACCTCAGGAAGGTTGAAGTGCACTTTTCAATCTTCTCTCTTGGCTGTGCTCCAAACCATCAGCCAACTTGCTAAACTTCTGTCCCTCAAGCCTCCTTCTGGACGGGAGCTTCTGCAAAAAGCTAGCTGTAGTCTGCCATCTTGGCTCTGCCTGCCCTCCTCACAATTTCTTGAAGATAGCCTCCCTTACCCTAACACCAAAATCAGAAAATGATATTACAATAAAAGAAAACTATAGACCAATGCTTCTCATGAACATAGATATAAAAATCTACGACATATTAGATAACTAAACCCATCGATACAAAAGAATTATATACCATGATCAAATTGGATTTATTTTAGGTATACAAGACTGATTTAGCATTCAAAAAACAAGTTATTTATCACATCAACAGATTAATGAAGAAACATCACATGATATTATCTGTGGATGCAGGAAAATCATTTGACAAAATCCAACACTCACCGTGATTCATAAAACTCTCAGTAAATTAGCAATAGGGGAGAACTTCTTCAATTTGATAAGGAACAACTACAAAAAACCTTCAGCTGACATAATGTTTAACAGTGAAAACCAGAAGCTTTCCTACTAAGAGCAGGAATAAGGGAAGGATGTCTCTTCTCACTACTGATTTTCAACATTGCACAAGAAGTCCTAGCTAATACAATAAGACAAAATAGAAAAGGAAATAAAGGACAGATTGGTAAGAAAGAAATAAAACTGTCTTTGTTTACAGATGACATGATCACCTGTGAAGAAAAACTGAAATAACTGACAAAAATAGTTCTGGAACCAATGAGCAATTATAGCAAGGTTGCAGGATACCAGGTTAGTCAATAAAACACAATCACCTTCCTGTATACCAGCAATGAATAAGTGGAATTTGAAATGAAGAACACACATCATTTATATTGACCTCTCTTCCAACTAAAATACGTTGGCACAAGGTCTAAAACTCTGATGAAGTACATCAAAGGAGAACTAAATAAATGTGGGTACGTTACATGATCATGAATAGGAAGACTCAAAATTGTCAAGATGTCTGTTCTTCTATACATTTAGTGAGATCACAATCAAATGCTCAGAAAGTTTGTTTGTGGACATTGACAAACTGATTATAAAGTTTATACGAAGAGATAAAAGACCCAGAATAGATGGCACAATATTGAAGGAGAATAGCAAAGTGGGAGGACAATTACTAGACTTACTGTGAAGTGACAGTAATCATGACCCTGTTGTACTGGTGAAAGAATAGGCAATTAGATTAGTGGAACAGAGCAGAAAGCCCAGAAGTAGACCTTGATAAACATAGTCTACTAATCTTTGATAAAAAAGAAAAAGGAAGAATATGAAGAAAAAACTATCTTTTAACAAATAGTGCTAGAACAACTGGACATCTATATGCAGTAAAAAGTGATCTAGACATAGGCATTGCAGGCTTCAAAAAATTAACTCAATATGAATAGCAGACCTAAATGTAAAACACAATACTATAAAACTCGAACAGGATAACCTAAGAAAAATTCTAAATTATCTTGGGTTTGGTGATGACTTTTAAAGTACAATATGATCCATGAAAGACAGAACTAATAAGTTGGATTTCATGAAAATTAAAAATTTCTGTTCTAGAGAGGCAATATCAGGAAACTAAAAAGATAACCACAGATTGGAAGAAAATATATGCAAAACCAAATCTGATAAAGGATTGTTATTCAAAATATACAAAAAATTCTTAAAATTAAACAATAAAATGATAAATAAAAAATAAAACACAACACTTCTACTAAAAAAAGGACCAAAGACCTTAATCAACAAAGAGCCAATCAAAGAGATACAGGAAGCAAATAAGGATAGAAAAAAATACTCCAGATCATATGTCATTAGGCAAATGCAAATCAAAACAACAATGTGAACAATGTGATACCACTGCACACCTTTTAAAAGAATATTGACAACACCAAATGTATTCTTTCTACCAATGCAGAACTAGCTCACATTCCCATCAGCAATGTGCAAAGATTCCCTTCACTCCACATCCTTATCCACATTTGTTATATCATTCATCTTTTTGATAATAAACATTCTGAAAGGCCTGGAGGCAGTATGTCATTGTAGTTTTAATTTGCATTACCCTAGTGATTAGAGATGTTGAGTATGTTTTTTATATTATCTATTGGCCATTCACAAATCAACATACAAAGATTAGTCCATTTTTATATGCTAACAATGAACTATTCAAAAAAGAAATCAAGAAAAAAAATCCCATTTATAGTTGCATCAAAAATTTACTAGGGATTTTTTAACCAAGGAGGTATAGTCCCACATACTGAAAACTATATAACGTTGATGAAAGAAATTGAAGAACACACAAATAAATGGAAATGTATTCTGTGTTCATCAATTGGAAGAATTAATACTGTTCAAATGTCCATATTACCCAAAATGATCTACATATTCAAGATAATTCCTATCAAAATTCCATTGACATTTTTCACTGAAATATAAAAAATAATCCTGACATTTATATGAGATCTGAAATTGTCTAAATGGCCAAAGCCATCTTGAGTTAAAAGAACAAAGCTGGAGACATCATGCTTCCTGACATTACTAAGTTGCCCCAGGGATTGTTTCCATTCTATCTACTCTGTGTGTAAAAATAGAAGTTAAAGTACTTTCATAAGTTTCCTGGGACCAGTCTAGAAGAGGTATGCATTCCTACCTCTCAGAGTTTAATAGTTAAAATTATTCACTTAAGACTACTTGTAAGGAAGACTAGAAAAGTCAGATTAGTTGTTCCAAACTCAAGAAGAATCTCATAATATATGTTTTTCCCCCATACAGATTAGAACTCTGAAACCCTCAGAGTTCAACATTTTTGTTATATTTTTCCATCAAGTGAATTATATTCTATTATTTATTTGATTACTGTGTCTTTACTCCCTTCCATGTCCTGTGTGTGTGTGTGTGCATTTGACACCTAAAACCCAGGTTTTTATGCTTTAGGTCTCCCAGATCCATCACTCAGTTTCCTTACCTTTCCCCTCTTGGTTTTAATCTCATTTAATTTTTGCTCTTTGACTTGATATATTTCTTTATCATTATAGGTCACAATAATGACCCATTTCTTTTAATTTTAATACTGTTTTATGATTGAGATTATGAGGCAGATAGACTCTATGGTAGCGATTCTCAACCTGTGGGTCAAGACTCCTTTGTAACAATGCAAATATACATCACGGCATCAGGAAGGTTGAGAACCGTTGCTCTAAGGTAATAGCCAAAAACTTGCCATCTGATGTTTACTGACTATAGAGAGGGATAGCCCTGTGAATGCAGACAGGACTTGGAGTTTATCTCTTATCAATAGAACATGACAATGGTGGTGGATGTCACTCCTCATGGCCCTGAAGATGGGAAATGCCAGTTTGGAGAGGCCTGTGATAAGAACCAGAAGTAGCCTCCAGACAGTAGCCAGCATGTAGCCCGGCCCCAAAATCTATAACTAGGAGGAAACATTTTTTTTTAATTTTGGATTAATATGAGGGTACAGATGATTAGGTTAGATTATTTGCATTT
This sequence comes from Otolemur garnettii, assembly GCF_000181295.1. Classification (NCBI taxonomy): domain Eukaryota; kingdom Metazoa; phylum Chordata; class Mammalia; order Primates; family Galagidae; genus Otolemur; species Otolemur garnettii. The sequence continues at coordinate 9,140,759 of NW_003852466.1, forward strand.
GTTAGGTAGAGTCCAAGTTGTAGTTGTGCCCTTCACCCAGGAGGTGTGCCATATACCCACACATTGTGCTTGTTAGGTGATGGCACACCAAGAGGAGACAGATTTTGACAATGATCCTAATGTGTCTGCAGTAGCCACATCTCCAGATGAGAACAGAGATCAGCAGACACCTTCACTGCAGCACTCCAGACCAGGAGCAGAGGCCATTACCCCAACCTGAGTTCCTAATCCCTGGAATTCCTGAGGAGGCAAACATGTGCTTTTTAAACTGCATTAAACAGAAAAATCTCAATACAATTTGAAAAGCTTTTTGGTTCATTATCTTTTAAAATTTTTTTCTTTCCTTTTTTTTTGGGAGGGGTGCTGTACTTGAAAGTTGAGTAATTTATTTTAATTAATTTTGCCCCTTTTGAAAAAAATCTAAGTCCTATTGCTCTGATCCTTTGTTTTGAGTGACTCTAAGTCCCTGTGAACCCTGTTCAGGTGGCCACTCTGCTCCTGTTGTTAGTTCACGTGTGCTTAGACAAGGTGGTGTTGACATTGCAACAGTAGGAATCTGGGGGTTATACAATGCCTATTCTGTCCCTGAACTTGAGGCCCACATGCAGGCTGTGCTCTTGTGCTGAGGTTCCTGGGGAACAACTCCTTGTTCTGTTATGCTCCTAGTCGTACCTTCTGGAAGTTTTGAAAGACATTACCTTTTACCCTTGCCTTTTAGAGCTCTGGGAATCCAGAAGGGTCGGTATTTACCTTCTTTATGATGTCCCCAGATGTCAGACAACTCAGATCTCTTTGGTATCAACTTCTCTCCAATTCTCACTATTAGGCCTTTGCACTGCTGGATGGACCCACGCACCATGTCCTCTCTGTTGGAACTCAGACAGAGCCCAAAGCACCAAGCACCATCACCCTAGGTCCTAGTTTCTTTAAAAATACATGTTCCATGAATTTCACAGAAGAGGAAATTGACAGCTTGATCAAGTGGTCTTGCTTTCACGATCTCCTTGTAATTGTAATTCTTAATATTTTATAATTATACACTTTCCTTATTACCAAACAATACATGTTATTATCAAGGGAATTTCATTAAACAAATAAGCTCAAATGAAAAAGTAAAAGTTAACTTTTCTCCAACACTAAAATTATTACTTTTAACATATTCATGTATATTCTATTTTTCATATATGTTTACTTAGATTTTAAGATTTTTAATAGTTTCAGGGTTATACTGTATAAAATATTTTATAATTTTTTCACTTAATAATATAAACTGTACATTATCATTTCCATAAATTTGCTCATGATTCATTATTTCATTTACTCCATGTGTGATACTCTATTAAGAACATTTCACATTGTTTATGTCATTTTAATGATTCATATATTGTTATTAATAGTCCCTCAATGAATATTTTTAGAAACCCAACATTATCTGTTTCATTTTTTTATTTCAAAAAATTGCTACCTTTGAAATAAATTGCTGGGATGAAGGTGTATACAAAATTTGTAGATGAACAAAAAAGCTCTGTATTTGTGTTAGAGGAAATAAGGAAAATAAGAGAAGTTGAGGCTGGAGAAGTAGGCAGAGGCTTATCATGATGGGTGTAAAAAGTTATATTTTATTCTAAGTATGGTTAAAAGCTGGTGGAGGGTTTGAGTGACTGAGTTTCTTCTACATTCTTCAATGAGTCCCCTATATGCTACATGGAGAACTGCTTGTGTGGGGAGAGAGCGAGTCAGCAGGGAGACCCTCCTGGAAGGTATTGCCAGTGAGATGTGAATGGTAAAGGGTCCATTCTAGTTGTATTGTGCAAATACATTTCCTGATTGAATGTAGTGCATGGGGAGGGGAAGGATAAAGGAAGATGTGTATGTCTTGGTATGTCACTCAAATGATCATATGCTGACCTGGAGACTGGAAAGGGAAGCATTTTTTGATGGTTGATGTGGTCATGATTCAGACACTTTATTTTGCTTATGTGAATTTTGATGTGATTGGGCATGTTAATAGAGAATTGAAGATGTGGCATTGCACCCGAGGGGACAGGCTGAGAGGAGCATTTTGTAATCTGTTATATTGACAGCCACAATGCAGCATGAAAACACATAGAGAGGAAGTGTGGGTTGAAAGGAAAGAGGGCCAAAAACTGACTCCAGGGTGATCCTGCATTTAGACACACAAAGGAGGAGGCAGCAAGGGAGGCTGAGGAAGAACTTCTGGAGGGGCTGGAAGGAAGGCAGGGCACACTGCCTGAGACTGAGTGAGAAACAGGGCTTCTAGAACAGCCACAGCTGAGTGGTGGCTGAATGGTGACTGAGTGAGAAACGTGCTTCTAGGAGAACATGACAGCTGGGCAATGATTCCCTATGTCATTAATGATGATCTGAGTAGAATGAAGAATAGTAAGATACTAGGCCATTAGATTTGAGGAAAAAAGGCTTTCAGAGAGCTGATGAAAGTGATTTTAGTGCAGTGACAGTGCAAAAACCCTCATTAGGGAGCTTTACGAGAGATGAGAAAGAGAAGGCAGTGATCAGACATCTCTTTAAAATAGCACAGCTATTAAAATGAGCAGAGAAATGAGGTGGCAAATGGAAGAAGCAGGGGGTTAAGGTTATGCTGTGAACAAATGAAAGCATTTTTGAGTTTCCATCCTGGTGGGAATGATTGGATGGAGGGAAATTGATGTCTTAAGAGAGAGAAGAAGTAATTTCAGGAGGTAAGCTTTAGAAAGATAAGAGAAGGTGGAAATCCATTTACAAGTGGAAGGGTTGTTCTAGATTGGACAAGATACAACTCTTACATATCAGCAGGAAGGTTTGCTGTTAGATGATAGAAAGATGTGATAATTTTCTTATTGGAGCTTATATTTCTCAGAAATAAAAATGAAGGTTACCCACTAAGAGTGAATAATGAAGAGGGGATGGTAGAGGCTGGAGAAGACATAAAGAGGGTGAAATCATTCAGTCTGCACTGTGAGTAGTGTGGTTATTTGGGAGGCTTCAGAGGATTTGGCGGTGAAGGTTATGCATGCTGAAGATCTACTTGAGGTGTGAAACGATCAATTAAAAGTCAGAACAGAAAGCACCATTACATGTATTTTTAATCACATAAATTTGTACTTAATACTATTAGTTTTCATGAAGGGAATTTTCAAATCTGGTGCTTATTTGCTGTAATCATTGTGATGTTCAAATTAACATGAGGCATAGAAGTTCACAAGTTAATCACAATCAGAAAATGGCAAGAAGATATTCACCCGAGCTCTAATGAAGTGAAAATGATGGCTAATTCCAGATGTTTGCCTTTAGTTAAATTCTCATATTATTTATAATTTTTACAATTAAATTAACTACTTAGTGAACTTTATATAAGTATGAAACCAGTGTACTATTAATCATCTCTATATACATTTATAAACAGTAAATCTGAATGATCAAAGACCAAGGATTTTATAAAGTGTGTAAGTGATCATGAATACCTTCCTAGAATTTATCAAATTTAATCTGGATTTTAATAGAAAGTGGGATTAGGGGAAATGTTTGATGAAAAGAATTTCCATTGAAGTTCTGAAGGAGCTTAGTGTGAGTGACTGAATGTGGGTGAAAGTTGGTAGAGCATATGCAGACAGTAAGGAAATGATTTTCATGAGAAAAATGGTCTGAAACCATTGACACAGAATTCCCCCTTTCAGAGCTTGACAGGGACCCCCATTTTCTAGGCCTGGGCAAGCAGATCAGAGAAAAGCAGCCAGACCAGTATCTTGTCTGGATGGCTCCTCCTGGACTGGAAAGCATGCACTCTAGTGCTTCCCTTGAGACAGAGACTATAACCACACCATTCATTTGCTAATTTTAGGATTCTTTTTTATGTCTGCTGGCCCCAGGCCAAGTGTGACCTCTCCAGGCATGAATTCCTAAGACCCTCTGCTTGCAGGCAGTAGATGAATCCCTAAATAACACCCCTTTTGAGCTTGCATTTGGGATTCCCCCTCAGCTACCAGCAGCTCTGTTGTCCTTCTTCTTACTTGTCTCTGTAAATAAACATTGTCCTGTCACTTATTCCATGGTCCCCAATTTCATTCTCTAATCTCAAGACTAAGGACACACTGCAGCGAGAAAAATTCTAGTAACACCGTGGAGATAAAGTTTTAGTGCCCAAGTCCTAATTGGGACTTTTCTCCTGCATTTTCCTATGGACACATTAGTTTCCTTGTTTATGAAACGGAGAACTGATAGAGAAGAAACTAAGATCCTTTACATCTGGGGTGGTGGCATTCCTCATACCTGGGTGGAGCACAGGAAAATTCCTATACTAAATGGTTTGAATAATCCATCTCAGGGAGGGTTTAGTTTGTTTTTTAGCAGAATGTTTTTAAAAATCAGTATTATTATATATTTTAAATGTGGATCATCTAAAGTTTATGTTATGCTTCTTATTTGTAAACATAATTTTCTGCACCTGTAATTTTCATCTTTCTATTAGAAGATATGCTTCTGCATTTTCTTTTTGTACAATGGCTTTGCTGATATATCCAATTCTGTATTTTGTTCTCTGCTTGTGTCTCGATTGGCATGTCAAATTTAAGGACCAGCCACATTAAGATAAACCAGCTGTCAATTATGTGGAATGAATAGCTATTTTCATAGTATAGAAACTTTCTAAAACATAAGCATAAACAGATGGTTTATAGTCAGAATTCTGTACCATGGAATGGCATATCTCTCTAACACATGCAGAGTGAAATGTTAAGTGTCTGATAGTTGTTGGGTATTTGTTAGACAAGGTTTCATTTGCTGTCTTTGAGAATCAACTTCCTTTCTCTAATATTGTTTATAATTGTTTAGAACTGATATATGTTATATTAGTGAACCATCTCAAAATTTCATGGGCATAGTCTTAGTAAAATTAGTAGAAGTTGGCATTTAAAAATATTCCATAATTCATTATTTAATAAAGTAATTATTATTTAATAGCTGGCTTATCTAATAATATTTAACACTTTATTATTAAGTACTTCAATACTATCTTTACTTAACCATGTAAAGATAAACAATGTACCATTTTACTAAAAATACAAATGTTTTATTGTAGTATATTTGCTCATCATAGATGCTTATTAAGAAAATGTAGGTTAAGACTATTTTCTGAGGCAAAATGTAAGTACACTTAACAGTTTCAGGAAGCCCACACACACTGGCAATGGATACATGAAAGGTAGAAATAGCCCATCTGTAGACTTGAGAATTAGGAACTTTTCTTTTTTCTAGATCTCTGTACTTAGGAATTACCATATGTAGTGTGTTTATTTCTACAAATGCTTCCACCAGTCCTTCTTTCTCCAGCAGATCTTTTTTGAGGTAAAAGTGATCCATTTTCCTCCTTACTCACTTCTTTTACCACACAATGGTTTCTTTACGCAATATAAATTGTTCCAAATGGATTAGTTCACAAAGGAGCATCTGGCCAGACTAGACTGAAGCCAATAAGGTACTGTGGTGCTTGTGAGGGTTATCTTGGAGAGTCACACTTAAGAAGGAGTTGCAAAAAGTTGATTGTCTCTTCCTTAAGGCTTTAAAAGAGTGTGCAATCTGAAGAACAAAAGTAACATGCAGAAGGGGGAAGAATAGACAACTGCAAGCATTAAGCTGAGTCCTAGTGAAATACATCTAGTCACCACCTAGTTCTTATTTTAAGATGTCTTGAATTATTTTCCTAGTAGCTTAAAGAATTTTAAATGACCTTTCTCCTTCTGAGTTCCTTAAAAGTTATTTTATGGCTGAAGCAGCATTATAACAACAGGTGGTATGGTACTGACTATATGCAGAAAAGATAGTTAATAAAAGCACATTTAAGTGTATTTTTAAAAAAAATGAGTATAAATAGACCTAAAGAGAAGTGCAGTTTTTATACTTTATTTGAAGTAATAAAACATCCTCACCTCCATGAGGTACATGGGTCCTCTTTTAAGAAATGAAAAGGCTTAGAAAGGTGTTTTCCGCCCCCTACTGGGAGGGAGGAAGGAAGGCTGGCTAGCAAGGTGGTCTTGTTATGCAGATAAGCCTCAAGATAACAGCCCTCTGGGGATATATTTATATTCAGAACTTTTAGGAGTATCAGACTCTCAGCAAACCTGTCCCAAATGAAATAGGCAGGACTTGGCTGCATTTAACAGAGATTCTCTGCAGATGCCAATCTGTCTTCCAGCCTCCCCTCCTGGACAACCTTACTGCATCATTCCTGTTTTCCCACAACCACCTCAAAATATGACAAAGAAATATATTTCGGGTTAAAATATTTTATTATTTTTAGCCATGAAAAACAAACCCTTCAAAATCCCTGTAAAATGGGGGCATGTCAATAGTAATCTTAGGACTGTAATCTGAATGAACTCTTAAATCTCAATTACATGTTTCTTTCCACAGATGCAAATCAAGGAAGAGAAATGGTTACTCACCTGTCCACCCTGAGAGATGTCCAACCATGACTATTTCCTCCACCCATTTTCTTGAAAGTTCATCTTCTCTTAGAGAGATTTACCAGACACCAAATATAACTCCATAAGAATACCATCAATTAACCCAGTGCTCACCTCCTTCACTCTCCACACTTTTTTCTGTGTAGCCCTTTTTCCTTTAAATGAAAAGTTCTTAACTTATTCTGCATAGAGCCCAGTCTGCAGCAGGTCCTTGGGGGCCATACTTTTCCTGGGTGTGTTCTTAAACTCTTGGGTTAATAAACCTCAAATGAGTGTGACTTTCCTGTTTTTAGTCACTTATTATTATATTTAAGTTAACACTAATATGAAAGATTAGAACCCTCACATATTGCCATTAATGGAAATGGTCTAAAATACCAATTAAAAGTGAAGATTGGTAGAGAGGATGGAAAAAAACAAAACAAAACATGACCCTGCTATACTCTATATCCAAGACAATAACTTCAAATACAGGTATATAGTTAGGTTAAAAGTAAATGGATAGAAAAATGTACCATGAAAACATAAATTTATCATGGATAAGTGGCTATAATAATATCAAATAAAGTAGACCAGATCAAAGGAAACTATTAGAGACAAAGAGGGCAATTACATAATGATAAAAGGAAGAATCAAAAAAGAAAACATGATACCACAGAGATACAAAAGATTATCTCTGACTACTACAAAATCTTTATTCCCAGAAATTTGATAACATGGAGGAAATGGACCAATATCTGGAATTACACCAACTTCCTAGACTTAACCAGGAAAAAATATATTTCTTGAACACACCAATACCAAGCACCAAGATTGCAGAAACAATAAATAAATTCCTAGGAAAAAAAATGCCTGGGACCAGATGGCTTCACATCACAATTCTATCACATCTTCAAAGATGAGTTTATACTATTGTGGAAGGTATTCCAAAACATTGAGAAGGAAGGAAACTTCCCCAACATGTTCTGTGAAGCAAACATCACATTGATTCCCAAACCAGGAAAGGATCCAACTATAAAGGAGAACTACAGATCAATTTCAATAATGAATATTTATGCAAAAATACTCAACAAAAATCTTAGTTAATAGATTGCACTTACACATTAAAAAAATTATACATCATGGACCAGGCATGGTGGCTTACTCCTATAATCTTAGCACTCTGGGAGCCTGGGTGGGTGGATTGCTGGTGTTGCTGGAGTTCTCTACTAAAAATAGAAAAAAAACTGAGGCAAAAGGACTGCTTGAGGCCAAGGGTTTGAGGTTGCTGTGAGTTATGATGCCCCAGTGCTCTACTCAGAGCAACAACAACAATAGCAACAACAACAACAACAACAAAAATTACACATCATGATCAAGTAGGCTTTATCCTGGGGATTCAAAGCTGGTTTAACATACACAAATTCATTAATATAATTCATCATATTAATAGAAGCAAAACCAAAGACCATGTGACCCTTTCAATAAATGCAGAAAAATCATTTGACAAAATTCAGCATCCTTTTCTAACAAAAATACTTAAGAAAATAGGCATAGGTGGCACATTTTTTAAGCTGATTGAAGCCATCTATGACAAACTCACTGCTAACATAATGCTGAATGGAGTAAAAGTGAAAGTTTTTTGGCTTAGAACTAGAACCAGACAAGGATATTCTCTATTGCCACTATTATTCTACATAGTGCTGGAAGTTCTAGCCAATGTTAGGCAAGAGAAGAATATGAAGAGTGTCCAAATGGGTGTATAGGAAGTGAAACTTTCATTCTTTGTCAATAGTATGATCTTATATGTAGAAAACCCCAGAAACTCAACCACAAAATTCCTGGAAGTGGTCAGGAAAAGCAGTAATGCCTCAGGGTATAAAATCAATTCCCAGAAATCAGTAGCCTTTGTATACAGTGTATACTATACACCAATAACAGTCAAGTTTAGAAGCAAATCAAGGACACAATTCCCTTCACAGTAGCTTCAAGGAAAATGAAAACTTAGGCATCTACCTAACAAAAGAGGTGAAGAGTTTTTACAAAGAGAATTATGAAACCCTAACAAAAGAAATAGCAGAAGACATTAACAAATGGAAGAACACACCATACTCTTGGCTGAGAAGAATCAACAATGTTAAAAAATCTATTCTACCTAAACCACAAAACCAATCTATAAATTCAAAGCAATCCTTATTAAAATATCAACAACATACTTTCAAGAACTGGAAAAAATCATTCTTTATTTTGTATGGATCCAGAAAAGCCCCTGTATAGCCAAGGCTATTCTTGTAATAAAAACAAAGCTGGAGCCATCACCATATCAGACTTCAGGCTATATTACAAGTTTGCAGTAATCAAAACAGCATGGTTTTGGCACAAAAATGGAGATATAGACATATGGAACAGAATAGAAAACCAAGAGTTGAAACCAGTCTCCACTTGTCATTTGTTCTTTGATAAACCTAACAAAAGCTACAGTGGGGCAAAGAATCCCTATTCAACAAATGGTGCTAGGAGAACTAGATAACCACATATAAAAGATTGAAACTGAACCCACACTTTTCACCCCTTACAAAAATTGACTCAAGATGGATAAAAGATTTAAGTCTAAGACATGAGATGATAACAATCTTAGAAGAATGTATGGGAAAAAATCTTGATGTATGGGAAAGATTTTATGGCAAAGACTTCTGCGGCAATCGCAACAACAACAAAAATAAACAAATGGGATTTAATTAAGCTGAAAAGCTTCTGCACAGCTAAGGACACAATAGGTAAAGCAAAAGGATAACCTTCAGAACGGAAAAAGATATTTACAGGGTATGAATCTGACAATGTGTTGCTAACTAGAATCCACGGTAAGCTCAAATTAATCAACAACAAAAAAAGCAAACAATTCCATCTACCCCTGGAGAAGAGATAGGAACAGAATCTTCTCTGATGGAGACAGATGAATGGCTACCAAAAATTTGAAAAAATGCTCATTGTCTCTGATAATCAGAGAAATGCAAATACAAACTACCCTAATATTACCTAATCCCACTAACAATAGCCCACATCACAAAGTCTCTAAGCTGAAGATGTTTGTGTGGATGTGGAGAAAGGGCAACACTTTCACACTGCTGGTGGGACTGCAAAGTAATACAATCTTTTGGGAAGGAATTATGGAGAATCCTCAAAGAATTCAAATTATACCTCCGATTTGATCCTGCCACCCCATTACTAGGCATTTACTTAGAAGAAAAAAAAATCATTCTATCATAAGGATATTTTCACAAGGACTATTTATAGCAGCTTGATTTACAATCACCAAAATGTATAAACAGTCTAAATGCCCATCAACCCAAGAATGGATTAACAAGCTGTGGTATATGTATACCATGGAATACTATTCAGCTACTAAAAAAGATGGAGACTTTACATCTTTTGTATTAACCTGGATGGAGGTGAAACACATTCTCCTTAGTAAAACATCACAAGAATGGAGAAGTAAGAATCCTACGTACTCAATTCTGATATGAGGACAACTAATGATCTAGAAGCAAGAATCCAATGGACACAGTTCTAATAAGAAACCAGTAAATGATCTATTACATACCCACATAAGAGAAAAATTCAAATCACTTCAAGGTGGAGGGGGAATGAGGCAGTGGGGAAAGGGAAGGAGGGAGGAGAATGGGTGAGCTCCCACTTACTGGGAGCTCCTACCTACAATGTTAAGGTGTATGGCATGGGTCTTAGGGACAGGATGCAATTATAAGAGGGACTTTACCTAACAAACGCAAACATTGTAACCTAATTCTTTGTACTGTCTATAATAATAATAAAGAAAAGACATGGCAACCTTAAATGTGTATTGAAAGAGCTAAGGAAATTTCACCCCAAAATATGCTCTTGAGTATGAAGAATAGTTTGAATTAGAGGCCATTCATGATCAGGAAGCATAGAAGGGGCGTCTCTTCTAGTTGCATAAACCAGACTGACCTGATCCAAAGGTCAAAGGGGCAATTGGTTTCCTTTCCTCTCTTTATATTGCAGGAAAGAAGATGAAGAATGCCAGCAGACCTGGCTCAAGTCATTCGGAACACAGTACCTGTCTCTCAGGTTAATTTGCAAGTCAGTCTGTTTTCCCCATCTATTCATTCTCTCTAGCAACCATTTATTGTACCTATATTCTCTATTTCCCCCCTCCCTTCCAAAAGCCAGGTAGAAAAACATCTGAATGTCATCAAGATATTGGATAATTACTCTTGTGGTTCTCCCCATGAGTATGGTATTTGAAAATAAATATTTCTCTTATTAATCTGCCTTAATTGTGATTTGATCTGTCAGAAAACTTTCAGAGATAAAGGGCAAGTTTTCTCTCACCCCCACAGTGTGCAACAATAACAAAAGAGCTGAAAAATATGTGAAGGAAAAACTGGAAGGAGAAAAACACAAATTTGCTACTAAACTTGGCAAGTTTGACCCCCTACTCAACAGCTGATAAAATTGATATATAGAAGCTCAGAAGGACACGGAGGACACAAGCCATCAGTCAAAGGACCTAACTGGCATGTGTAGAACACTGCACCCAAACTGTACTCATGGAACGTCATCACGTCAAGATTGAGGCCACATTCTTGTTCATAAGATAGCCTCTAAAACTAAAACAAATCAAAGTGTGTTCTCTGCTGAGAAGTAAACCAAACTGAAAATTAATAGCAGAAAGATAACTGAGAAGGGACACAACAAAAAGACTTTCAAGGGGGATGGAAGGAAAACCTGGCCTGCTGAACAACGGAGTCTGCAGGGCCCAAAGGGACATTCACCACTCAGCACCTCTGCCAAAAATGGGGAAAAGAAAGTGGGTATGAGGTAACTTAGGTAACGAATGACTAATAGAAAAAGATGATAATTAATGACCAATAGAAAAGAGCAATCATTCCTGGAGGTGCAGAGAGGTCAATAAAAAAGTTGCAACCAATTTCAAACTGAGAGGAATAGGTGTTTATATCTCTGTCTGGCCTTTGTGTCTCCATCTCTGTCACTTCTGCTCCTTCACAGAGGGACCCACTCCTACTCTCTTTGGATGTGCTCGAAGCTTTCTCTTTTTCCTTAAAATAAACTTCTCCTTGTTGCACTGAGACTTGTACAGATTACTTTTGTTTTCTATTCACACTTCCTGGGCTGTTCCACTTTAATTTTCAGTTTCCACCTGCTTTTGCTTTCAATTCCTGCTGTGCTTCAGTCAAACTTTCCAGCTCAGCCGAATAATCCAACCAGGAACTGGGACCTCCGACCTCTAACAAACAGGAAAATATCTAATTAGTTAAAAATAAACCACTTTGCTTCAATGATTCCAAGAATAAAGGAGAATTTTGAACTGAGAAGGTGCATAGAAGTGAATTAAAATGAACATATAATACATTAAAAGATGTAGGATTCAGAAAAGACAGTGCTGAGGAAACTTATAGCTTACATTAGAAAGAAGGAAAGGTTTACATCAGATATTCTGATTTCCTACCTCAGTAAACTGGAAAAAGAAGAGAAAATTGAATCCAAAGTAAACAGAAAGAAGGAAATATTAAAGGTAAAATCATAAATGAATGAAATTGATAGAGAAAATTAACAAAACAGAGGTACTTCTTCAAGAAAAATCTATAAGATTGATTAACTTATAGAAAGATTAACAAAAATAGAAAGAAGACAAAAATCATCCATATTAGGAGTGAAATAGGGACATTCCCTTAGGTTCTGTAGCCAATAAACACATAGCAAATAAGGACTACAAATAGCTTTGCTCTCATAAATTGCAAACTTAGAAGAAATTTTCAAATCCTATAAAATACTAATATTCAACAAAGATGAAATAAGTAAGCTGAACAAACCTGTAACTACAACAGAAATTGGATTTATAATTTACAGTCTCCTAAAAAAAATAATGGTTCCAGATTCAGGTGGTTTTACTGAAGAATTATACTAAAATTTTAAGAAAGAGCTAACACCAATTTTATAAAGTGTCTTCCATAAAGTAGAAGACAAGGAAACACTTTCCAACTCATTTTATGAGGCTAGTTTTACCCTTATATACAAATTAGAGCACAAAAAATTAAAACTACAGACCAGTACCTCTCAAAATTTTAGACACAATATCCTCAACAAAATAATAGCAAATTAAATCCAGTAATAAATGCATGGAGTATTTTATTTAGTATTTTAACTGATAAAAAAGATAAATGAGACAGAGGTACTTCTTTGAAAAAAATCTATAAAATTTTTCTTCTAGAAAGGTGAACAAAGATAAAAAGAAAAAAGGCAAAAATCACCTATATTAGGAGTTAAAAAGAGATATTACTCCTATTATCATTACTCTCATTTTACAGTTGGAAAATAGGGAAAGGGAGAATTAATAACTTGTTCTTCTTTCTAACCTTGAATTCTGAAGAATGTGGATTTTTAACCCAGATTGTCTATCCCCAAAGTTTGTGTTCTTACCAGTTGCAGCAATAATAAAAAGTCCTTTTTACATTTCTGTGGATGGGCCTGCTGGTTTCCCCTGAAACCTTCTATATTTTCCCCTCCTTCATCACTTGTAAATCCTGATGTCAGATGCGCCCATCCTGTCACAAACTTCACCCTTCTTGCAGGTGCAGCTTTGTTTCTAAGCAATAGCAAGTGGCACATGAACAAAATTGTTCTGTGGGACGTCAGGGTGAAGCTCTTAAAATTCTTTATCTTGTTCTTCATCTTCATTCCTCTTTCTCACTGCCAGGAATGCTGATATGACGAGTGGGTCCCCATTGCCTGTTGGAGCATGAGGTAGTTGAGAATGGTGGTTGTATCTTGAGGATGGTAGAACAGAACTTTGGAGGTTGCTTCTAGAAGGACAGTTTGGAGTTGTCATATGTATGATTGGATGGCCTACTTTTCATTATTTTTATGAGAAAGGAAATTACTATCTAGTTTAAACCATGGTTATTTGGAGTTTTCAGATAAACAAAGTTTAATTTAGTCCTAACTGATACTTTTCCCACATTTTTCTAATTAAGTCTCATACAGATGATAACAGTCACCATAACCTTAATTATGTTCAATTCTGTGGATGTTAGAAATTCAGACAGGATGCTTTTGCAATTCACCTACATCCAATTTGGTTGGCATTTATACTTAATTCTGAAGGGAATGATGTATTTTTGAGATTATTTCATAAATCTATTATTTTTAAAGGTTGACATACATATTTTTAATCAAATCCTATGGAATTGATGCTTGTCAGGCTTTAGACAAAAATACTTCCTCAGGCTCACAAAATATTGGCTTTGCCCATGAAACGGCTGCACCCCCAGCCTCCCTCTGCAGGCTGCTTTATGGCTGCCAGCACTCACAGCTCAGAGAGCAGACAGACTGAGCTTGTCAGTGAGAACATGGTATCAGCCTACCTTAGACTTCTGAGACAAGTCAAAAGACATTAGTATTCTTCATGGTTCTTTAGGTGCATCATCGTTTTTTCTCTCATTGCAATGATATTAACTCTTCATTGGCATTTCCTTTCTACCTAATTTTCATTCAGTTAAAGGAGGATGATTATATGTTTCTTTATGTTAATTTCCTTGAAGTATCTTCATAAGACTCAATATTTAGGGGAGCCATGTCAGGATAATTTAATGGGTATAGCTTATTAAATTGGAGCCACACTTTTTAGAATGAACCACATAACAAGATGTTTTAGATTCCTGAAGAGTGAAGTAATATTTTGTAAAACAAAACAACTATAAAAACCAAATAAGCACAAATAAGCAAATAAGCAAAAACCCAACACAGAAGGATTGGGTGGTAAGTCAGAAGGCATAACTTACACTTTTGATGCTTTTCTTGTAAAAAAGAGACATTGAGTACCATAAAAATATGAAATTAAGGAATATTAATATTTGATGGTGCCCGTAGCTCAGTTGATAGGGTGCTGGCCACATATACCGAGGCTGGTAGGTTCGAACCCGGCCAAGGCAGCTATAACAACAATGAATATCTCAGCATTAATAACATGAAGCATGGTAGATCAGTCTTCTGCTAATCTCTAGAAATAAAATGCACCAGGAAAATGAGGGGTAGAAATGTGCTTTGGATGGCTGCACCTCATATGCAAACTTCCATGAACATAGAAGTAGGCAATATAGCTGCTCACTCCCCAAACTAACAAGACAAAAAAATAGAAACGAAGCCTGACTGATGGCTATGATGTCATTCTGTCTCCTAGACTCACCGAGTTCAGAAAATATGTAGACAGGCTGCTGCCTGGGTTGCTCATCACTGGGCAGAAAGATGACATGTTTGTGTTACATCAGAGAAAGCCACTAATGTGAAAAGAAATGGCACCCATCACCAAGAGGAAATGAGTGCTTGAAAATAGCTGTGGAAACAATTTCCCAGAAAAAAATTAAGTGAATTACGGGGTTTTTTGACTTCTTTGAGGGGCTACAAATGGACATTACGTGAAATGAACACTTATTCTCACATTTTTCTTAATTACCTATTACACAAAGGACTCTCCCAGAATAAAGTTAAAGGTTTGAAACTGCACGTTCTTTGTTTAATCTGAGATTATTTCTTTGATAAAAAGCAAAATCAAACAAAAAACTGTCAGTAAAATAAATCACGTGAACATATCCCCTCCTGTCACCTCAGAGAACTTGTCTCAGTGGACACCCAGAGAAGCAAATGAGATGCCTGCTACTTGGGTGGAAAGAGAAGGAGGTTGGGGTGGGGCCTGTGGCTCAGTGGGCACGGCGCGGGCCCCATATACTGAGGGTGGCGGGTTCAAACCCAGCCCTGGCCAAATTGCAACAAAAATAGCCAGTCATTGTGGCAGGTGCCTGTAGTCTTAGATACTTGGGAGGCTGAGGCAAGAGAATCGCCCTAAGCCCAGGAGTTGGAGATTGCTGGGAGCTGTGACATTATGGTACTCTACCTTGAGCAATAAAGTGAGACCCTGTCTCTATAAAAAAAAAAAAAGAAGAAGAAGAAGAAGGAGGAGGAGGAGGAGGTTGGCCAGTTGGCTTAATGGTGCAGATGGTCACGTCTGGGTGGCGACTATGAAAGGGTGTAAGGCTTGGAAGTCAGCTTCATTATGTTGAGAAAAGTGAGAATAAAGGGGTGTGGAAGACTGCAGTTACATAAATTTATATTTTCCCCTCATGTTTCTTTCCTTTTGTCCAGTTCAGTGGTTCTTGGCCCATGCTTCATCTTCACTGATTAGGAAGATTAAGCTAGGAAGCTACTGTAAATTCACAAACAGTAACATTCGTGCTATTAAATTTGATATCAAATTGCTACTATGCCACTTTTTAAAGGTGCAAATGAGGAGGCAATGACCTCACCCGTGTACCAACGTTTAGCTGACTGTGAAAATGGTTCGGTAATGTCAGTGAAATGGAAGATGCAGTATCAGATCCTGTGATGTCTCCGCAGGGGTGGAGCTGAGGAAGAATATTACGGAAGCTGCTGTTAACGCAGGCTCTCTGGTTGAGAGCTGTGTAAGAAGTGGACAACCTGGCCATGAGGGAGGGGGGATGTAGATCAAACAGGCCAAAAAGACAAGGAGAAGAGCATAGCAGACTGAAGTTGCTCCCATGTGGGCCGGAATCCCAAGAGCGGTGTCACGGTGTATTTCCCTAAGAGCACTTCCCAGCTAGAGAAAAATGCACTCCTTGCTACCCAGCCAGATTCATCCACCTGCTGCCCGAGAGGAAGCCGATGCCTGGGGGCAGCACCCTTCACAGCTGAGAAAGAGTTTATTCTGCTTAACACTAAATGGGGAGAGGAGAAATTTCTCAAATCCACCTCCCCTATAATTGGGGGATAAGGTTTTTAAAGTAGTTTGTAATCCTAGCACGCTGGGAGGTTGAGAAAGTGGATTGCTTGAGCTCAGAAGTTCACGATTAGCCTAATCAAGAGTGAGACTCTGTCTCTACTAAAAATAGAAAAACTAGCTGTGCATAGTGGCACATGCCTGTAGTCCCAGCTACTTAAGGCAAGGGGATTGCTCAAAGCCCAAGAGTTTGAAGTTGCTGTGAGCTATGACACTGTGACATTCTACCCAGGGTGATGTAGTGAGATTCTGCTGCAAAAATAAAAAGATAGTTCATTAGGCAGAAGATTAAGCAGTCAGGGTCTACTAATTGGCTGGTTTCCAGGGGAAACCATTAGTCCTTTGGTGTGGGCTGCTGTCTGAGTTGGGTCATCTGAACCACTGGAATGTGGTTCCTTGGGTGAGAGTTCTAGACCAGTTGAGTCAGCTCCTTGGTCTGGGCGGTCAGTCACTGGATTGCAGGACCTGGACGATATCTAAAAATCAACCCCTACATTCTGAACATATCTATTCAGAGATAAATAGCAGCTGTGCCCTCTTGAGCAGCAATCATAGAGAAGCAAACAAGGGGACAGTGACTATTATTAAGTAAACAGTGGAGTGGTGGCTCCTTGTTATCATTATTTTAGATAAGCTGCTATTTCACGGAGTCTGAGGGCACTTACTCTAGTTCTCACCTGCACACCTTCACCAGTTTGTAAGGGCGTTCACACTTTGTTATTTTCCTTAGATCTAGTGGTAACTAAGGTCAGTACTGAAAGAAACACGTTATTTTTTTTTCCTCCATGAAAGAGGAATGGACTGTTACATTTTTATTTTAGCTTTACCTATATGCTCTACATGGATAATCTGGCAAGAAGTGGTAAAGTGAGGTTCCTGCTAATTTACCCTAGAGGTAGCGAGCTATGACTTTCATTCATTTTATGATTTATAGAGCATGTTTGTACTTCTAGATTTTTTCCCCCCAGATGACTTAGAAATACTACCAACATATAAGACAGAAAATGCCAAGTAGTAGAACTTTTGCACTCTATGCATCTACCAATCAAAATGATTTATTGCTGAGACATTTGCCTGGACAGAATAGGAAGCAGATTATGGCTGCCTCCTTGGTATGTCAGAATGGGATTTGTTCTTTCAAATGTAACAATATGTGGGGAGATGGATCATATATGAGGAAATTGGAAATAGAACCTTGTCAGCCTGAGGAGGTGAGTTTGCTTTTGTTAGCCTAGTATTGCTGATAATTCCTCTCTGGAGTTAACCAATTTATGACCTGGTGGTCCAATAGTAGAGATAACTCTTCTCCCAAAGGATACAAAGAATATTTACAGGCAGTTTTATGGTTTATCCCAAAAGATATGTATTTGAGACTTAAATACAACAGTCTTGTGGGAAACAACAGTTTGGGGACAGACTGTTTTCTCAAGTAGCAGAAACTATATGAATGTTCAATGCACAACATACATAAGCATTGATTAGTCTGGCTGCTGTGCTGTCTTGGTCACTAAATCAGGTCAAAATCCAGGAAGCTCATTGTTATAATGAAAAAGGCTTACTATTATGACACTATAGTGGGGCCACTCCAGGCAGCTGGGCTCAGATGGAAATCTTATACAGCTCTAGGTGAATGGGTAATTATACCAATAACACTGGGAAATCCCTATGTGTTGACCCAGAGAGGAAACATGACATTCTAATGACTATGTAATATAAGGTTTTTAACATCTGTATTCCAGAGTGGCAGTGGTCCATACTAAGAAGCTAAGAAGCTGTATTTATGGAAGCAATATGGAAAAACTAAGTCATGGCCAGACATCCCCACTGTGGCCTAAGTAATTGTTTCCTTCTGGAGAGCATAGAGCTGCCTCTCTGTTTTTTTAATCCATTCTTACAGTCTCTGAGATTTAGTAGTGCATTTAGACTACTGATTTTTGACATTTAAAGTGATCATTAACATCATTGGATCAATATCTTCTTTATGTTACCTTTTTTGTTGCCCTGGTTCTTTGTTCCTTTCCTTTTATTTTGTCATCTATATTAGCCTTGCCTCCTCTGGTTTTAATTAAGCATTTTATATGACTTCATTTTTTTCTCTTTCGGTGTGTTATCTTTCCCCCCCTTTAAAAATGATTACCCAAAAAGTTTCATCAGATATTTATAACTAATATAAGTTCTCTTTCACATGACAGTATGCCACTGCATGGGACCTGTATACATAAGCAGCAATCATCTTTTTGGCAATGACATTAAATACTATATTTTAAATGCTATAATCTATTGCTATTATTTTACTTTGTTGTTGTTTAACTTAATCAAGGTAAAATTGACATACATGAAGAAAGTGGTTGTAACAAAAAAATAAATATCTCCCAGAGTAAGTGGAGCTGGAAAACATTTTCAGTTTAAAGGAAGTCTTGAAGATATTATATGACATTGAAAGTACAAGGGATAAAAATACTATAAACTGATCCAAACTTAGAAAGGAGTATCACAATTTACCAAGTCATAGAAGAGATGCTTGCTGTTCAAACTAATCTTTATAGAGATAAAAAAATACTTTATTATCAATGTTTCTAACGTTTTAAGCCATAATGCTAATGGAACATTAGTTTACTGTTTATTTGTTTCCGTTTTGAAAGATTTAGGTTTGCAAATGATTTTGGTTACATGGATGAATTGTACAGTGGTGATGTCTGGGACTTCAGTGTACCTATCACCTGAATAATGTACAGGACACCCTATAGACAGTGACAGTCTCCTGTCACTGCCCTTCCAGCCTCCCCCATTCTGCATCTTCACTTCCCTTATACCACTCTGTATGACCCCACATACACATAGCTTAGGTCCCACTTGTAAGCGAGAACATATGGTACTTGGTTTTCCATTCCTGAGATACTTTCCTTAGGATAATAGCCTTCATTTTTACCCAAGATATTTTTAAATTCATTTTTATGGCTGAGTAGCATTAAAATGGTAGGGATATACCATATTTTATTTTTAAACACTCCTTCATTGATGGATACTTAGCTGGATTATTTATGTTTGCAATCATGAACTATGCTGGGATAAATATTTGGGTGCTGGTGTCTTTTTAATGTAATGATTTCTTTTCCTTTTTGTAGATACCCAATAGTAGGACGACTGGATGGAATGGTAGGTCTACATTTAGATCTTTGATAAATCTCCATGCTGATCTTCACTGAGGTTGTTCTAGTTACATTACCACCAACAGTGTGTAAGTGTTCCCTTTTCACAACATGCATCCCAGTGTTTATGTATTCTGACTTTATACTAATGGCCATTCTGATGGGATAAAGGAGTATGTCTTTGCAGGACATAATTTGCATTTGCATTAATTTGCATGTCCCCAGTGATTTGTGATACTAAGCAACTTTTCATATGTTTCCTGGGCAGCTTTAAAAGCTGCTCGTATTGTTCGACTACTTTTTAAATAGGAATTTTTTTCCTTGCTAATTTATTTGAGTTCTGGTATGTTTTGAATTTTAGTCCTTTGTTAGTATAAAGTTTGTGAGTATTTTCCCGCATTATTAGGGTGTCTTTTTGTTGATTACTTCTTTTGCTATGCAGAAGTTTCTTAGTTTAATTAAGTACCATGCATAAATTTTTGTTTTTGTTGCATTTATTTTTGGGGTCTTTCTTCATCATGGCCAATGTTGAGAAGAGTTTTTCTTTGGTATTATTCTAGAAATTTTATGGCTTAGGATCATGTGTTTAAGTCTTTAATCCATCGTGAGTTAGTATTTGTATACGATGAGAGACAGGATCCAGTTTCATTCTTCTGCATGTGGCTATCCAGCATCAGTTACTGAATAGGATGTCCTTCCCCCAGGGTAGGCGTGTTTTGTCTGCTTTGTTGAAGATAAGTTGGTTGTAGGTATTTGGCTCTATTTCTGGATTATCCATTCTGTTCCATTGATCTGTGTGTCTACTTTTGTACCATTATCCTGCTGTTTTGGTTATCATTATCTTATAGTATGATTTTAAAATTATTTATTTATTCTGTAGAAAATGATGTTTCCATTTTAATAAGAATTGTATTGAATCTTTAGATTGCATTGGGGAGTATGGTCATCATCACAATATTGATCTTTCCAATCCACAAGCCTGGAATGTCTTCCAACTTGTCTGTGTCATCTTCCTGGACTTCCATCAGGATTTTGTCATTCTCTTGGTAGAGTTCTTTCACTGCATTCATTAAGTATATTTCTAGGTTTGTTTTTTTTTAAGCTATCATAACTGGGATTGAGTTCTTGATTTGATTCTCAGATTGATTATTTTGGGGATATAGAATTTCTACTGAGTAACATACATTGACTTTTTTAACCTGAGACATTATGGAATCTGTTTATCAAATTTAGAAATCTTCTTGAGGAGTTTTTAGGGTTTTCTAGCAGAAAGATCCTATCATCTGCAAACAGAGGTAATTTATCTTCCTCTTTTCTAATTTGGATGCTATTTATTTCTTTCTTTTGCCTGATTTCTCTAGCTAGAAACTTCAGTACTATGTTGAATAGTAGTACTTAATGTGGACATCCTTGTCTTATTCCAGTTATTAGGGAAAATGTTTTCAACTTTTCCCCATTCAGTCTGATGTTGGCTGTGGGGTTATTATATGTGTCTTTTCTTAATTTGAGGTATGTTTTTTCTATGCCTAGTTGCTGAGAGATTTTTATCATGATCAGATGCTGGATTATATTGAATGCTTTTTCTTCATCTATTAAAATGATCGTATGGGGTTTTTTAAAAATTCTGTTTATGTGGTGAATCACCTTTACTGAGTTGCAAATGTTGAACCATCTTTGCATCCCTGGGATGAAAATCACCTGATTCTTTTAATTATCTCTTTGATGGCCTGTTGGATTTTGTTTACTAGTATTTTATTGAGAATTCTTGTATCTATGTTCATTAGGGATATTGGTCTATAACTTTTTTTTTTTTTTTGCATGTGTCCTTTGTTGACTTTGGTATCAGGATGGTACTGGAATGATTTAGGGATGGTTTCTTTATTTATCTATATTTGGAACAGTTTCAGTAGGATTGATATCAGTTCTTTTTGAATGTCTGGTCAACTTTAGCGATGACTCCCTTAGGTCCTCACTTTTTTTGGAGGGGAGTATATTTTATTTCTGATTCAATCTCACTGCTTGCTATTGGTCTCTTCCAGATTTCTATTTCTTCCTGATTCAAGCTTTGGAGGTTGTATGTTTCCAGAAATGTATCCATTTTCTCTAGATTTTCTCGATTGTGTGCCCAGAGATGTTCATAGTAATCTTGGATGATCTTCTGCGTTTCTGTGGTATCAGTTGTAATGTCTTCTTTTAAAATTCTGATTGAGTTTATTTGAATTCTCTGTCCCCTTTATGGTTAATCTAGCTAATGGCTTATCAATTTTGTTTACCTTAAATCTAGTAGTATTATCTGTTTTATGATTCTGGAAGCTCTGTTGTCGGGTGCGTATACACTTAAGATTATTACATCCTCTTGTTAAATTGCTCTCTTTACGCTATGTAATGACCCTTGTCTCTTTTTACTGTTGTTGATTTAAAGTTTGCTTTATCTGAAATAAGAATAGTACCTCCTGCTCATTTTTGGTTTCCATTTCCCTGGAATATATTTTCTCCCACTCCTTTATGTGAGTCTATAATAACTTTATGCATTAAGTGGTTCTCTTCAAGGCAGCAGATATTTGGGTTGTTTTTATTTATTCCATCAATTTAGATCTTTTAAGTGGAGATATTTAGAACATTTACATCCAAAGTAATGATTGATATGTGAGATACTCTTACAGTCATCATGTTGATTGTTATTCAGTTGCTTTGTATACTCCATTGTGTTTTTGTTTTATAAGCACTGTCAGGTTTGTGCTTTTGAGTGTTTTTATACTGTGGGTTATCAACCTTTCATTCTGATGTCTAGAACTCCTTTGAGTATTTCTTGTAGCATTTGTCTCTAGTGCTGACAAATTTTCTCAGTATTTGCTTGTCTGAGACTTTATTACACCTTCATTTGTGAAACTTAGTTTTGCAGGATATAAAATTCTTGGCTAACAATTGTTCCAGTTAAGAAGACTAAAGATAGTAAAGATAATACCCCAACTCCCTTCAGGCTTATAAGTTTCTGCATTTAGTCTGATAGGTTTTCTTTTATAAATTATTTGATATTTTTGTCTCACTGCCATTAGAATTCTTTTTTTCATGTTGACTTTAAATACACTAATGAGTACATGCTATGGTGGTATCTCTTTTGCAATGAATCTCCTAGATGTTCTTCGAGCTTTTTGAATCTGGGTGTCTAAATTCTTAGCAAGACCAATGGAATTTTCCTCAGTTATTTCCTTAAATAGATGTTCAAGCTTTCTGCTTGTTCCTTATCCGCAAAATTTTTGTGATTCTTAGTTTGAGGGCATTTACATAAACTCATAGTTATCAAAGACTTTGTACATGTCTTTTAATTCTTTTTCCTTTATTTTTGTCAGAGTGGATTAATCCAAAATATTCATTCTTTGGATTGGTCTATTTTATTGTTTGACCTTTTAACTGCGTTTTTTAAATTCATCAATTGTCTCTTTGTAGAAGTCCAGACATTCTGTTGTTGTTGTTTGTTTTTTTTTTAAATAAATATATCCTGGGTGGTGGCTCAAAGGAGTAAGGCACTGGCCCCATATGCCGGAGGTGGCGGGTTCAAACCCAGCCCCGGCCAAAAACTGCAAAATAAAAATAAATAAAATAAACATATCTTGGGTGGTGGCTCAAAGGAGTAGGGTGCCAGCCCCATATACTGGAGGTTATGGGTTCAAACCCGGCCCCGGCCATAAACTGCAACAACAACAACAACAACAACAAATACACACACACACACATATGTACATATATATATCGCTTTAGTAAATTTTCCATTCATATTCTGGATTTTTTGTTTGTTTCTTTATATTGATTTTCGTCTTTCTCTTGGATTTAATAGATCTTTCTTACAAACTGTGTTCTGAGTCCTTTTTCTGTCATTTCATCCTTGTATTTTCTTTTTGGTTCTGATTCATTGATAGAGAGTTAGTGTGATCCTTTGGGGATGTCAAAATACTCTGTTTATACTGCCAGGGTTCTTACACTTCTTCTTATTTGGAGAAGCTATTCCATTTTATTTTTGACTTTACTTTTGTTTGAGTGAAAATCATTTATTTAATTAATTTCATTTACTTTTTACTTTTTATTTTTTTCTTCCTTGAGGGTGTGCCTGAAATGTATCTTGTAGTTGTTCATTTAGCTTCAATTTGGGGTACTTTCAGGGTGCCAAGATTCTACATATCTTCCTTGGTTATTCATAATTTTTGTCCAGTGTCTTTTTTGAATACTTGTGTGGGAGAGAAAGTACAATAAAATGTGTCCATAAAAAGGACAACATCTTGTGTACCTTAAATATATACAATAAAATGTTTAGATAATGGAAAGTACTAGGGTATAGTTCATTGAACCACTAAGCCAATGGCAGCACTTATGTTTAAGATCCAGCTTTGGCAGTGTGCTTGGTTTCCATCTGCTGTGACAGTGGGGAAGTCTATGAAATGCCTGCCTATCTTACATTTCCTTCTCAGCCCTGAAGTAGGGGGAAAAGGCTGGCAGAGCTGGGTCACTATGCTTGCCCCCATACAAACCAGTGGTGGGAAAAGAACCAATCTTGATGACAGTGGTGGGGAGAGCTTGTGTTGATTTCACAGTGGTCTTATTTGGGGGTGAGGTGAGCAGATGTGCCTAAGTTCATGGCAGTGGGAGGTGGGGTAAAGGGGATATCTCCATTCCCATGTCCCTTTCCAGGCTCTGATCTGGGTTTTTTTGAGATGGTAGGAACATTTTCCCATCCTACAGACTCCGTTCTCACTTGTGTTTCTACCAGGAGGGCTATAGAAAACTTCTAATCACAAGCCAGGGACTCTCAGGCAGAGGAGAGCATGTATTCTAATTTACTCTGCCCCAGGGAGTACTGTGGCCCATGACAGTCTCCCATCTCAGAATTCCAGGAATCCTGAAATTCTCCTGTGTCACCCTGGACTTCTGAGGTTGGCACAGTCAGAATGGGTGCTGGGAGTGTTTGTATGGAATTCAGTAACTAGGAGATTGAAGGGCTGGGACCCTCTGGGCAGGACACCACACATAAGCAGTATGGCACCTTTGACTCAGGCCTGAGTTGGTGGGTGACCCTGGTTGGGCTGGCAGCTCAGGGCTCTGCCTTAGAGAAGCCCTGAGTTTGCCCATTCCAGAAGAGCTTGGGCTTGTGAGGGCAGAGGGCCTTTCCAGCAGTTTGGGAGCTGGCTGTCTGCCCCAGGAATGAGGGGAGGAAAAATAAACACTTGCATCTATATTTTCCTTCAGTCTGCAGATTCCTTGGGGATTGGTTTCTTCCTATAAAAGATTTTATTTACTTCTGTTTTCATCTTCTCTACTGTCTTTATTTTGTTTGTGTATGCTATGATTTGAAGGTAGGTGTTTTAATTCGAGAATGATAGTATTAGGAGGTGGTGACTTGGAAGAAAATTATTAAATCAGGAAGGCTTTGCATTTGTGAATGAGATTAATATTCTTATGAAGGAGTCTTCAGATAGCTACCTGCCCCTTCTTCCCCTTTTTCCATCTGAGGACACAGTGCTCATTCCCTTTGGAGAATGCAGCTACAAGAAATCATCTTAGAAGCAGAGTGGGCCCTCACCAGACACTGAATATACCAGTGTCTCACATTTCTCAGTCTCCAGAACTATTATTTATATATTTCTATTATTCATAAATTATCCATTCCTGAGCATTTTGTTGTAGCAGGACAGGCAGACTAATAGAACGTCGATCTGAATTCTTCACCTACATGTATCATTATCCTGAAGAATTTCCTTAAACATTTCTTGCAAGGCAGGCCTAATAGCAACACATTTCTTCAAACTTTTTTTTTCTTATTGTTGGGGATTCATCAAGGGTACACAGAACTAGATTACATTGATTCCATTTGTTAGGTAAAGTCCCTCTTATAATTGTGTCCCCCCCAAAGGTGTGTCACACACCATGACACCCCTACCCCCTCCTTCCTTCTCTCTCTCTACTCTTCCTTTTCTCCACCCCCACCACATACTAGATCATTAATTCTCCTCATATCACAATCAAGTACATAGGATTCTTGTTTCTCCATTCTTGTGATGCTTTACTAAGAATAATGTGTTCTACTTCCATACAAGTTAATACAAATGCTGTGATGTCTCCATTTCTTTTAATGGCTGAATAATATTCCATGGTATACATGTATCACAGCTAGTTAATCTATTCCTGAGGTGGGGGGCATTTAGGCTGTTTCTACAATTTGGCAATTGTAAATTGAGCTGCAATAAACAGTCTAGTGCAAGTGTTCTTATGGTAAAAGAATTTTTTTTTTCCTGGGTAGATGCCCACTAATGGGGTTGTAGGATCAAATGGGAAGTCTACTTTGAGTTCTTTGAGGGTTCTCCATACTTCCTTCCAAAATGGTTGTATTCATTTGCAGTCCCACCAGCAGTGTAGAAGTGTTTCCTTCTCTCCACGACCACGCCAGCATCTGAAGTTTTGAGATTTTATGATATCAGCCATTCTCACTGGGGTTAGATGATATCTCAGAGTGATTTTGATTTGCATTTCTCTAATAATTAGGGAAGATGAGCATTTTTCATATGTTTGCTAGCCATTAGTCTGTCTTCTTTAGAGAAAATTCTATTCATATCTCTTGCCCAGTGGTCTAAGGCATTGTTAGCTCTTTTGATGTTGAATAATTTGAGTTCTGTATAGATCCTAATTATCAAACTTTTGTCTCATTCAAAATGTATAACTATCCTTTCCCATTGTGTAGTTTGTCTATTTGCTTTGGTTGTAGTCTCCTTAGCAGTATAGAAGCTTTTCAGTTTAATTAAGTCCCATTTGTTTATTTTTGTTGTTGCAATTGCCATGGAAGGCTTCTTCATAAAGTCTTTCCCCAGGTCAATACCTTCAAGTGTTTTTCCCATGTTTTCTTTGAGGATATTTATCATTTCATGCCTTAAATTTAAGTCTTTTAGCTATCTTGAATCAATTTTAGTGAGTGAAGAGAGGTGAGGGCCTATTTTCAGTCTTTTATATGTGGTTATCCAGTTCTCCCAGCACCATTTATTGAATAGGGATTCTTTCTTCCAGCATATGGTCTTATTTGGTTTATCATAGATAGGTTGGCTGTAAGATGTTAGTTTCACCTCACAGTTTTCTATTTGGTTCCAGATATCTATGTCTCTATTTTTGTGCCAATACCCTGCTGTTTTGATCACTGTGGCCTTATAGTATAGCCTAAAGTTGGGTAGGCTGATGCCCCTAGTCTTATTTTTATTACTAAGAACTGACTTAGTTATATGGGTTTTTTTTCTGATTCCATACAAAATGAAGAATTTTTTTTTCCAAGTATTAAAAGTATGATGTTGGCATTTTAATAGGAATGGCACGGAATCTGTAGATTGCTTTGGGAAGTATAGACATTTTAACAATGTTAATTTTTCCCAGCCATGAGTATGGTATGTTCTTCTATTTTTTAATATCTTCTGCTATTTCTTTTTTCTTTCTTTCTTTCTTTTTTTTTTCTAGAGATAGAGTCTCACTTTTTCACCCTCAGTAGAGAGCTATGGGGTCATAGCTCACAGCAACCTCCAGCTCTTGGGTTTAGGCAATTCTCTTGTCTCAGCCTCCTGATTAGCTGGGACTACAGGCACCCGCCACAATGCCCTACTATTTTTTTGTTGCAGTTTGGCCGGGGCCAGGTTTAAACCAACCACCCTCAGTATATGGGGCCAGTGCCCTACTCACTGAGCTACAGGCACCGCCCTCTTCTGTTGTTTCTTTTCTTAAGGTTTTGTAATTTTCTTTATAGAGTTCCTTCACCCCTTTGTTAGGTATATTCCTAGGTATTTCATTTTTCTTTGAAGCTATTGTGAAAGGGATTGTGTCCTTAATTAGTTTTTCATCTTGGCTGTTATTGGGTTATACAAAGGCTATTGACTTGTGGACATTGATTTTATATTCCGAGACATTACTTTTTTTTGTTTGTTTTTTGTTTTTTTGTTTTTTTTATCTCCCACAGGAGTCTTGGGGTTGAGTCTTTGGGGTTCTCTAATTATAAGATCATATCATCAGCAAAGAGGGGGAGTTTGACCTCTTCTGCACCCACTTGGATGTCCTTTATTTCCTTCTTTTGCCTGGTTGCTTTGGGTAGAACTTGCAGCAGTATGTTGAATAGCAATGCGATAAAAGACAACCTTGTCTGGTTCCAGTTCTTTTTTTTTTTTTTTTTTTTTTAAGCTTTAAATTATTTACTTTGCTGCAAAAGAAGAAGTATATAGAAAGTTCAATCTGATCAACTGTTGACTAAAAATAGATAATCAAGGTCTAACAGTGAAAGGATAGCTAATAAAATTTCCAAATTGGCTCATGTGCCAGTATAGATGTGGCACAGATGTAATTCAAAATTCATCTTTAGAGGATAATTCTCTGCTTTTGGAGATTTTAAGACCCTTATAGTAGAAGTCTTAATATTATTAGATATTTGCTTTTTCCTTCCATGCTTATTGCCAGTTTACTCCAGATGTTGAGGAACCTAGTAAATTTGGCTACGTCTCAAATAGGCCCAGACAGAGCGTATTACATGCACCACCAACAAACTATGGCACAGGTTGATGAGAATGGTGGTGAGACTCCATAACAAGTTGTTCTGAGTCTCAAAGGGGGCGAATGAGGCAATAAAGTAAAAGCAGAACTAAAAGAATCTATCCTAGCTGCTCTGTGTAGGCCTCAGCCAAGCCGCAGGCATTTCTGCTGTCTGTGTGTTTCTCCCCTGACATACGCGGGACCTAGATTGTAACCTAGTAACTTCCTTGGGTTTCTGTTGCCTTTGGGGCAGGTGGTCTGACCAGTCTCAAGGACACGGGCGAATCTGACCTTCCCCCTTGAGCCCGGGACTTTTAGGATGATGTCATGTCTCTCTGTCTTATGATCCTCACATGCACTCCCGCCCTGAAAGGTGGATAAAAGAGAGGCAAGAGATTGAGTCGGCGGGGGGGGGGGGGGGGAGGGGAAGAGGCCTCGGTTTTGGGAAACACACTGGTGTTCCGAGTGCCCCCAGCCAAATAAACACGCTTCCTCTAATCAGCTGGCACCTGGAGTCTTCTGTCTGCGTTGATTTCCTGCTACACCTCTGAGACTCATTTTTGCAGAACAAATATCAGTTCAGTTTGGGGAAGCCTTCTTAAAATACCAGCTTTTGTTTTTTGGAAGCCCCCTCTGCTCATTTTATTCCTCTTGGTATGGAAAAGGATCTCCTACCTAGTGTCATCTACCCCTGTCTCTCGTTAGGCCTATTTAACAGGATAAACGCAATTTTAAGGCTTTGAGAATTGACTGAAATTTATAGAGTATTTCTTCCATATGGATTATGATTACAGTAGTGTGAGATATGTTAAAAGATACTGTCACACTCTTCACATATATAGAATTTCTCTATGAATTCTGTTATGTACTAAAAAGTGTGAGTACAGGTTATAGGATTCAACACTTTCTTCACATTTGTAGGGAATTTCTGTGTTATAAATTTTTTATTTATAGAATGGTTTGAGCATAAGTTAAACACTTGCCAAGTTCTTCACATTTGTTAGTTTATAGTTAGTAAACATCAAGAGTTTCTCTTTAATATGAATTCTATTGTGTACAGCAAACAGTGACTACCTGCATGAGGCTTTGCCACATCTTCAGTTTGTTACCATTTTGACTACTATGATTTCTTTTATATTTACTAAGGATGAGGACCAGTGAAAACCTTTGCCACATTATTCACATTTGTAAGATTTTTCTCCAATATAACTTTTCTTATGTTTAGTAAGGTTTGAGCTCTGGTTAAAGTCATTCCCACACTGTTCACATTTGTAGGATTTCTCTCCAGTGTGAATTCTTTTATGCTTAGCATATTATAAACCAAGTAAAGGTACTACACATTCTTCATATGCGAAGGGTTTCTCTCCTGTATGATTTATTCTATGTACAGTGAGGATTGAATGTGAGTTAAAGAGTTTGCCACACTGTACATATTTACAAGGTTTCTCTCCAGAATGAATGTTTTTATGTCTAGAAAGGTTCACATATTAATTAAAGGCTTTGCCACATTCATTCTCCACAATGAATCCTTTGATGGACAGAAAGGGTTGAATGCAGGGTATAGGCTTTCCCACATTATTCACATGTGTAGGGTTACTCTCCAGAATAAATTCTTTGATGTTTACTAAGGGTTGAACTAAGTTTAAAGGCTTCACCACATTCTTCACATTTCTAGGGTTTCTTTCCAGAATGAATTCTTTGATGTCTAGAAAGGTTTGAGTACCAATTAAAGTCTTTGCCACATTCTTCACATTTGTACAGTTTCTCTCCACAATGAATTAGTTGATGGTTACGAAGGGTTGAACTAAAGTTAAAGTTTACCACATTCTTGACATTTGTAGGGTTTCTCTCCAGAATGGATTCTTTTATGCCCACTATGATATGAATACTGGTTGGTAAGTTTGTCATGTTCCTGATAATTGTAGGGTTTTCCTCCAGTATCAATACTGTCATGGTTACAATATTTTGCTCTGTGGGTAAAACATTTGCCATAATTTTCACACTTGTCAACTGTCTCTCCGTATGAAGTCTCTTAGGCTTAGACAGGCTTGAGCAAGATTGGAAGACTTGGCTACCTTCTTTGCATTTGTACTGTTTTTCTCCAATATGAGTTATCTTATGTTCATATAATGTGTGAGCAGAGGTTAGAGGCTTTCCCATACTTTTAACTTTTAAAAGGTTTTTCTACAGTATATCTCATCTTATGTCTATTTAGATTTGACAATTGTCTGAAGACGTTCAAACATTTACTACATTGGAAGACTTTGCCATTGGTAGCTGTTATATATTGGTCAAGTTCACTGTAACATATTCTGTGGCTTATACTCATACACACTTTCCCAGTCTTTTGTTAAGTTTAAATTCTAGGGGCCATAGCTTTGATATCTTCTCAGGATCATCTCAGGGAATAAAATATTTGTGCCCAGCTCTTGCAAACAGTCTAGGGTAGGATAATCAGAAACAGCATTTCCCAGCTCCCAGGATGTCCCGGTGTCCTCCCTACAAATCTCCCAGTACCTGCAGGTCACAGGGTGACAGAGGCTGCTGCAGAGACACCTGAGATCTCCAGGAGATGGAACAGCTGAAGCGGTGAGCCTGGCCAGTGCTCAGCTCAAGAGACCAAAGCTGTGGTTCCAGTTCTAAGTGGAAAAGCTTTCAGTTTTACTCAATTCAGTAAAATGTTAGCTGTGGCTTTGTTGTAGATGGCTTTGACCAGTTTAAGAAATGTTCCACCAATGACTATATTCTGCAGGGTTCTAATTAGAAAAGGATTCTGGATTTTATTGAATGCTTTTTCTGCATCTATTGAGAGAGGCATATGGTCTTTGTTTTTGCATCTGTTGATATGGTGAATTATGTTTAATGAACTTGCATTTGTTAAACTAGCCTTGCATCACTGGGATGAAACCTACTTGATCACGATGTATGGCTTTTTTTGATGAGAAGCTGTAATCTATTGGATAGGATTTTGTTGAGAATTTTTGCATCTATATTCATTAGTGAAATTGGTCTCAAGTTCTTTTCAGTTGTGTCTTCCTGGTTTTGGTATCGGGGTAGGTTTTGCTTCATAGAACATGTTGTGGAAGATGCCTTTCTCCTCAATTTTTTGGAATAATTTCTGCAGTATGGGAATAATCTCTTCTTTGAAGGTTTGATAAAAGTCTAGTTTGAAGTTATCTGGACCAAAGCATTTTTTTGTTGGGAGATTTTTTTTTTTATTGTTTCTTGAAATTGGTTTGTTTAGGAGATCCATTTCTTCCTGGTTAAGTCTAGAGAGAGTGTGTGATTCCAATTATTGATCCATTTCGTTCACATTGTCAAATTTTCAGGCGTAGAGTTTCTTGTAGTATTCAGAGACAATCTTTTGTATGTCTGTGGCATCTGTTGTTATCTCCCCCTCATCATTTCTGATTGAGGTTACTAGAGATTTTACTTTTATGTTTCTAGTTACTCTGGCCAAAGGTTTATTTATTTTATTTACTTTTCAAAAAAAACACAACTTTTTGTTTCATTAATTTTCTGAATGATTTTTCTGTTTCAATTTTATTAATCTCTGATTTAATTTTGGCTATTTCTTTTCTTCTCCTGGGTTTAGGGTTAGATTATTCTTCTTTTTCCAATTCCATAAGATGCTTTGTGAGTGTGATAATGGGAATTTCTTCAGTTTTTATCTGAGAAAATCTTTATTTTTTCCTTTCGTCTTTTAAGGGTAATTTCATAGGAAACAGAAATCTAGGTTAGTAGTTTTCTTCTTTGAACATTTGAAATATTTTGTTCTACCCTTTTCTTATTGGCATGATTTCTGAAGAGAATTCAGATACAATCTAATATTTGCTTCTCTATTGGTGACGTATTTTTCTCTCTGACTTCTTTTAATTCTCTTTGATTTCCTGAAGCGTTGAATCTTACATGATTAAGGGTAGATTTTAATTTTACCACACTAACCCTCGAACAATTTGTCAAGCACAGTTAATTTTTCTGCCCTCAGTGCTGACTTGAGCAGCAGATTTTGCCCCCGGAGCTCTGTCCTGGTAACTTGTGATTCTGTGCATCTGCCTGTCTGTCTCTCCAATTTTGGAGTCAGTGATTGGTTTCCTAATCTCAGTTCTCTGATAGATCTAAAAAGAGTTTTTGATTTTCAGTTTGTTCAGTTTCTTTTTTCTTGTGGTAAGGATAGAAATAGTGACTTTCAGGGTCCTTAATATCAGACTGGAAACTGGAAGTTACTCATTTTTTGTCTTAATCTTTTGTTCTTATTCTACCTCATAATTTATGAATGACTGTTAAAAATTCTGTCTAAAAATTCATTTAAATGGACTTGACTAAGAGTAACTAGAATGGCAAATACCCCTTCTCATAACATCTCTTAACTTATTTTACTTTTTGAAGAAACAGATATGGTAGCATTGATGAAAAGTATATTAGTACCTGATATGTCTATATGCCATATCTTTATTTATTTATTTATTTTTTGAGACAGAGCCTCAAGCTGTCCCCCTGGGTAGAGTGCTATGACTTCACTGCTCACAGCAACCTCCAACTCCTGGGCTAAAGCGAGTCTCCTGCCTCCGCTTCCCAAGTAGCTGGGACCACAGGTGCTCATCACAACTCCCAGCTATTTTTTCGTTGCAGCCATTATTGTTGTTTGGCGGGTTTGGGCTGGATTCAAACCCGCTACCTTAGGTGTACGTGGCTGGCGCCTTAGCCGCTTGAGCCATAGGCATCCAGCCTATACCATATCTTTAGATTGCCAAGCCACTCTAAGTAATTCAATCCTCTTTAATTACCAAAATTTCTAATATTTGTAAGCAAGGTATTCATGGATATCAAACCTAATTTAAAGTACTATTTACTTAAATATGTATTTTAGGCTTTAGTTATATTGACATTACCATTATTGACATTTATGATTCACTGGAGATTAGAGTTGAGATTTTAATTAAATTGGTTTTTTTGATTCTAACACTGGTGCTAGCAAACTAGCACAGGTGCTACACAGGTGATATGCAGTAGGTCAAATTTAGCCCATCAATTTTTTTTTTTTTTAAATTTTTAGAGACAGTCATCCTGTCACCCAGCCTGGAGTACAGTGATACAATAATAGCTTACCACAGCTTCAAACTCCTGGGCTGAAGTGAACATCCTGCCACAGCCTCCCAAGTACCTGGCACTACAGGTGTGAGCCACTGTATATTCCTCTCCTTCACCTGTTTTTGTAAATAGAGTTTTTCTAGATCATTACCACTTATTTACATTCTGTCTTTGGCTGTTTTCACATTTCCATGGCAGAGTTGAGCAGTTGCAATAAAGCTTGTTATGTCCCACAAAGCCTAAGATGTTTACTCTGTGAACTCTACAGAAAAAAGATTACCAACTAGGACTATAAGATGTATAGAAGATTTTGAGTTTTTTTCAGTATACATGTATTTAACAAGCTAAACACTTTATTGGGGTAAATTTACTGAGATTTTAAACTCTTTTCTAAAACTTAATATCTGTTGTAGATCATTTGTATTTGTACACCTACGGGGCAGTAATTTAAAAAGGAAAATATTGTCATTTATATAGTTCATTGAAACAGTTTAGAATGGAGTGTTTAGAAATGGAATTGAAATGTTTTTTTGAGTTAATATTGCACTTTATCAGATTTTCTTGATGAATATCATGTGAAATTGAACAATTCAGTTCATGAACTTATCTTAGAAAAAGTGCTATATACTTCAATGCTGAATATCACTCTGGTCACCTTCAGAGTATTCCCCTTAGGAAGCTATGCACTGATACCAGTGTCTAGGTCAGCCTTCAAAGCACTTTCTCTAGGAAGAGTTCATGAACTTAATTGTCAGTATCAGGCTTTTATGTTACCTCTGCTGCCTCCTGTTTTTAGTATTATCTGCTTACTTCCCACTTATTCCTCTTCACTCCCTTATGACTCTATCATATGGCTTAACTCCTTCCCTTTAATTTCCCTTTCTACCCCTACTCCTTGTGACTTACACAGAAATTTTCGATAATCCTCCCAACCTATTCCATCTGCTCATGTATGATGTGTTCACTTTCCTTAGCTCTGCCACCCTCCATTTCATGTCACACTGCTAACCTCATCACCACCGACTGCATCCCCACCGCTCTTTCACAATACCAGGTGCCCTATGGTGCTATTGAATCCTATTACCCAGTCTGGATTTCATGGCATATTGCTACAATTTCTCTTTTCCAGACATTCTTAACTCCCTCACCTCCTTTTCCTGTTCTATTCCTGTGCTAGAAAATCAACCTTTACAGGTTTAGTCTAATCCCTATTCCACCTGAGAACATGGCACAATATGCTAAAGAGTCTAACTCAGATTCATGACCATAAATTTCAGAGAAAAATCTGTCAGTGCCCAGCAATCTGACCACACTTTATTTCTATAATTTTTCCTCTTTCTAAAATGACTATTTAATAACTTCCATCTCTTTTTACCTTTTAAATCTATAGTTCTCTTTCACTTTCAATGAGTATCTTGCTTTATGTATCATTCAGAAAAACAGAGGTAATCTGGTAAATTTTCCACTGCCTTCTCAGCACCAGATCAACAAATTACCTGCATCTACTCCTCACTTACATTTTTCTTTCTTGTTACAATGAATAAACTGCAGTAGTTCCTACCAAAGATATGTTGTCATTTAAGTACTGGGGCTTATCTGGTCTTACTTCTCCAGTCTTTAGTCCTCTCCCACATCATCAATATCTCTAGTTAAAAACAAAACATATAGAACCGTGTTTATTTCTTCATTCAATTTACTTTAGCACAAGTTGATTGGTGGAGCTCCTACAAGAAGATGGATATACTTCAATAAATTCATATATTAGCCACTGTAATTATACACATTTTATTACTTAACTGATAAATTGCAATAGTTTGTTTTTATTTAATCACATTTTTGATGAGCTATTGGCTTTTAAAAATCTAGCAAATGAAACTGATTTATAATCATTTAATATATTTCATCTTAAAATTTACAAATGTGGTAGCTTTTTAAATGTTTTAGAAGAAAAAAATCATGAATCATGAAATTCAGTCTTATTAAGAATTTAGATGGTGCATGAAAGTTTTATAATATGTTAGTTTCCTAAACGCAAAATAACCCTTTACAACTTGCCAATGGACAAAAATAAAGTCCAACCCTAAAATATACAGGTATCAGCCTAATCTGGGTGAGTTCTATGCTCAGAGTCCAATGCAATATTTTCAAAGAGCCATGGAAAATTCTATTTAGAGTGTACAAAAGGACAGCTCTGACTCAAGAAAAATGAAAAATCAACTAGTATAATAACTATTCAATTGACAGGACAATATTACCTCACAAATCTGTAGTCTCAAAAGTTCTGCTGAAGCCTTGCACATTTTCAGCTGCCAGGACACTTTGCCTTTTCAAATACTGACCACTTCCCTGTCATTAAAGTAGCTCTGCCTGATCGTAGTGTCTGATGAATCACAGTGATAACTAAGGAGGAAGAGGAAGCAGTGGATGAAACACAGATCTAGAGAAGGCAAGAAGAGTTGAGGCCTTAGCCCTCCCCTGAAGCTGGAGGGACACCAAGGGGAGGTGGGACACACAGACATGTGGATGGCTATCCTGGAGCAGGACTCTAGGGGAGCAGGGATAGGGGAAAGGAGGCCACTAACAGCAGTCTATCTGCTGTGTTACATTTGGCTCTCAGAGCCCACAGCTCAGGTGGAAGAGGCATCAAAAACCTGAAGTCCTGCACATTGTACAAGAACTGCAAATAGCTGGAATTCTCCCGGCTTTGCTACCCTACTGTCACCCCAGGCCTCCCACTTAAGCCCACAGAAGTGGCTTCTATGTCTCCTTCTTGATTATGAAGGAGCTATGTCTAGATTGCCTGTCTGTAGAATAGGATTTTTAATAGATGTTTCTAGGTTTATTTCTCTGTTTGAATAAATAATATTTTCAAGTAAAAATGTTATTTTCTTAATTTAGAAAATGCTTTAGAGTTGATACATGAATTTAGCAAAGTCTTGGGTTATAAATCCTCATACAGAAATCAATGCCATTTCTATGTACTAATAACAGTCAAGTTGAGAGTTAAATTAGTAACTCAGCTGCAAATGCAATAAAATACTTAGGAATATACCTAACCAAGAAGGTGAAGGATCTCTATAAGGAGAACTATAAAATGCTAATGAAAGAAATCATAGATGACACAAACAAATAGGAAAACATCCCATGCTCATGGATTGAAAGAATCAACATGATCAAAATGTCCATACTACCCAGAGTGATTCACAGTGAATTCCCATAAAAATATAAACATCGCTTTTCACAGATCTTAATAAATTAATTCTATTTTTTGGTTTTACTTTCCTCAGAATAAAATCATGCTTTCCTTTAATTGAAAAAAAAAAAGTTATTTTACCCCTTGATTCCACTTGCTTTTCTAGCTTCTGATATATCTCTTTGTTGGGTTTCCAGGTGGCTGCATGTGTCCTAAATGTTGGGGTTTCTTTGGTTCTTGGGGTGCTCTTGACCAGGAGATAACCAGATACCCCAAGGTAAGGTAAATATAAAAGAAAGTTTATTGAGGAAAAGAAAGATAGGTTTACCAATTTAAAGCAAGATATAGGCTTAAGATATATTCACCATAGACAGCAAATGGGCCTCCATTGCCAGGGCAAGTAGGCAAAGAGGCAAAGGTTCTGGTCACTGGTTCTCTTTTATACCATCTGGGTCAGGCCTATTCCCACCGTTGTTCAGAAGTGCCCTGGGAACCAGAGTCCTATTGAACCTATGGAGCTCTCTTGAGCCTCTCTGAGATTTAAATTGATGACATGATAATTAGCCCTAAGGCCGTTCCAGGTTATCTTCAAGGCTCTATTGTACCTGTTGCCAGGCCTGTGGACCAGAGTCTCTTACATCCTTTTGCAGTTGGCAGCTAAGTTCTGATTGGCAGATTGGTGGCGTGATCACTGCTCCCCAGGTGTGAGTGATCACTGGAGACAGGAAAATGGTAAGATGGGTGCTTGGGGCCCTGCCTTGTCTTTTTTCCCTGGGAAAGCTGATTTCTAGCTATGTACCTAACACCTCAACTGCATTTAATAGAATAACAAGGTAATATATATTTACTGGATGGATTTTCTATAGACAGTATCTTCAAATCCTCACCTCCTATTCTTTTCTCAGTCTGCTCTAATCAGTCTTTGGTCTCACCTCTGTTGTCAAATGTAGCATCCACTTCTCTGTTAATATCTGACCCTGCTGATTTTCAGTATTTGGCACAGTTGCCCATGCCTTCCATCTGGAATTCTTTTTTTTCTACTGGACTTCTATGTAAACAAAATGTACAGTTTTTACTCTGTAAAATATTTTATCATGATTTTTTGCTTTCTATTCCCCCCACCCCTGTTCCTCTTCCTCTTCTTCTCATATTAAAAATATTATAGCACTTGCTCATAGGCCTTTGGTCTTATCTGTCTACCTGCCCTGCCTACTATCTCAACTGTTCCATGGCTTTCAATACAATTGTATGTCAGTGACTCTAAAATACATTCCTTAGCCCTGACTTTTCTCCAGAACTTCAGACATATATCAAACCGTGCCTCTGACATCACCATTTGGAAGTTAAATAAGTTATTTCCCAAATAAAATTCTTACAACCATGTTTCTCAAATTCCAAGTTTTGGAGTAATACATCAATCATAAATGATTTCCCCTTACACTGTTAGAGGTTAGATTCAATCCTTCAGCAAGTCTTAGGTATTCTAAGGCTAAAATATATCCTGAGTCTGACCATTTATCACTTCTTGCCACCTTCATGTTTAATTCCATAATAGAGTATCTATCACCAAATATCACCTTGTTAATTGCATCTTTATCTCTCTACTTTTAATTTTAGCTCCTTAAAATCAGGTTTTCACATTGTGATTAGTAAAGAGATTTTTAAAATGTGCCCATGATGCAGCCTTGGTTAAAACTCTCCAATGTGTGTGTGTTTATTCCTAACATTTATCCTTGCTTAGAAGTGTCTGAAAGAATTGGCCAGTAAATATATCTTCAATTTCCTCTCCTTAATTGAGTACATTCTGGCCTGATTGACTTTCAAGCACTTAAGTACATTATGTGCAATCCTAACTCATCAGGTGTTCCTGCTATTCAGATGAGTCTCTTCTCTGATCTTGCTCACTTTCCACTGGGACAGGATTTATCTGATCAACTGTTGAAAGAAACCATACACTTACCATTTCACAGTCTCATTTAATTCTCTCTCTAAGCCCTAATTGGACACCAATACTATTAGAATATAAGCTCCACAGGAAAGAGTCTTTTGTGCCTGGGTTTTACAACAGGGCCTGGCACCAGCTCTTTGTTAAAATATCAATTAGATGGCAAACTCTTGAGGGGTGAAGAAAACCTAAGGGGACATCATGGAAATACCTACAGAACCTGCAGTCTACCCAGATGGGAAGGAGAGGAAAAACATTTCAGAACAGAATTTGACAGTAAATAAATTTGTTTAATTCAGTCAACAGATAAGGGAATTTAGTTGGTAGGGTTTGCATTTAAATCAGGTGAATTTGTGCACCCTGCAGTTCTTAGTAAATTATGGAGATTTATTTTTGTCACTGAGGGGCTTTGTGGTCTCAGCTGGTGTCTTAGGCAAGGATTGACACCTATTTCTGACCAAATATATCTATGGTTAATATCAAAATACTTTAAGGAGAACACTTATTTGTTTAAAATGATATGATGGTTAGTAGATAAACATCAGATATGAATTCTAGAATAGCTAGAATTAAACATTAAAGATTATGAAGAAAATAAAATTCATTATTTGAATATTTCTGTGCTACATGGGGAACAACTGTGTATACTTATTATTATGCTTAAAATAATTTGGCAGATTAGAGACCTAATCTTATATTTCTATTTGACATGTGTAAAGATACTAATTATGTTTACATTTATTATTGAAATGTATAAAGGAAGTTTTCACTAAGATTGTAATACTTAAGCAAACTTAAATTTTATCAACTTCATGAGCTTAACTCATTAGATTTATAAGACTTATTTAATAGTTGGAAACATTTTGTTTGTTAGAAATTTAGGTATTTAGAAAATTTGGTATATGAAGTTTATAATATTTACCATATATAAGGAATTTTAACTAAGATATAAAAGCCTTATAAGTGACGTGATAAAATGTACTATACTTATGCACAGAGTAATAATGTTTACCAACTAAATTTTATAACTAAAATAGTCTTTCTACTTTACCTTAACAAATTAAATAACAGTAATGATTTAAATGGAGTTTCTACTATATATAGAAACCACCCAAGTGAAAGTAGACATGTCCAAATTCTCATATGCATTATCCAACATTTTCATCTTAGTTGATCTTTATAAATAACCCCCTCTGAGATGGATATTACAAATATTACAATTCCTATCTTAAGATAAAATACAGAAATTCATACTGGCTTCATCAATAACCAATACCTTTTGTCATCTGTGGGCCTTACTTCCATGTTTCTGCTGCCTGAGGTGCCTTTATCTTTTATCTCCTTCCTTTTTGGGGAATAATTCCTACTTTTGTCTCCCCCAATCCAGTAGAACTTCTGTAAGTTGACTACCCAAGGGCCTGTAACAAACTGGTCAACATATGGAGGTGGTCAACATAAGGAACAGGCCTCCTTCACTGATACCTACATGCACGTTACTCTCTTGTACAGATTTTATGTAAAATCATTCATACAGCATCATGTAAAGTGGATACATATATTGTTTGCTCATGGTTTAATCATTATTTCTGAAAAGAGTCAATATTTGTTTCTTGTTCTTATTACAAATGTAATGGTAGCAAGCACTCTCAGTGCTGGCTACACCACTCAACACACCCCGGCATTTTTCCACAGCAAATGAATTTAACCAGATTATCAGATGCCTAATGTCCTCTTCTTTTGGAGTCTCTGCAATTTCTGTGTCATCCTCACTTGCTTCTTCCACCTAATTAGCTGCTTCCTGTGCTTTTATGCTTGTCTGGACTTAGTCAATATCGTTTGGAAAACTACTTCTGGGTCAGGCTCACTCATTACAGATTGCCCCCTCACCATCCATTGCAACAAAACCCTCAAAATCTACTCCTGTGAATTCTGCCATGGGAGATGGACTGTCTAATGGGGCCCAAATATTGTGCTCTTGGGCTGTTATAAATCCAACTTTCTTGAGATACTTCTGTAACATTTCTGGTTGCACTTGATTCCAAGCACATTAGACTGCACATCTCAGCCAGGCTTATGCAGAGCAGGCCTGCACCCCCAGGGGGAGGCAGCTGTGAAGGTGCAACCTTTGCCAGGGTGGGCTTGTGCTGTGTCACCGGAGGCAGGAGCCTAGTCAGTGGTTGAGTGGAAGAGTTCCAGTGGCTGCAGCACGGCAGCAGCACGTGCCCGCTCACCATTGCCCACGGCCTACCGCGCTCTGGGGCTGCGGGACCCAAGGCGGGAACTGTGCAGTCTCGACTCCAGCTTCACTCTTTCCACCTGAGCAGGGGGAGACTGTGTCAGCTCAGACCCCAGCTTCTCTCTCTGACAAGTAGCGTGGGAGTGGCTGGGCCTGAGAGGAGGCCAGTTTCCCTTATTCACTGGACATAAGACTGAGGGATACGACCACAGCGGGTGGGTAGGTGGGTGGCCATAGGACTGTTTCCCAGTGGGAGCAGACAGTGAGGAGCCCCTCCTGACTTGCACTGATCTGTGCCCATTGGGTCCCTTATCATATAATTAAATATGCAAATTTCATTCCAGGGTTCTTCAGGAAAGTTCCAGGGAGGAAGCTTGTGTATTGAGAAGTTTGTTCCATAACCCCAACCTGTCAGACTGTGAAGGTGGGAGGCAGTAGTCAAGGCTGCCAGAGGAGGGGCGCGGCAGACTAGGCGGCTTAGTCCGTGAAAGTCAACGTGGTGGGTTCAGACTCAGTCCCTTCTCCCCACTAAGGGAGGGCCCCTCTCCCTGATGTATTTTCCCTGTAGCTTGTGTAGTTTGTTCCATAATAATTGTGAGCTGGTGGTTATTGCTTTGTATTTATGGTCACTGCGTCTTCGGCCACGTTACCAGTGCTCTTTCCTGGCACTGGGGGCCAAGAACCAGGGAACATCCTTCCCAGGAGGGACCTAGTAAGCAGACCTGATCCAGCAGCTGCATCCAGGGTGTTAACTGATGAAGTGGACCAAGTTGCTCCCACAGGCGGGCCCCAGGTTTGTGTTGTAGCAATGATCCACTGCAGGAAGTGGGCTTAGTAGTGAATTTTAAAGGTTTTGTTCATATCTCCACCCAGAGGTTCAATTTCTGAGGTTTGAAGAAATCGTGTTTAAAGGCAGAAATTTCAATGTCATGTTTGTGAGACGATTTGCTTGTGGGTGGCCAGGACAGTTGTCTCCTGTCAGTAAGATAGACCACTTCTTTTTCGTTTTTCTTTTTTGTTGCAGTTTTCTGCCCGGGCTGGGTTTGAACCCACCAGCATATGGGGCTGGTGCCCTACTCCTTTGAGCCACAGGCACCACCCCAGACCACTTCTTCATTTCTCTATAGATACCCCTTACCCACTCCTCAAATAGGGCACAAGAACTTCGTGTGCATTTATTTTATCTCCAAGTGAAGGGGAAGCTTCCGGCTTCAGACTCTGGAAAGGCTGTGGCTTTAGTTTCTCTCCAGTTGAGCTAGCACAAAGTAGAACTAGGAAACACTCTTTGGAAAGTTTTCTGCTGTTATGTTTGTCAACCCTCGTGACAAGGCTCCTGTCAGGCATTACCTTGAAAAACAGTCTGCACTCATCAGCATTAAAGATGTTGTCATCTTTGAAGCCTGTGGTGAAGTCTGGGAACTTTTTTTTTTCAGACAAAGTTTCACTCTGTCATCGAGGCTACAGTACTCTGTTGTCAGTCCAGCTCACAGACCCCCATACTCCTGGGTTCGGGTCATCCTCCTGCTTCAGCCTCCTGAGTACCTGGGACTACAGGTGCCCACCACAATGCCGGGCTAATTTTTCTGCTTTTAGTAGAGATGGTGTCTTGTTCTTGCTCAGGCTGGTTTCTAATTCCTGAGTGTAAGGGATCCTTCTGCCTCTGACTCCCAGAACCACTGTGGCCAGCCAGTCTTGGAACTTTATAATAAACTTTCCATGACTTCTACTGGAACTTCACTATGTAAGACTTTATGGGAGATCTCATGTCATGATTAAAATTTCTCAAGGCAACCACTTGATGCTTGGAAATATGCCATCTTGAATTCCCGTGCAATTTTTTTTTTTAGCAACTTTTTGGTTTGTTGGCCCAGAGATTTGGATCAATCTGCCTCATTTGTTTGGATCATCTTAATGTGGCTTCCTTGACTTCATGGAGTAGATGGTTTTCCACCTATTTCACTGTAAGTCTCCTCCTTCCTTATCATATCTCTCTGAGTACTCATGTTTACATTTCTAGATGTTGCTAACTGTGGTCTTACTGACATCAAAATATTCTGCTATCTTGCTTCAGATACTGCTTTCCAGAAAATGTAGAAAATAAAGCTTTCCTTCAAGGTCAGCTCTTTAAGTTCTTTCCTTTGGCCCATTACATCTCTATTAACTGTACAATTTTTCAGTATTTGTAGGATGTACCTACAACTCAGACCAGTCCTTCTAGGGATGTCAAAACTTTTGGCATCTCTCTGCCACAATGGAAGAAGGAGAGTTGGCTCAAGTCACATATTAAATACTCAAACACTAATGAAAGCTGATGAATAATTTTCATGAAATCCACCACCACAGATAAACAAAAAAAGTCCTTACATAATTCACATGTGGCCCATGGTCCTTGGCTTGCACACCCCTTCAAAAAATCTTTTACAATACATGATAAATAATATGATGATAGGCCTAATACAACATGTGGTAATGATAAAACATGAATTAGGTACAAAGTGTTGGTGCCCTCCCACTGTGCAAATAAAAACAGCTGGGACACAGATTGAAGGAACATGCCTGCAAGAGGTGGGCTTCCCATCTGCTCTCCAAGAGCCCAGAGAAACCTCTTTCTTGGCCTTCTATTGAAGCCTGATACCACAGAGGTGGGAGCCAATATG
The DNA here is from genome assembly GCF_000181295.1 of Otolemur garnettii. Lineage (NCBI taxonomy): Eukaryota > Metazoa > Chordata > Mammalia > Primates > Galagidae > Otolemur > Otolemur garnettii. The sequence continues at coordinate 9,183,879 of NW_003852466.1, forward strand.
CTAGGATCATATGTTTAATGGTTGCTAATGCTCTTTCCCTGCCTGCTCAACTCTTATTCTGTTGCCCTATGAATGTTACAAAATATAACGCTTGCTAATGAGCTACCCATCGTATCTCATTAATGCCTGCAGCTGCTTGAGGGCTTGTCTCTGGGGTGCAAAACATCTCCATGCCAGCTAGGAAATTGTCTTGCTCCAGTGCCTTCTTCAAGAGTCAGTGGCTGCTTATATAAGCCTGGTGCTCAGTCTCCTACACAAAACCCAAACCTCCTTTCCCTTGGTGAATAATGGACTCAACTGGTCAAGTTATAGAGGACAAGTTAAGATCATGTGTCACAATTCTGACCATCTGCCTTACAGAGGTGGGCAATACATAGAGGTCAGATGTCCATGTGGTGTTTGTCTGGTCTATGAAAACTAGGCCAGCATAGGAAGGGTCAATGAAGGGCAGTGGTCAGCTATGGAGATTTACTATAGTCTTTCTTAGATCTCCCCAAACACAAAAGATGTGCTGTCCATGTATTACTCTAGCTCTCTATACAAACTTGCATATATGCTGTGATTTTAGTTGTTTATTTAGCTTTTGCTAGACCCTAAGTTCACTATTGACAGGCTCTTATTTTTCTTCCACTTGTTAATGTCCTCTGCTATTTCCTTTCTTAGGGTTTCATAATTTTCTTTATAGAAGTCCTTCACCTCTTTTGTTAGGTATATTCCTAGGTATTTCATTTTCTTTGAAACTATGGTGAAGGGATTTGTGTTCTTAATTAGTTTCTCATCTTGGCTGTTATTGTCGTATACAAAGGCTATTGACTTGTGGGCATTGATTTTATATCCTGAGACATTATTGCATTTTTTTGATCACTTTCGGGAGTCTTGTGGTTGAATCTTTGGAGTTCTCTAAGTATAAGATCATATCATCAGCAAAGAGGGAGAGTTTGACCTCCCCTACTTGGATGCCCTTTATTTCCTTGTCTTGCCTAATTGTATTGGCTAGAACCTCCAGAACTATGTTGAATAGTAGTGGTGACAGATAACAACCTTGTCTGGTTCCAGTTCTAAGTGGAAAAGCTTTCGGTTTAGCTCCATTCAGTAAGATATTAGCTATGGGTTTGTCATAGATAGCTTCAATCAGTTTAAGAAATATGCCACCTATGCCTGTTCTGTTCAGTGTTCTAATTAGAAAAGGATGCTGGATTTTATCAAATGCTTTTTATGCATCAACTGAGAGGATCATGTGGTCTTTGTTTTTGCTTCTGTTGATATGGTGAATAGCATTTGTGGACTTGCATTTATTTGTTAAACCAGCCTTGAATCCCTGGGATGAAACCTACTTGAGCATGATGTATGACTTTTTTGATGATATGCTATAATCTGCTGGCTAGAATTCTGTTAAGAATTTTTGCATCTATATTCATTAGTGAAATTGTCTGAAGTTCTCCTTTTTAGTTGGGTCTTTTCCTCATTTTGGTATCAGGGTGATGTTTGCTTCATAGAACGTGTTGGGGAAGATTCCTTCCTCCTCAATTTTTTGGAATAATTTCTGCACTATGGGAATAAGCTTTTGTTTGAAGGTTTGATAGAATTCTGATGTGAAGACATCTGGACCAGGACATTTTTTTGTTGGGAGATTTTTAATTGTTTCTTTGATCTCACTGATTGAAATTGGCCTGATCAAGAGATCTATTTCTTTTGGGCTAAGACTAGGGAGAGGGTGTGATTCCAAATATTGATCCATTTCCTTCACTTTGTCAAATTTCTGGGCATAGAGTTTCTGGTAATATTCAGAGATAATCTCTTGTATCTCTGTGGCATCAGTTGTTATTTCCCCTTTATCATTTCTGATTGAGTTTATTAGACATTTTACTTTTTTATTGCTAGTTAGTCTGGCCAAAAGTTTAACAATTCTATTTATTATTTCAAAAAACCAACTTCTTGTTTCATTAATTTTCTGAATGATTCTTTTGTTTTCAATTTCATTAACCTCTAATTTAATTTTGGATATTTCTTTTCTATAAAGAAAATTATGAAAACTTAAGAAAGGAAATAAAAGAGGACATTAACAAATGGAAGAACATACCATGGTCATGGCTTGGAATAATCAACATTGTTAAAATGTCTATACTTCCCAAAGCAATCTACCTATTCATCACCATCCCTATTAAAATACCAACATCATACTTTCGAGATTTGGAAAAAAGAATTCTGCATTTTGTATGGAACCAGAAAAAAGCCTGTATAGTGAAGTCAGTTCTTAGTAATAAAAATAAAGCCGAGGGCATAGCATACCAGATTTTAGGCTGTACTAGAAGGCTATAGTGGTCAAGACAGTATGGTACTGGCACAAAAATATAGACATTTGGTATCAAATAGAAAACCAGGAAATTAAAAATAATAGACATTTGGAATTCAATAGAAAAACAGGAAATAAAACTAACAACTTATAACTACCTAATCTTTGACAAATCATACAAGAACATATACTGGGAGAAAGAATCTCTATTCAATAAATGGTGCTGGGAGAACTGGATATCCACAAGCAAAAGATTGAAACTGGACCCTCACTTCTCTCTAATCACAAAATTGATTCAAGATGGATAAAGCACTTAAATTTAAGGTAAGAAATGATAAAAAGCCTCAAAGAAAGCATAAGAAAAACACTGGAAGATATCGGTCTGGGGAAAGACATTATGAAGAAGACTGCCATGGTAATTGCAATAACAACCACAATAAACAAATGGGACTTAATTAACCTGAAAACCTTCTGTATGGTTAAGGAGACCACAAACAAAACAAAAAGACAATCTACACATTGGGAAAGGATATTTGCATATTCTGAATCAGACAAAAGCTTCATAAGTAGGATTTATAGAGAACGTAAATTAATCCACGTGAAAAAAGCCAATAATCCTATATATCAATGGGAAGAGAGATGAACAGAACCTTCTTTCAAGAAGACAGACAAATGTCTGGCAAACATACAAAAAAAGTTCATCATCCTTAAATTATTAGAGAAATGCAAATCAAAACCACTCTGAGATGTCATCTAACCCCGATGAGAATGGCCCACATCACAAGATCTCAAAACTGCAGATGCTGGTGTGGATTTGGAGAGAAAGGAACACTTTTACACTGCTGGTGGGACTATAAACTAATACAATCTTTTTGGAAGGAAGTATGGAGAAACCTCAAGGAACTCACGCTAGACCGCCCATTTGATCCTATAATCCCATTACCGATATCAATCCAGAAGGAAAAAAATAAAAAAACCAAAACCTTTTATCATAAGGACACTTGTACTAGACTGTTTATTCAGCTCAGTTTACAATCGCCAATATGTGGAAACAGCCTAAATGCCCCCACACCAGGAATGGATTAACTAGCTGTGGTACATGTATACCATGGAATATTATTCAGCTATTAAAAGAAATGGAGACTCCACAGCATTTGTATTAACCTGTATGGAAGTAGAACACATTATTCTTAGTAGAGTATCACAGGAATGGAGAAACAAGAATCCTATGTATTCAATCTTGATTTAAGGACAATTAAAGACAATTAATGACACAGTGGTGGGTAGGAAAAGGGGAGAGCAGAGAGAGAGAAGGAAGGAGGGGTGTGGAGTTTCAGTGTGATACATCTTGTCCTGTCAATGAATCCCCAATTAAAAAAAAAAATAAGAAGCCTCCTATTTTTTCGTAATTCAGACCTCAATGTTGTGTACATCTTTTCAGTGTGTAGTGGGTCTGAAGGAAACATTGTGAATTGAAGAGGTCATGGGAATAAAACCAGAATGTAACCCACTGTTGATTAACGTTGAGGCTCTTCTTCTTTCAATTTCATTGTTCCTTCTTCCAAGTTAATGCTTATATTTTAAAAGCCTTTGAAATAACTATTTTAGAGAAATAGTTCCTATGATTAGAATTGAAAAGCTGGATATTAAAATACTACCATATCTTTTAAGATTAAATAAGTCAGGATATTTTCCAATATGGTTTGAGATGATCGCCAGTGGGAAACGAACCACTATGTCCGAACCACTCGTACAGATGGAAGACACTGTACGAGTATAAAACGCGTTTTCAGATTCTGGGCCTGTAGCGCTCTGCCTGGCATCATCAGGATCCCACTGGCACTGCTGATGCTTCCACAATGAGACACTCATCACTGCTAAATATAGATTAAACTTGTTCCCCTTTTGTAGCTGAAACTCCATGGGTACAGCAGGTGGATAACCCATGAAATTCACAATGCCAGGTAGTGCAGGCTCAGTGACACCAGGTGAGACACAGTGTGGGAGCCTTAGAGAACCCAAAGACCCCACTGTTGGAGCAGAGAAGGAGACTCTTCTGGCAGAAGTGCCTGAAAAGCTGTTATACCAAGAACAGTGCCCAGCCCGAAAAGGAAATATTTGTGGATTGAATAAGTAAAAGATACTGTAATTAAATTCCAAACTTTATGAATAAAAAATTTTTATTAAACTCTTCAAAAATATCTTAGAAAAACTAACCTTCCCTTTGCTTCTCCCACTCCCAATGAATCCATATGTGGGGTTTTAATTTTTTGATGTTTGTTTGTTTGTTTTTAGACAAAGTCTCACTCTATCTTTGGCTAGGGTGCTGTAGCTTCATCCTAGCTCACAGCAACCTCAACTCCTGGACTCAGCCAATCCTTCTGCCTCAGCTTCCCAAGCAGCTGGGAATATAAGCATATAATATATCAGCACACCACCGCAAGCAGGTAATTTTTTCTATTTTTTTGTAGAGAGGTGGGGGATGGTCTCATCCTTGCTCATGGTGGTCTCAAACCCCTTTAGTCAAGTTATTCTCCTGTCTTGGCCCTCTCAGAGTGCCAGGATTATAGGCATGAGCCCCTGTGCTCTGCCCCACATGTGTTTTTACAGGAACATTTCAAGGCTTTAACCTAAAGAACGAACACAGTGAACTGTTAGAGTTGGGTGAGGAATGTATCTAGGAAAGATATGAGAACAGTTCACAGCTGGGCATGTGTTCAGCTGCCCTTGCTAGTCTGAATAAGGCACTGAACAGACACAGTAACGAGGTTTCATGGAGGAAGACTTTGGAGTCACAAAAATATATCCATGTGAGATGAGGACAAAGCAACATGAAAATAAGATAAAGGGGCTTGGAAAATCCATTTTTTGTGTGTTTACTCTCATTGTGTTTCATTCTGGTTTTCTGAATTTTTGCTACTTTTGCTTTTAAACACATTTGTGCTCAATAAGCAAACACCTACAGTTACTGAGATTATTTGCAAATGAGTATTTGAAAAAAAATCCTTGCAGATAACAACACACACAAAATTATCATAAGCTTAAATGCAGCTCTTGAACCATCAAGGTTACTAAAATGAAATGCAAAATCAAGATTAGTTTTATCATATTAAATAAGCTAATGAATTAATTAAAGTCCTCACATATACAATGGTTTGAAGGGAAATTATAATTTTGAAGCTACTTCTTTAGGGATAATTTCATTTGAGTAGGTCAAAAGATTTAATCATTTTGAATTCACAAATGTTTAACAGCATTAATGGAAAACAAGACTTCACAGCAACATTTACATTGTTCCCTACATAACCATAAAGCAATCCACTCTCTATGTTTAATCTACAGATATTCAGGTTTTTCATTAACATTATAAACGTGTTCTGATTGAGTCAGATCAATATATCCCCACAAGTAGCATTAATTTTTAAGAGAGAGAGAGAAAAGTTTAAAACCTACTTTACTTTCTAGATTCATTGAATTAGGTAATACATTATTTATAAAAATTATAGCAAGTTTTTGAAATAATTATAAGAATTTTATAATGAATCCCACTGTCAAATCCTTTCCATCTCTAAAGCCACAACACATTGAAAGAGGTGTCCTTTGAATGTGTGGGTAATGTTCCAAAGTAGTTTGGATTATATCATGCAAATTTAAAAATAATTTTGATTTAGCTTTACTCAAGAATATCCAATCAAATATTAACTAGTTTATCTATGAAAGCTAATATCAAGGGGAACATTTTAAACATTAATCTCTTGGTGCCAAAGATTATTGTATATTTTTTGTTTCCCACTTTCCTGTATCACTCTTCTTCTCGGTTTTATCTTATAATTAGAACATTCAATTTTCCTTCATAATACCCAATCTACCTCATCATTTTTGTACCATATTTTGCTGATAACCATGTACTCATCTGCACTGCATATTTACCTGATATTAGTTTTGATCAAGCCAATCAGATTTGCTATCTGTGTTCTTTATCATGTCATTGATGACAAGTTGAGTCGCTATTTTTAATACAGGTGTTATTTGGATGATCCTATTCTAGATTAGAATTTTATCCAGTCACTACCACAGCATCCAGTGTTATGTAAATTATGTTATTTGCAATTATAGGTTTTTTTAAAAAGTGCATCCAGAAGATTCATCATACTAGATTTTTAATTATTCAGTTTGGTATCATGAGTGCACCGTGTACCTATCTGAGCATGATTCGTGTCTCTACAGGGTTTACTGTCTCCATATCAAAATCTGTGTAAGAATGAAAAGGCCTCATTTACGGCTAGTAGTCGTTGTTTTTCCCAGGTGTGCCAAAGAAAAATGACAACAGCAAAACAAGCCCCACATCCATTTAGAGCAGCCGTGGCCACATTTTGAAATGCTCAGTTGAGTCATTTACCTCCATTTATCTTCTTATTCCTGTTGCTTCTAATTCTATTATATTATAAATGTGGACATGTTCTATTAACCTTTTGATATATCTTTCAAACATGCTAACTACCAGGGGAAAGTAGAATTTATATGATTCTTGCCTAAAATTACATGGTCAAAATAGAGTAACTTTAAATATTTATTTATATCATCGTGAATAATCATAAAAAATGATTTCAATCTCAAGATGATCATGTTAGAAATGTGAAAACCTGGGTTTCCATTTTCCCTGGCTTGCTTCTGTCTGGTGGAGGCCGCTGCATGGGGGCCTGGGCTAACTGCCTCCTTGCTTCCTCCTCAAGCTCTGCTGCAGGAGTAAAGGCAAGGAGAGAACAGGAAAGGTGTCCACTGTGATAACGGCTAATTCATTCAAACTCTCTGGGTTTCTATTTCATGTATAAAATGGAAAAGATGGATTAGTTGATCTGCTGGCAGTAAGCAGTTATGAATATACTGTCATGGAAGATGAATTATTGAGGAAATTACATAAGAAAAAATTAAGGAAGATACTTTACACACATTTTTTATACTCTGGAAATGGATGCAAAGCTTTTGATTTTTTAAATCTTATGAAGCTCTTACACAGAGACAACACAAGAAAAGTAAATTACTGATTGACCAACTTAGAGTATAAATTGAAATATTCTATAGAATTTAAATAACATCAGCATGAATTAATAAAATTTATTACAATAATAAAAGGACAATAAAGTTTAGGGATTAATAAAATAGCTATTAAATATTTCATATCTGAATAACTACAAATGAGGATATTATTTATTTGCTTTTCAAAATATTTAATAACATTCAGAAATAATGCCTGATAGAAATCTTGGAAAACTAATAATACAGACATCCTCTACAACAATATAAAATGTTTACTCCATACTATTGGCTAATGTCATATACTAGTGAAACATTACTATTAAGACAGGAAAACAAAGATGCCTCGATTCACTATTATCATGACTAAAGTTTTATAAGGGATAAATAAATGAGAAACCTCAGTATTAATAAAGGAAAACATATGGTTGTCATTTAAAAATAATGTGATTATATAATTTGAAAATCAAAAGAATAGAAAAATTATAGAGAACCTTAATCATAACACTAAACCTAACACTTTAAACTTGTTATGTAGTGAGAATGTTCAATGAAAGTTTTTGGTGAAATGGTCAGGTACAGGTTGAACCTGGAAAAACCAAGTTTTCTAATGCATTAGTATAATAACAGTTGAAATATAGAGTATTCTATATTTATACCTACTAATTTATTTATAGTCAATTTATAGAAATCATTGAAATAGTCTAAAATTATTAAAGTACAAAAAAATAGACCAACATCCAGCTCTATAAACAACAACTCAACTGGATAGTTGGCATTGATGTGGCTCATTTGTTCATTTCTTCAAGAAAATGTTGAGTGGCTAATGCACAACCTTGCTTAAGCAGTGAGGATTGAAGAGCAAGGAGACAGATACAATTTTGTTTTTGCATTTCATATTTTATAATAAGGAAAAGAATTAAATTCATATAGCAGCAGTTTATTCAATTTTAATTAATGCATTTCTATTTAGTGAAATGCAAAGTTTCTCAGAAGTCGCAAGAATCTGTTTGGAATTGCTGTCAGGCAATGGGAAACCATTCTTCATTAAAAAAATACATGCCAATAAATATATGGAAAAATAGTCAATCTCAGTAAAAATAAAGTAGAAAAATCTAGCAATCAATAGACTATCGTGAAGACAAATATTAATGAAAGCAATCATTCTTAACAGGTGTAATGACACAGGTGCTGTCATACATGGACAACAGCATGAAATGATGTGAGCTTCCCAAAAGGAATTCAAACATATCTGTAGTTTAAAACATGTTCATAATCAATCAATTGCTGACTTTCTACAGTGATATATTCTATGGAAATAATCAATTCTATGGAAATAATCAGAGATGATGGCAAGATAAATATATTCATTATAGTATTTTATATAAAAATGTTTTATTTTTACTAGTAATGAATCGACTTACAAACTAGAGAGTGAGTACAACTGCTTGGAGTCTTATCTAGACCTCTAGATAAGAATTTCAGCCTCATGTTTTTACTGTAATCTTGGGCAATTTCCTTACCATATCTGAGGCTCAGTTTTCCCAGTTGTAAGAGACAACTGTAATAATATTTTATTATTGAAAGATCTAATAATCCTAGCACTCTGGGAGGCCAAGGTGGAGGACCCTTGAGTTCAGGAGTTTGAGACCCTGTCTCTACTAAAAATTAGTCACATGTCATGGTGAGCACCTGTGGTCCCAGCTACTTGGGAGGCTGAGACAAGAGGATCACTTGAGTCCAAGAGTTTGAGGCTACTGTGGGATATGATGATGTCATGGCACTCTACCCATACACTCATGACAACAGAGTGAGACTCTGTCTCAAAAAAAATGAAAAAGAACGAATACTTTTAGAGAAATTTGAAATAGAGTATTATCTGAAAAAGTAAAGTGCAAAATATTACATATCATTCAATTTTTAACTACATAATTATTTTCTATGTCCACATCTACATATGAATATAAACACAATGTAAACAGGGCTTGATTCTATGTACAATAAGGACATATTGTATATACACATATATGTCAAATATTATTAATTTTAACAATTTAAAAAGCAAAACATGCACATTCCTGACATAGTGTTTATCAACAAAGGGAGAAAATAGACATGATTAATTAGAGAAAACTAAATGTTACTAGAGAGTATAAGAGTATCTACCTCAAGGTTTAAGGTGAATATTCCTAAATTATTCCCTTTCTTTTCAAATTTTATAAATTACATGCCTTATGTTAGTTTAATCATCAGAAAAAATGAAATTTTTATTTCAATTCATCCATCAATGAATATACTTTCAAATAATTAATGAGGGACTTTCAATACAACATACACAGAGACACATAGACACACACAGCACACCATATATCTAATATACTGGTGGTGCCAAAAATGTATACACATTTTAAGATATCTTGTTGCAAGTAAAATCATTCATTCCCCAAAAGAATGTGAATTGCAGGTAAAATGGATGTGTGTTAACATGTGTAGGTATAGTTGACCAGAAATGGTACCTTTAATTCAATTTCAAAAAGCTAATACATAGATAATATCGCTTCAAATGTGTTTATGTTTATTGCCACCCTCTGTATCAATACATTTATATGTAAACATAGATGTCTATATCTGTATCTATTAAAGAGAGAAAAAAATAATCTTTTAAATACTTTGATTCTTGAAAGTCATTTCTTTTTATGTCGGTTACTGGGCTTAGGGCAAAGTAGATGCCAGACTTCACGAACTACAACAAAAATTCAGAACATTTGTTTGAATAATGTGCAAGTGAATCTTTGAAAAATCAGAGCAAAGTTTATTTATCAGCAACACTGATCTAACAGACTAGTGTCACAGTCAATGTCACTTTTTATTGTCACTGCCCCATCTTGGGTCAGGCATGCGCCTGAGACCTTTCCACGAGAAGCCCCTGTTGCTCTTCCAGTTTTATTCAAATCCCCCCTTGACTGCGGCAATCTCCACAGCTGTAGCTCCTCGCCAGGGTCCTGATGCTCTTGCTGCCCTCTGCTAGTGCATTAAAACAATTGGCTGGTTTTGTGATGAGGAGAAAGATATTTAGAAGGGAAAGGAAATTTCCCAAACTGTTAATTAACAGGAAAGTGGAAGTAAAAGGAAATTGGGGAAAGTTACAAATAAGGTTAGTGATTTTTGAACTACGGCAGTGGAGAAATGAAAAGCTCAAAGCAAAATTTAGATTTGTACTTCTGTGTGATGAAGCAGCACCAAGTTCAAAAACCTTCCAAATGTGGTGAGACATGGGAAGGAAATAGAAACAACATTAATAATATCTTTTTGGAAGGATATTTGTGGAAAAAAATGAAGAATTGGCTCTCTGACAAAGAGATTAAATATACTCAAAGGACATCAGAAGAACTGTCCACGTGCTCATCATTTGTATTTAATGGTTTAAAGAGATTCTTTTCAGGAACTTAACTTGGCAGTATCTACAGTCACAGTGGTGAAGTGAAATGCCTTTATAATCCACATATTTAGTTATTTCAAGTACAGAACTGAATATCAAGAAGAGAGGTACAGTTTTGTGGTTGTAGCTTATATCCTACAGGCAGAACCGTCGTAAACACTCCTGAGCAAATTCACGTTGTAAGTCACCAAACAAGCAAATATGTATGGGACTGAATCAAAATATATGTGGTGTCAGGACGCGACCACTAAATATATCATTCACTGTCCAATCAGGCAACTATTACAGAAACCACACCAGGTATAATTTATGTTATACATTCATAAGAAAGTTGATTAAAAATAGTTCAATTGTCACAGGATTTGAAGTAACAGGCAAACTTTGCTAGTGAAAAATTAATTATATCAAATCAGAACATGATGCAAGTTCATTAAGGTTATCAAAATCAAATGCCTCACCTCTGTCACATTGAAAATAGAAAGACGTTTCATTCTAGAAATACGTTTCTTGTTGGCATTCTCATTTTTAGCAAGATAGGAACTGTCCTATCATTAAAAATATTGGATGACTGAGAAATATAATTGCAGAGAAAGAATTGGATCGACAACTTCAATTTGCATTCACTAAATACATTTTAAAGTTTTCAAAAGCATACAAACATGTAATGTCACTACTAAGAAAAGCCTGAGCTCAAGAGAGCTGACCATATTAGCAAAACTGAAGCTTGGATTAAACCTAGAATCTTTGTTTTAAACATTTAGATCAGTGAGTTTTTCTTCAAATCATTTGTTGGTTATTTATTTGTAACAGATTATTTGAAATGATTTGCATTGATAATTCTGCAATAATTTATCACAGTTTTGAGATTTGGCATTCTGAAAACATGTGTACACCCATGGATTTGAAGTAAAAATAACTGCACACTTGCATTTGAGGATCTGGAACCAATAGGAATTTTTCAGACCAAACATTCATGAAGAGAGAACCCTGAGCTTGTTGTCCCCAGCTGGAGGGACGCATTCATTCATTTGTCCCTAACACTCATTAACTTTGAAAACGTGTTTCCACCTCCCAAGTCCTGGGCAAATAATTCTCAAGACCTTATGCCCTTAGACAAAGGACCCATATGGAGTCTCCTCATTTGGGACTTTGCTTTTGCCAGAAGCTCTGGTGGTTTTTACTCCTGTATCTCTTTCTGTTGAATAAAATCCTGTCTTACCAATGATCTGTGGTCCGTGGGTTCATTCTTTGAATCCCTGAGACCAAAGACCTACTGAAGAAAGAAATTCCTGTAACATGTTGTTTAATTTGTGATGTATCAACTTCATGGGTCCAAAAAAGCAAGTTAGGTAAATTCCTTGCTTTCCACTAGGAAAGCTAAGGAGCACAAAGGACAGATGCACAAAGTTATTCAGGGTACACTGGGACACTGCCAGGGGCCCTTCATTTACAAAAGTAGCAACATGTTTGGATTTGAATATGACTAAAAGGGATTTATTTGCTTTAGGAAAATTATAATGTGCAATAGACTGGCAAAGGTTTCTCATTCCTAGATTTATCACAAAGACACTTCTATTCTTTATGTTTATAAAACACATCCATCTACATTCAAAATAGCTTCAATTGGTATATAGCTTTTGCCTCAATTGTGGGGATTTAGAGTGATTAATTTCTGTATACTTATCTGTATTTTCTAATTTTCTAAAACAAACATTAATTAGTTAAGCAATACATTCAGTAAAGAAAATAGCTCCCGGACCTCATTTACTAACTTCTCAAAACCCTTGATTAAGAACAACTGAACAAAAGGAAAAAAAAACCCAAAACACCCGCTTCTAGTGGTAGATGGGATTGTTACTAATCTTGTAACTCCTGGGATCCTTTTTCCTATTGAAATCACCATGAATATAGAGGAAAAATGAAATAAAACAAAGCACTAGCAGTTGTGTTTTCTTTTTTATTTCAGTGCATTTGTACAATTTTTTGAAATATAAATAAGAAGTATTTATAGATGATGAAAACAATAGTCCAATAAAAGGTTAACACTACCTGTATTGCTTACTTGTTAATTTCAGTTTTTTTCTTTTCTTTTTTGTTGTTTTTACTTTTAAGAACTTTAAAGCTGACCAGCTGTTGTCAGCAGTATCAGTCTGCCCTGCTGTGTGTAATCCTAATTAAAATGGTTCATATGCTTTTGGTATCACGTTACTAGTGTCCCTGGAGTCTCCACAAAACTAACCTCATAGCTTCTCATAGTTTCACTCCCCATATTTGTTAAATGTATTTGAATTTCTCTCATACTTGTTAAGAAGATTAGAATGTTTCTCAATATGAGTGTTTAAAACTCAGTTATATAAAAACATAAGATTGATGTCAAATGTTCTCTGAAAGATAATCACTTTTAATTTACAAAAAATAAGTTTAGACTAAAAAACTTCTTTGGAGGCACATATTTCAGAAACATTGTCACTATTTTGTTTGTAAAGACATATTTCTAAGGCCCTCAGAGGTCTACACATTGAGTTTGTCAATATATCTTCATGCGCAACAAAAAGAAAGGAATGTCAGTATTATGTGGGTAGCCTAGTATGGGTGACCTCGTGATTAAAAAAAGTAATGAAATTTCATAAAGAAATTTTAAGCTGTAGCAAACCTTAGGAAAACGATTGTCTAAAATAGTGTAATAAGATTCAGAACCATAGTTTTTCTCGAAGGTGAGAACAAAATGCATTGTATTACAATCCAGTAATTTGTAATTTTTCAAAAGTGACAGAGAAACATTTGTGGAGGTTTTCAAAAGAAATGCATAACAAAATGACTACTGTTCTTTGACAGAGTTTTGGGGCCTTATATATGATATTTATTCAGAAGTTAATTAAATATATTCAAATAGCCACAATACCTCCCCTTAGAAATCTGTCCACAACTATCTTAGTTAATCACAATCTGAGGTATTTCATATTACATTGAGTATAAATACTAGTAACTTCTTAAATTTAGTCAATTTAGCAGGGTGTGGTGGCTCACACCTAAATCCTAGCACTCTGGGAGGCTGAGGCAGGTGGATTGCTTGAGCTCATGAATTCGAGACTAGCCTGAGCAAAAGCAAGACCGCATCTCTACTAAAAACAGAAAAACTGAGGCAAAAGGATCTCTGAGTTGGAGGTTGCTGTGAGCTATAACGGTACAGCACTCTACCCAGGGTGACAGTTTGAGACTCTGTCTCAAAAATAAATAAATAAATAATACTACTTAAAATAAATAAATAAAATTTAGTAAATTTTATACTAAAAATGATCTGAGTTTAGAGTGACTTATTTTAACTACATTTGTGTTGAGTAAAATTGGTGCTTGGTTACATCCTCAGTGAAAAATGAATACTGAGACATCTCATTATGGAAAAGAAACAATAAGATTGCCTGACTTGTCTGGGCATTGGGTGGAAAATATCTCATCTAGTAGATTCATAACCATGTGTCATCAGTCATATGTGTTTGAATTTAAATCAACTGTATGGTCCTGAAAAGTAGAGGTGTATACATAAAATAAAAACATAATGTTAAGATAGTGCACTTAAGTTTCTGGTAAAATAAATCTCAAAGGATTCCTGGAGTCAGCATTTTAGTGGAAGCCACAGAGGTTTCTGAGAAACAAATAGTGCTGAATGAGCTCAAAAGGATGTAAGATCAAAGGATGTAAGAACTGCAGAAATAATCATTTGTAATTCAAAAAAGAAATAGATATAAATCCAGGTAGCAAAAATTAAACAGCTTTTTTTAAATAAAAAGAATACAACTATTAGCAAATATTTTATCAGGTGATATTATATCATACTCTTTTTAAAAAAATTATCATGTTTTTCTGAATTTGCATGTTAATTGGTCAATGTAGAAAAGTGAGATTATTGAGATAATTTATAATGTCACTATGAATAAAACATTACATAATAATTGACTATGTGAAATAAAAATAGCATTGAAATTAATAATAATGAGTAATTTGGAGAGCTAAAAGCAAAACTAAAATCATGAATTGAATAATATTGCTTATAAAATGTGACGACCATAATGATCTTCAAGAGTTAAAGTCCTTCAGACCCTGATAATATTTAGGAGGTGGATGAAGCATCTCTAATTCACACATCTCTTGTACATTGACTGCCACATTAGAAAAAAACAATTTTCCTGGGACATGGGTTTTCATTAGGTTAGATAGATCAAGAGACATTTGAGTTATATATACTTCATAAGGCTGTGGACTGAAAACTTGTATGAGTTAAATATAAGTCACATGGCAATTAATGTGCTTGACCTAATAAATCATAGTGGCTCCATGGAAAAAAAATTTTTTTCTAGTCTGGCAGTCAATGCGTTGATACTGCATTTGAAATAATCAGTAATATAGTAAAATGAGAGAAAGAAAATTATGATATTTTGAGGGTAGGAATCAGAAATGTCTTTATTTTCAGAAAACATGATTTTCTTCATAGGAAACACAATAACCTTTTGACAAATTATTGATTTTGCAATGTAATTTCGCAAGGATGCTAGATATAAAATCAGCTGAGGAGAGTGAATTGCCTTCCAATAGCAGCAATGAAGTGAGGAAATGTAGTTAATAAAAGATAGCAAGTATAAAAGTACCTTAAAATATAAGTAACTTAGAAGAAAACAAACAACAAAAAAAGGTGTAAGATTTTGTAAAGAAAACAAAGAATACATCTTTTTTATATGTGGCAAGCTATGTTTCAGTGTCAAGGTAGCACTTCCTCCTAAATTAATCTATAAAGTCAATGCAATTTCAATGAAAATCTAAAAGTTTTTTTCATATACTTTATATTTCATAAATACATGTGGAAATTCTAAGGTCCCCAAATAGTGACAATTGAGAAGTAAATTTAGGATGTATCTTTAACAGATATAGAAATTCTTTTGACATGTAAGTAATTGAAAGGGAGTGTTACTAAGGAATTGATAGACAGCCCAAAGCTAGAGAATGGAGAGCTTGGACGCCGACTAACACATGTCATGTGGGAGGGGATGGTCTGAACCTGTGAGGAAGGAATGAAAGAAAGAATTAAGCTATTTAATAAATCATACTGGTGCTATTGATTATTCACTGGAAATAATAAATTATATCCTTACCTGAAACATGCAAAGATATTTGGGTTGATACAAAATCAAACTGCGAAAATAAAATATTAATAATTATATAAAATCCACGTCAATTTTAGACAAAAATATAATTTCTCCTACATTAGAATAGAGACTTTTATAATCTACAAAAGTCTTTATAAACAACAAAAATAGACATTCCAGAAGCCGGGAAAAGGTATTTGCAATAAAGATTTCCACAGACAATTACTGTACAAATATACGAGGAAAAATGCTGCAATTAAAAAAAAAAAAAACAGAAAAAATGTGTAAATCAGATGGTGATGCTTTTTTCCTGAGTTGTGAATGTAAAATAAATAAGCCCATGCAAATCTGATCAGTTTATCAGAAATTAAGAAATTGCAAAGCAATACCAAAATGATATGCAATATAGAAGCAATTCATTTAGAGAAAATGAAGTCTGTCCATAACATGTGTAGCACTTCAGAAAATAGGGATGAAATTCTCTGCCAAGAGGGAAGTATTGGCACAAAAAGTTTTCTCTTTGGCGTGAAATTCCTGTGCATGAGTACAAAGAGATATACACAAATTACCCATGTATAGGAATAAGAAGGGATGAACACTGTGTATTGATACAATGATTAAAATTAATCACCTAGAGTTTTATTTATAAATTTAAAACAATGCAGCAAAAAAAGTTGCAGAACAGAGTGAAATCAACCAGTTTCACTATCCACATAGTGCCAGCTCATTTATTCACGGTCAGGGCTGGTGTCTCAGAAAACTTCTGGGATACTCCCATATTCTTCATTTTTTAAAAGCTGTATTAAGCCATACTTTA
Source organism: Otolemur garnettii (assembly GCF_000181295.1). NCBI lineage: Eukaryota > Metazoa > Chordata > Mammalia > Primates > Galagidae > Otolemur > Otolemur garnettii. Next base: position 9,200,600 of record NW_003852466.1, read on the forward strand.
CAAACCATAAAGTTTATCTGTTTAAATATGCAATTCAATGGAATTTGGGATATTTAGAGAGTTGTGCAAATACATGTATCATCATAATCCAATTTTAGAGTATTTGTATCACTCCAAAAAGAAACCTTGCATTACTAAAAGTTCCTCCCACCCTCCCAACCTCAGCCCCCATCCTTGGAAACCACTCATAGACTTTCTATCTCTGTCGAATTGCATATTTTGGACTTTTATATTGATGTTATTATTCAACATGTGATATTTTTGACAGGTTTATTTCACTTAGAATGTTTTTCTCAGATTCATTGGTACTGTAGATTCATTTCTTTTCTATTTTATTTTTTTACTTTTTATTTTGAAATAATTATACATTCATATGGAGTTGCATAGATAGCAGAGGCGGCCTGCTCCATTGATACATCTTACATAATGATAGTGCAATATCTACACGGAAAGTGGATAATGGTTCAACGTGTAAGTAGAGTGCTGTCATTTTATCTCATGTGTGTATTGACTTAGCCACCACTGCAATCTACACGCAGACCTAGTCCATCTTCCTGAAACCCCCCTCACGTAACATATTCAGTTACACCCCCACCCACCCCCCGCACCTTCCCTCTGCTAACCCTGGGCAATCTCTAATCTGTCCATTTCTATAATCACGTCATGTTGTGAAAACCATATAAATGGAATCAAGTAGTACATTTCAAGGTAAGTGCTGCTCACTCAGCACAATGCCCTTGAGATCCATACAAATTGCTGTGTGCATTAATAGTTAATTCTATTGAGTGTTGAGTTGTATTCTATTTGAACATATGAGTTTATTTAATCATTCACATACTGAATGATTTTGGTTGTTCCCAGCTGGGGGCTGTTTCAAATGCAGCTGCTGTGAGGTGTCACACATTATGCATATTTCTGCATGCACATATGTTTTCCTCCCCAGGATGTATGTCCAGTAGTGTGACTGCTGCATCTTACTATAAATATATGCTTATTTATATTTTGGATTAAGAAACTGGAAAATTATTTTGCCTTGTGGCTATGCAATTCTAAGTTCCCACCAGCAATGTTTTGGAATGCCAGTTCTATAAATACTGGCCAGCATTTGTTATTGATAATACTATCTGTGTTTTTTAATCTTTCTGTTTAATACGCACGTGGTGACTTTTCACTTTCGTTTTTATTTTCAGTGTCATAGTGGCCAGTGATGCTGAGTATCTTCTCATGTGCTGATGTGGCTTCCTCTATCTTCTAATGAAATGAATCTTGTGAGCCTTGTTAATTTTGGGAGTAGGTTAGATTCTTTCTTGCTGTTGAGAGTTCTTTATATATTCCATTCCCTAAACTTGCATCAAATAAGTAGTTTGCAAACATTTATACTCTTAATAGCATCTTTCCCAGAGGAAGTTTATGTATCATGCTTCTGGTGTCATGGCTAAGAACTCTTTGCCAAAGACTAATTGATCATAAATGTTACCATTAATTTCTAAACTGTTAGTTCTAACACATTTATCCATGTCTATTCTCTTGCTATTACCATACTGTCTGGTTTCTGTAATCCTGCAACTTTGATCTTCTATTTCAGGATTGTTGTAACTTTTCTTCATTTTCATATGAAGATAAGCTGGTTAACTTCTTCAAAAATACTGCAATTTTGACAGAATTGCATTGAATATGCATAAAATATCAAGGAGTATGGATATTTTAACAATATTTAACTCTGGATCTATGAACATCTATGTCTTCCCAATAATTTAGACCTTGTTAATTTTTTCTTTTATTGTTTTCAATTTACAAATATTGCACTTATCTTGATAAATTTATTTCTATGTATTGTATTGTTGTTTTGATGCTATTATAAATGAAACTATTTATTAAGTTTATTTTTGAATTACTTAAAATAATGTATAGAAATTTTATAGAAATACAACCAACTATTGTATATTGAGCTTGCATCCTGCAGTCTTTGTGAAGACATTTATTAGTTTTAATAGTGTTTCAGTGAGTTTGGGGGGTATCTCTCTACATATATATTGTCTCTATATATGTTTTAAGTTGACCATCCAAGGGACCGTAGCAAACCGGTCACCAGAGTGGTCAACATAAGGAACTGGGCCTACTATTCCTAGGCCTAGTGGACACATACATGTGGTACACATCCCGTCCATGAAAATTAGGTCAGTTGAAGGAGGTGGGCAATGTGGGCAGGTGATCAACTGTGGAAGTTCTACTGTATGTACTATGCACACACATATACACACGAGATCATATCATCTGTAATTAGACAGTGTTTTGCTTCTTCCTTTCTAATCTTTGGTATGTTTTTTCTTGCTTAATGTTTCTGACTAAATCTTGTACTACATTGTAGTTAGTGAAGTGGTGAGATGAAACATTTTACCTTCTTTCTGATTTTAGAATGAAAGCATTCAGTTTTTCGCTATTTATTATGATGTTAGCTGTAAAGTTTTTACACATGCCTTGTGTTGACTGAGGATGATCACTTCCACCCCTGGGTTGCTGAGTTGGACTATAAATGGAGTTGGATTTTGACTGATGATTTTTAAAAATCTATTCAGATGACAACGTGTTGTTCTTTATTACCATGGTGCATTGCAAAGCTTTACTTTCAGATGTTAAATCTGCTTCTCATTGCTGTGGTGCATCTTACTCGATCGTGATGTGTAATCCCACTTTACATGCTGCTGGATTCAGCTTATTAGTACTAAGGATTTTTGAGTCTATGTTAATAAGAGACACTGTTCTGTATTTTCTTTTGTTGTGATGTCTATCATGTCTTGATTCTAGCCTTGTAGAGTAAGTTGAGTTGTGTTCCCTATTTTCAATTTTTTGAAAATTTATGAGGAATTAGCATTAATTTTTTGTAAATGTTTGGTAGAATTCACCAGAGAAGCCATTAGTTCTGGACTTTTCTTGTGGGAAATTTAAAAATTACTAGTGTAATATCTTTGCTTTTTAAATAAGTGAATAAAAAAAGACAACTTTTATGTAATTATTGTGTCTTTTATCAATACTTACAAATTTACCTTTACCAAAGTTCTCTTCGTGTGTCCGGATGTCACTGTCTGGCATCGCAAACTCAAACTGAAAAACTTCCTTCAGTCTATTGGAAAGGGAGGTCTGCTAGCAATAATTCACTGTTTTTGTCTATCTAGGAATGTCTTTATTTCCTCTTCATTTTTGAATAATATGTACTCCAGAGAATAGGATTCTGGGTTGACCACATTTTTTTCTTTTGACATCTTAAAGAAGCACCTCACTGCCTTCTGCTGTCCACTGTTTCTGCTGAGAGATCAGCTGATGGTATTGTTCTGATTCTCTTCTTCATGGTGAGTCATTTTTTTCTGTTGCTGCTGTTTCCACACTATTATTTTTGGCCTTTGACATTTGGAGTATGAAGTTTTTGGTTGGGAATGTTTCTGCATTTATATCCTACCTGGGGTTTATCTTCTTAAATGTGTAGACTAGTGTTTTCAGCCAATTTTCAGTTTATGCCACTGTGTTTTGAATGATGTTCTGTCTCTCTCTTCTGTGGTACCTCTGCACACACATGTTGGCAAGCTTGATGTTGTCCAACTTTGCTCTGAGGTTCTATTAACTTTTCTTAATTATTTTTATCTGTATTTTCTGATAATGTAGCATCTATTATTTTTTGTAGTTCATTTATTCTTACTCCTATCAGCTCAAATCTACTGATGAGCTATTCTAGTAAAATTTTTATTTTAGTTATTTTTTATATTTGTTAATTTCAAAATTTCCATTTGGTTCTTCTTTCTAATTTCTGTCTCTGCATTGATATTCTCCAGTTGATAAAAACTTGTCATTATACCTTACTTTTATTCTTTATTCATAGTTCTTGTAGCTCTTTGAAAAACTTTATAGTAGCTGTTTTAAGAGTTTTATTGGCTAAATCCAAGATCTGGGCTCTCTCCAAGATAGCTTCTGCCACCTGCTTTTCTTTTTCCTCTTTGTGGTTTAAAATGTTTGTGTTTTCTGCACATCCTATATTTATATTTCCCAGAGTGACACCATTGTTTCATGAGTGGGAATAAGAGAGAGAGAAAGTTGATAGCTCCTGGTCTTCTCATCTTTCTTGTCCCAAAATTGATCTTCCGTCAGACCAGTGCACTATGCCTGGGGTAATCTGGGCTTCAGAATTAGCATCTTTGTGTGTTGGAATAAAGGTTCTACCTTTTGAGTGTCAGCTGGTGAGGGAAAGGAGTCCCCATTCCCTTGCTGCACCTTCTATACAGAGAGCTGAGGCATG